>NC_134709.1:70301455-70612955 GCF_043290135.1 Rhipicephalus microplus | reverse complement strand
ACATTTTCAAGTGCTGTTTATCGAAGACATAGAGTCGCAATGCCCTGGGCACCATAACAAAACTTGAACTCCTATCTGTGCCGTCTTATGGTTCTATTCCCGTTTAAGATGAATGAATTAAAACCAGCAATAACAAATATCGGCTTTTACAAAAAAGCGAGCTTCACATGACAACTACTAAGCGAAATTGAGCGCGATTTAATTTACGCTACCACACTTCCACACGCGTCAGTTTTCGCCGTGTTTTCTTCAGATGTGTTGTAAAACTAATGCGCTTCGTTAAGACATGCGTCTTTCACATGGTTGCTTGACTTTCTTGCTCACATACTCGAGTTATTCCTTGCGTGATTTTTTTTCTACTTTTTTCTTGTTCACTTGAGCCGGTGGAGTCACCAAAGCATTCTTTGACATTCAGCACATTTTTCTCCGCAACTTCTTCAATGTTGCCTTTTTTTCGTTTTCTTTTCATCCTGGCGACACCATGGCGTCGTATCCCCCATTAAAGTATTGCTTTGCCTTCAAACATTCACCTCACCTTTCGTGCTTCTTCGATGTTCAATCTGTCATCTCGGCATAGATTTTTTTTCTTCTTGAAATGACAGAGAGAGGTACAGCACAGGTTTTGCCATTTCGTTCTTGCGGTAAACATGCACTTTCTACACACCGTTTCTCAATGTTGGCGCCTGTCACGATATCCCCTATCCAAAACCTACGCGTGCATTCCCCCAGTGCTTTGAGGCGTGTTGCTTTCGGTACACATTATCGTGTTTGCTCTACCCTTGAATTTGTCCCCCCCCCCCCCCCCCATTCGAACTCTGTGAGTCTTTCCGGAAAATGTAAGTAAAGGAGAGCGAATGCAGAGGAATAAGCTTGAGGAACGGCATTTCGATTCACGCACAGCCATAGTCTGAACATATATAGAAAGGTGCAGGTCAGAGAGCCGGTCGTTGGCCGTGTGATTGAAATATATTGGCTGTGGAAAGAGTTGGATACTGCCATGTAAAAAAATTACCAGAAGGTATAAATGATGACTGGGCGAAATTTCCGGGCAGGAACTGTTGAAATATAGGTTTTTCCCTGGTTATGTTTTGCGACCTGAAGTGTGGTTTTATGCATGAAAGAGAAACCACGGCCAAGCATTGCCAACGCATGAAATTCTTAATAAAGATACGTGGAACCATCTGTGATGTGCTGTTTTGGAGCAGGAATATGTTACTTATTACTTATTAGCGTTTCAGCACACCTAATTATTACGTGTGGGATATGCACTGACTAGTCCTGATTTGAAATTCGATCGAGTGCTTGTCGCTTGCAATAAACTATAGTAGCCATACAGAGCTTTTGCGGATGCGCCGGCTCTTGCTCCCAAGAACACACCAGTTACACCTTCTCCGGCAGCCGTAGGGTTCATAACTATGTAGAACTTAACGCTGCTGCAGCATTTCTTTTACAGCGGACAATATTACAAAATATTCCGTTTTGCCGTGTCTAACCGTAACTTGTATTATGAGAATGCCACTCGGAAAGGTCGTAAATAGTGCAGTACTGCATTGGTAGATCATTGCCAGTTTCCATAAACAGTGACAGCTTTCAGCTAAAGGCGTCTTTCTTGCTTACTGATTGCTTAATTAGTGCCAGACATCTGTGTCATAAGTGCGAGAATATTTGCTAACTGCAAAAGTTTTCATAATACTCGGGAAATTCAGCACTAAGCAGCTAAAATATACAAAGATGACATCATTCGCATTCTTTTCTTTGCTGCTAAGTAACTTGTGTATTCTGCCCAGTGCCCATTCTTCAAATACACATTTAAAAGGCAGTTTCCCTTCCAATCGATTCGAGCGTGGTCGATTGATTGATTAATTGATATGTGGGTTTTAACGTTCCAAAACCACCATAATAAGAGAGACGCCGTAGTGGAGGGCTCCGAACATTTTGACCACCTTGTGTTCTTTAACATGCACCCAAATCTGAGCAACGGGCCTAACATTTCCGCCTCCATCGGATCGGGCGTGGTCGAATGGTGTCAGACTTGACAAGCGAGAAGAGTTTCAGGGCCGACACAATGCCCAGCCGCATTATCACTATGTTACAAGGCAGGCGGCAGTATTTTTTTAAAAGGTTAGATGGTGAAGATCTGCTTGTAGGGAGGCAGCAGAAGCAACAACATATACCTTCTCCTCCACACCCCCCTTCCTTTGTTCCTCTTTGAAGGTACTGTTAGAATTCATTAGAAAATTTGGTGATTCATAGAATAACCTTGAATATTTCCCTCTTTCTACCAACGCCCATTAGATGATTAGTCCAACGAACTACTTCAGCACTAGCATCACTAAAATGCCTAGAAATGAGACTAAGAACAAATTTATACTAGGTCACCCAGTTCCCGATATCACTTATGCAGCAGGCTTTGTTCAACACTTTCAAGCATATGGTTAAGGGTATTAAATGCGAAGGATTTCTCAGCGAACTTCGGTGAGAGTGTATCCATCCATCCATCCATCCATTCATCCATCCGTCCGTCCGTCCGTTCGTCCGTCCGTCCGTCCGTCCATCCATCCGTCCATCCGTCCATCCGTCCATCCGTCTGTCCATCCATCCATCCATCCATCCATCCATCCATCCATCCATCCATCCATCCATCCATCCATCCATCCATCCACCCATCCATCCATCCATCCATCCATCCATCCATCCATCCATCCATCCATCCATCCATCCATCCATCTATCTAGCCGCCTACGAATTTTAGCTCTCCTGGCCGTTTCGATAAAGGTATCAAGACCACACTTGGCATGACATAACAAGACTGTATGAAGAACATATTTGACTAGTCGTAACATTAAAATCATGAAATGAATGTCGTGGATGTCATGATTTACAATTCATGGTCCTGCAGCTCTTGCGGTGGTTTCATTCACATGGCATGTTGCAAAACTGGTATGGTATGACGTGATTGCATGGAAAACACAAGTGCCAGAACCTAACATGAAAATCATGACATGCGTGTCATGTAACAACATGACTACATGTCATGCTCACGATGCGCTTGCGGCTGTTTCGGTAGCGTCACATATACCAAATTTGGTATTACGGTACGTGAATAGATGACGAAGGTATGTGATTGGTGCAAACATGATAATCATGAGATGTGTGTCATGTAACAACATGACAACTTGCATCGCTCACGATGCGCTGGTGGCCGTTTCGCTAGCTTCACTTATACCGAATTCGGTATTACGGGACGTGAATGGATGACAAAGGCATGATACCGGTGCAAACATGATAAACATGAGATGCGTGTCATGTAACAACATGACTACATGCTACGCTCATGATGCGCTCACGGCCATTTCTCTACCTTTACATGTACCAAACTCAATATTATGCGACGCAAACGGACGACTTACGTAAATGATATATTCAAACATGCTAATCACGACATGTGTGCCATGTAACAACATGACTTCATGCCACACTCATGATGTGCTCCCAGCCGCTTCGCTAGCTAAATTTGGTATTATGTCATGTCAGTGGATGTCGAAGGTATGTGACTGCTGCAAACATGGTAATCATGAGATGCATGTCATGTGAGAAGATGACTACATGCCGCAGTAAAGGCACCAATACATTTCGACATGCCGTGGTGCGCGTGCTCACCGGCTTTCATTTCTTCGCGTCGCGCCAGCGTTGCCACGCCAGGCGCCGGTCCTGCCATATACTCGCAGGCGCGCGCCGCGCTGCGTTGCTTTGACGCATGAGCGTTTCAGCGCGTCCGGCGCCCCTCCGTCACGAAAAGAGGGAGACGCAGCGTTGTCTGGGTAACGAATCGACGCGAAATTTCGCGCCGGTTGCCGTCGGGCCGCGCCGATGGACGCTGGTCGCGCCTGGCGTCAGACTATAGTGTGCTCGCGTTTTGCTAATTTCGCGTCTCTGTGCCCAGCCTGCACACGCGTCGACACTACACTGGAGTATATTAGGCCCTTCATGATCCGTTCGCGGCCGTTTCGCTAGTTCCACATATACTAATTTTGGTATCACGTGACGTCAATAGAGGACAAGAGTAAACGAACATCCAAACATGATAATCATGACACGGAAGTAATGTGCGCCACCTCCACCTCGTAACGTAGTGTTGATTTTAAAGTGACATATCAACATTTCTCATCAGCACTTCGCATATCATCGATTCTCAGTGTACGTGGGATCTGCCTTTTTATTCCCTGAAAACTTTATGGGCATGCATGCTATATGACAAGTTCCATTATAAAAACTCGTGTAATCTTTGAGTCTATATCATTTGTATAAGCTCCACATCTACCTGGAAGAAGCGACGTGTGTAAAATTCGCAAGGTGAGCATTTATCGTATTAGACTACATAACTTGTGTTCAGTTGATATACTTGCCATAATAATTGTCATCATTCATTATATTATGTGTAGCCTTGTCGCAGCTTATGACACTATGATGGATGAACTGCAGCTGACGACAAGAAGGTCTGATCTAAGATGAACTTTGATGCTGCTACGATCACTGGTGATCTTCGTACGAAACAAATATATTTGAACTCATTCTACCCAACCAGTTCGTTCTCACAATTTACGGCAAAGGCTGTGTTTTGCAGTGGTGTCAGCCATGTCAGAAACAAAATATTTGGGAATATTCTTAGGCCTTGTTTTGTGATTCTCTTGTCTGAAAGACAGAGCCAGTGTTCAACCACTCTCTTTTCAATTTTGCCAGATTCAGTTAACAAGCGCGTTTTGCAGTCAGAAAGAAAGCTAGAATAAATGAGTGCCGCCGGATATACAGCATTTTAGATATTGGGGGTCATTTATCAAGGCACCACCTGGTGGCACGGAACACGTTCTTTAGAAGTCGTTGTCGAGCATGACATGCTCCGCCCATGTCGCCGTCGCTGCTGCCTGCTGCGACCCACCTCTAACCGGACGTGTTTTTTTTTCTTGCTAAGTATAGCCATGTGAGTTTTGCTGTTTTCGTCATTTTAATCATACACACTCTTTGTGTCAGAAGTAGTCTTCTAGGGTTGTACTTTTTTCGATCTTGGCGTAGAAACTGTGAACTCTTGACGCAAAGCTGCACAATAATGTTACTTCTATAAAATTCTGAGCTACGAAAAGTGAGCTATAACATTGATGTCCTGAGTGCAGCACAGATGACGAATGAATCAAATAGCGAAACAAGGCCTTTAGTGAAATCAAAGTATTGCCAAACTACATCGTTTCGCCAAACAAGGAAACAGCGCCACCGAGTTGGCGTTGTGTTGTTGCCTGAACATTCACCAAGCACAACGCTATTACAAAACCGGAAAATGTTGTAAAAGATACGAGAGCATCACTATTTGCTCGTGTCACTGAGAAACTAAAGATGCATAATACGATATGGTTCCAAAAGTTGAGCTGAATGAAATGAACCTTCTGATAGGTGCACCTCAGTCTAACTGGAAAAAGTAAGCAAAGCAAAACAATAACGAAGAAAGTTCTTGATTCCACCGTTGGATGAGTAAGTAAGTATTCTGTACTTTTTATTTCTGCAGAACTGCCGAAAAAGGCCCGTGATAAGTGTCAATTCATACTCTACTCTCTTTGCACTGATGGCGAGATAGATGACTGATGCTAGCAAGGTGAAAATACCAGTGTGCAGTCATCGAATCGCCGCCCAGGAAACTTGTATAGCAACGCGATGAAGATTGATGTGCTTTTCACAAAGAATACTCCATTACATTTCGGCTGTACTTATTTTTCTGTGTGCTAAAAACAACGAGGCTGCCTAAGCGAACACATTGGCAGTATTTTTTTAGCATTCTCGGCGTGTCGGTCGCGCTTTTGTGTTTTACAATGCTGCCAAGACTTCTTCAGTTCTCATTAGTGACATTAGTAAAATATAACGAGATTGATGGTATTGCAGAATAGTGGGGGAGGGGCTTCGTGGCCGCCTGCAGCAATACCATTTATGCAAAACGTCACATGGACACGCACGCGCGCTCAACGCTCTAAGATAACTGGAGCCAGGACGATGGCAGTACAGTGGAAAGCTGTTGTATCATGCGTCATAACGTGAGTTCTCTCTTAATTTCGAAGTAAGGGCGAATAGCGGCCGCTTTTATGTTCCGCACTGACCTTGGGCAAAGCGGGCGTTTATTGACCACGTTCTTAACGCATTTACAAATCAAGTTTACGGCAGCAATCCTTGTAAGCTTGCACACCAAAAACTAGCACTATCCGCAAGTTCTTACAAGGTCTCAGATTTGAAGCACCGTTAGCGAAGATTGACGATAACTGCAATCTCGAGATGGCAAAGATGATGGAGAATGTTGTGGGGTTGGTCGTAGTCATGTACGAAGACAAAGAATCGATGCGGACGGAGAGATGAAAGAGGAAAGGAAAATGACGCTATGAAAGCGATTCCTTGGAGAAAAATGCAAGAGTCAGCGGTACGCACTCCCGTGGGAAGGCGACGTGGCGGTACAAAAGAATGCGGCAATCCCATCTCTGCTCGCTTGGCTGCCTTCCCGAGCTAGGATATGATGCTTTTCTTTTCTGGGAATGCCGCGCGCACGTCTACTCGACACAAAGCATAGTTGTCGCTGTTGCGTGGGAATGCTTCAGGATGATTCTTTAAATGGAAATATGAAAACGGTAGCGGTTGAGCTGTGCGCGCAATAAGAACACCCGGTAGAGTGTTCGCCCGATGCTGCAGCAACTGTCGATGAGAAATCACCGTGCCAGTTACGGCGTCTTCTTGTAGCCGGAAGACGCAGTAGAGAGGCCTTATCGAGGACACTACTTCTTCGATAGGTCCTGCCCCTAAACAATGCCTGCACGTTCGTCTCTCGCTGCAAATACTTGCACGTGCTACGTCACCATTGGAACCTCAATGAAGACATTTTACTCACTCTCTCTGTCTCTCTCGTTCGGCGTTCATGCTTAGGTTGTGCCATGTGATGATGCCAGTGTTTCTACTTCCTTCTACTAGTCGACAAAGGAAGATAAAAAAGGTGAAGAAAACCTAAAGCTTCTTTTTACTGCAGATATGTTGGTCATTGAAACATTAGCCTCCCTGCCTTTTGTTATACCACGGTAGTGTGGGGTAAAATGAGAGACGGGCCAAAACGCCGCATTTATTTTACCGGCATTTGTAGCTAATACGAAAGCTTTTTCTTTTTGTTTTTTTATAGTGAGAAGTGATGGTATACTTGTACACCTTTTCATTTGTAAATGTTGACAATTTCTCGCAGCGTTCACGCGGGAAAATTTGCGTGGCTGGTGTCAGTACTGCCGTGACCCGTGAAAAAGGGCTAAATCCTACTCGGCCGAATAGTCGAATCCGTGCATGAAGTTACTCCTGCACCAGTTCACCAAAGTAAATATTTACTTGTTCATTTAGAAGACGGGCAAATGAACGCCAAACGTTTACTTCGTTTTGTGCCCGGGGACAAAGTGGAACTTTTGTTTTTATTCAGGAATGAGAGAGTTACAAAACGCGAAAAGAAAGCATGCCGTGGTGCTTAGAGAGTGTGTTATTAATTGAACCAATAACCTACACTCATTACACTTTATATTTTTGTTTAAAATGGTTTGTACTTACAAGAGATTGTCATATAGAGCTTTCTGGGAGGAAAACGACAGCAAAAAACACTGATTGCCGTTTAGAACATCACTCACTCTATTCGCGCAGCACTGAGATTTTTCCGGTTTCACAATGATGCTCTTAAGAGACGTATAAAAAAATGGTGGAACCTCCAAGTCAAGTTGTTTGCAAACACGTATTTGTATTGAGTTCTAACAGCTTTTCTACAATAACATTTTTGGAAAGAAATACAAGCGATAAATGTATGAATCAAGCACAGTATTTTAAATCATTCTCTCGTAAAGCCCTACGAACTAAGTGAAAAGCTATGACACGCCTGATTATTTCTGCATCGAAGTGGCGAAAAAAGCTGAAGAAGATACGTCCAAACATATCTAGCCTCCAGTTGTTGAATAATCCAATGAGATGCAAGCGTTCAATACAAGATCACATTAGCACAAGGACACACTGGCAGGTGTTTGATCTGCAAGGAGTTTCAGAGACACACGGCCCCGGATTCTGTCTAGATTCAGTGTGGGAAGTCCCGAACCAGATTTCTTTAAAATGCTTAAGAGCCCACAGAGTGAATATCATCGATTGCTACTGCAAAAACTCAAGAAATGAATCTTTTCCCACTGTCTCGTCTTGGACCATGCAGCGTCTTGTTTTGCAGGTTGGAGCGAAATGCGACATCTGGAGCATGATTTATTTATTTTTACAAGAATGTTTCGAACCATAACAATATGTAGGTAGTACCTACCTTTTTTATTCAAAGTAAACTTTCTGTTTTTTGTTTATTGTGAGGAGTAAAATAAAAATAAATATTCAAGATTTTAAGACTTCTGTCGCATTTTACCGCACTCATTCTAGTTGTTATAAACTTTTCATTCCTTCTCGCGCGAGTCATCCCGAGGCTTTCTTGTCAGCTAGCACTCATTGCAGGTATAATGGTTCACCAGAAATTTAATTTTGTGTAGTGCCACCGCTGCTTACGCGCCAGCCGATTGACTGACAATCCTCTTTTTTTTCTCTTTCTCTCCTCTTTTCCCTTTCTCTCATCTTTATGCCCCTTTCCCATTCCCCCAGCGTAGGTTAGCAAACCGGGCATGTGCCTGGTTAACCTCCCTCCCTGCCTTCTGTCTTGTTGTTCATCTCCCCCCCCCCCCCTAATTTGGCTATCGTACATATGGGTACGTTGGTTTTGAAGGCCTTTTTGTGCGACAGTCACTGAAGGTCTAAAAAAAAACAACTGCGACGAACGTACACGTTAGCGTGTATATGTGGGTGGCAATGATGACTTACCTTCACGATGTAATCAACGTGAAAAGAACATAGTATAACCCATCTAAAGCCTAGTAAAAAACACAGAACAACCCGATTAACGTCGCAATACTCCAGTTTCATTGCTTTAATGCTTGCGCATTTATGTGCAGGCTTCAGGAATGCTTAGAGTGCCTATTTTATATAACGTGTTCTGCTTTCTTCGGTTCATGCGTCACGTCGTCTGAGGGACGCAGTTAATGAGCGAGCTTTCGAAAAGAAGGCGCTCACTCCCTTTTTTGAGAATTACAATCCTTGCAGAATAGGGCTGCCGTATATCTTGAACGCTGTTCATACTTTTCGAATAGTGTCACTCACGCGCTATCAGCGGAGTCCAGACTCCACATACAACAGCTACATTTCCTTGTTTTCTTTCTCAACTGCCAGTCTACCCTTCGGAGAACTGCAGTAGCGGAGACTCTGTTTTCACGGAATCTTTCTCTTTTTTCTTGTTCAAGACACCAGATGTCGCGATTGTGAACGGTGACTCACCGAGAGCGTCAAAAAGCGGGGAAGGAAAAAACAAACAGTAGTGGTCAGTTTTGGTGTTTTTATTTCGTGTTTTCTTTCTGCATTCCTGCTTCAACACCTATATAGCGCATACATGTGTTTGATAGCACAAAATATTTTAGAGAATAGGAGAAGTGGGGTGTAAAGTGGTACAATATACCATTAAAAACAAAAATATGACTTTGAACTTCCTTGACTAGCAATAGGCTACTTGCGTCCTTTAACACGAGTCATATATGTTTAGTTACATATAGAAGGGCTGCGGAGTGTAGTCAAATGCAGGGGAAATCGTCTTCTTGTTTAAAAAAAATTCAAGCCGCTCATGCATTTTCAGAGTGCCAAAGGAGGGTAGACTACATGTACATGCTGGAACAAGATAGATTTCTGTTCACTGAGAAGTGCTGGCGATTGGCTAGAGCCGCACGTACCACAGTCTTTCCTCGAGCACCGAACCTTCATTCTTTCTTTTCTTCTGACAGATGGGATTGATTTTGATTTCTAGTTGGTACGCCGACATGCTGTTTTGTGCCGTTCCTTACGCCTTCTATCTTGTTTTGAACCTGTTATCACTAGGCTTACAACAGCAAATGTGGAAAGGTTATAAGCGCCCGATTAGTTTTCTTCAACGAATCAAGAAAAAGGTATACCAAGTCAGACCACTTTAATCTCAGCAACGATCTAAGGAATTTGAATATGTTTATGTTACAATTTTTAAGTTTATATTGTAACTAGTGGACAATAGCTTTCAGGATATGCTGCGTATATGTACTAGGGTATTTTAAATATAACGATAGCTTTCATGCAAGCATAGCTGCAAGAAATATTTTGCTCTTCCTGTTAAAAATTCTTTACCTCAAAGGCAGCAAGTTTTCTTCAACAAAGTAACATGTGCAAGTTCAGGAGCTCCTATCAAGGCTTCATTATGTCTTATAAGGTCTTAGAACCGCGACTGCAGTTTACTGCTTTGTATGCTTCCTTTCCCTATTTTACTTGCTTGTAGATCATTTATTGTTATTGCATCCTTTGGCATCCACTTTTCTTTGAAATATCGATGCTAAAGCAAGCCCCTCGTGTCATGCTGACATATTTTAGCTCTCGTGAGAGGCCCGGACCCCTGACGCTTGAAAGCCTCAATCGTGCTTCTCTGAGTGGCTGGAAATGAGCAATGGGGGAAGGAAGACGCCCTCTAGGAATCGTGTATATTAGAGGACGAAGGGCATCCATTAATCCCCGGGCACTTGTTGTAAATGACTTCGGGGCTCATACCGAAGGCCTACTCGAGTTCTCATTTGCGGATCTCGATCTCAAGCGCCTGTCTTTCTGTAGCACGTTCACGTTTTATGTGATGTTCCTCTCTTTCAGATACAGACAGACAGACAGACAGACAGACAGACAGACAGACAGACAGACAGACAGACAGACAGACAGACAGACAGACAGACAGACAGACAAATAGATAGATAGATAGATAGATAGATAGATAGATAGATAGATAGATAGATAGATAGATAGATAGATAGATAGATAGATAGATAGATACCAGTGGAAAAGAACCATAAAAATTACTTGTTCAAGTCGTCACAAGGTGCGGTGTTCAAGACTACGCCGAAATGCAATCAGATCCGTTTCTTCCCGAAACAGGATCTTTACGAAAGCTGGCTCCGCCAGTTCACAGAGAGCTTTTAGTTTTCTTTTTCAATTACTTTTTTGTAGTAATAAAGCTCCTGAGACTTGCCCGATATATATGGAAGTGGTGTCGCGATCGTGCATGCTTTCGAGAAAGGTTTATCCTTAATGCAATACGGGAGGGGTAATGCTAGCGTCACTTTGATGTAGGGCTGCAACTATATCATATGCAGTATACCGATATTATCCTGCATACTCTATTCTCATCGAATAATTTTTATTTGCCTCCTAATTTGCTTCTTCGTTTTTCCAGGATGCCGTGCATCAAGAGCACTTGCAACCTGATACTTCTACCGTGAACTTCTGAGAGTGGATCAAGCATGCGTGGAACGTTTAGCCGCATGTGCACTCTCACGGCGCCTTAGCGGAACATACTCCGGCGGCATACGTTATAGGGTGTACACGCTTGCGTAGGTCGTGTATCCGGCCTCATACAGCTCAGCTTCCCTCTGTATAATCTTGCAGTTTTGACCTTCAACAAAATATTCTAAGCTGCATGGTTTCATGGTTTCTTTCTTTTGATTAAAAAATGTTCATGTGGTTGTGTGTTTCATTTGTCATTGAGTTAGCGCTGTTTTATGTGAGCGTGGGTATCTACTTCTTTATGTACTGATTCAGCAAGCTCCACATATGACAAACACAGCAAACTCCACATATACCAAATTTGGTGTTAGGTGACGTCAATAGATGAGGAAATATATATGACTGCTGCAAGCATGGTAATCCTGACACGCGTGTTATGTAAGAGCATGACAACATACCACGCTCATAGCACGCTCGCGGCTGTTTCGCAAGATCCACATATACTGAATTTAGTATGACGTGACGTGAATAGATGATGAAGGTATATGACACATCCAAAAATGATAATCATGACATGGAGGTCATAGATGGCATTATTTACCTCCAGGTCGTAACGATGTGCTGAATGTAAACTGACATATCAACATTTCTCATTTGTACTTCGCGTATCATCGGTTTCCACTGTAAGTGGGATCTGCCAATTTTTTTTGTGCGTACCTAGTTACCACACTGATTGGGACATAGCTCTATTATTTGTCACCTTCACCTACAGAAAGCCGCCTGCTATACGTTTCATCTACTTTTAAGCCGTCATAGGTTGCTACACTTCGACACCCTGATTTCGTCGGACTAACCATTCTCCATTCTCCAGTGCCGTCAGTATACCATTCACCGCTTTTCTTGCGTAGAACATAAAATAAACGTTTTGTTCACTCCCTCCAGACGCAAGACTATCGTCTTTCGACGACATTTGCATTGTAACATGCAGATACGGGGCCAACATTTCCTGCGGGCTCTCTTCTTGCGTGGCTCCCATCTCGACGTTTTGTACTGTGCGAGAAATTATTATCACGCTACGTTAGGCCCTACCGTGACCTTCGTCAGGTCACACCTGCCGCTCATGAGATTTACGCTTCAAGATGCTCATCGACTGCTGCACCCAGAACTCAAGTAGCCCACATTTCTCGTTTTAGAATATACCTTGGTTACTCAATCATTGTGACTCGGTCAGGGTAATGACACGTGAATTAAACTGCAGCTCTGGCACAAGTGCAGAAACTACATCCAAAAGAAAGGAAGACGGCAAATTTGTTGTTTTGGGTTGAACTTTTGTGCTGCCCTGTTGTCCTGCAATACCGTGTTTTCTGCGCGGCGTTAGCTAGACCCGCTCTCCACGAATAAATATTACCCGTAAAAATATAGTGTGCTCAATTTGACCGGTTATCTTGAATTCATAGTAAGAATTGACTGGGTTTAACGTCCCAATACCAGGATATGACTATGAGAGACGCCACAGAGGGGGCTGCAGAAATTTCGATTATTTAGGGCCCTTTAACTTGTTCTTAAATATAAGTACAAAGGCCTCAAGCATATTTGCCAACGCTACCTTAAACGCTTCCCGAATGCGTAATGCCTTTCCGAGACTGCATCACACTTGATCCAATACTCAGCCCGATCTAAAATACATCACCTGTTATCTCTTGCTACCGAACTTAACACTGAGAGCAGTGCCACTAACAGTAGCCATGCAGTAGGCACATTGCAAGGGGGAGCCAGAGATTACAGTATATAGGATCTCGAAACTCAGTCGTTGACACTGCTTGAAAGGTGAGCATGGGCTTACGCTGACGTGCATATCAGAGTTGTTGCCAAAGGGCAGGCACACTCTCGGCAGCGAGCAGGAGCATTCCTAATTAAGGCCGGGTGGGGAAAGGCGAGTCGCTTGTTCCTGTGAGGTTCGGAATGGCGTAGGGTTGGGCTCCCTAACGAGCGAGGAGCATTAGCCACAGGAGGCGGCGGTGGAACGAGGCAGAGGTTTCATTTCCGCGCTAGCATCCGCTGCATTCGCCCTTCTACATTCCATTGTACTTGTTCATTCTATTTCGGTCTGCGGTAAGATAATGAGCTTCCGACTTTCCAGAGCGTCCAAGCACTCCTCCTCACCCCCGTCCCCCTCTTCACGAGTGCCGAGTGTGCCGTCTGAGTTTTTTATTCGATGCTGTTCTGCCTTTTCGCTCCTGTAACCACACAGTAGGCTAGTTTTCAGCACGTATGCTACTCCGAAATATTCTTTCTGCATGGAATCAGATGCGCGCGCAGACGTCTATGCCAGCCCAAACAGTTTATTGATCAAACACACGCGTGCGCACGCAGGAGAATGAGTTGGCGCACTCCTTCATCCTAATTGAAACCTCTGCGCACGCCTATGGCTGCTTGTGCGTCGAACATTTATACGTATTTTACGCGTCAGTTCGCAAGATTTCGGTAAAAAAATTACAACACAGTCACCTTCCACCGCATGCTTCGCATAACATGGATTGCGAAGTACGTGGGATGTGCCAATTTTTTTTCTTTTCATATTTAGTACTCATAAAACATGCTCATTAGAATCGGCTTCATTTTCACTGTAAAAGCTCGAAATAGTTTGGAATTTATTACAAGCGCGAATTCGCAACACCTCCTGCACCGTAGCGCCTACCTGTTTGAAACGCTCTGACACTCTCACCGAGTCGTAATCTGAGGTGTCCGTTCCGCAAAGTCCTGAAAAACGTGGTGACGTAAAGGAAAACGCGTGCATGTGTGCGAAAAGTGCAGCATTTAATAATGTTAAACATGCGGGTACTGTAGAGGCAATACTTGTAGTTTTATGCAAGGGCTTCTGTCATTGTACAAAATACATCTATTAACAACCCGCATTCCTCAACTAACTCTGTGCGACAAGAAAGTTGTAAAAGTTGAGCACTTGGTTGCTCTAAGCCTACTATAAAAATGCGCAGCTTCGCCCGAGAAAGTCGTGGACATCATAGCCCAGCTCAGTTTCTCTCTCAACTCTATCGGATCGACCAGTCAAAATTTGGTGGGACAGGCTAAAACTTGGCCCGACCGAGCACGTAAGCCAACATCTGAGACGTCAAGAATGTAGGAGACGTACGATTGGGTAGAAGACTGGGCCCGTGTAGCAAGCGTCTTCTTCGCAGCGAGCTGAAGAGCAGATGAATCGCCAAACAGGTCACGTATCTTTTCTTTGAAGAGATCCCAGCTCGTTATGTCGGCTTCGTGGCTTTCAAACCATGTTTTGGGAGTGCCATCCAGGTAAAAAAGCACGTTGGCGAGCATGAACGTGGGATCCCAGCCGTGAGTAGCACTGACGCGCTCGTACCGCTTCAGCCAAGTGTCGACATCGATCGTACCATCACCGGAGAAACTGCCGGGATCCCGGAGGTGCGGTATTCTGACGTAGGTGGTGGCTTGGACTGATGAGGGCGGCATAGAGGAAGTACCAGCAGTCGAAGCAGTCGAAAGGTCGCCGATGGTGCGACCACTGCGCGTCTCCATTGAGGTACGGGGGTCGTCCACCTCCACCAATAATGTTACGAGTAACTTGTTTAATGATCCATTTACAGCGCACAGAACTCGACGAGCAAGATGGCGCCAGACCAGCATCTAACGAAAACTCTCTTCGTTCTCCTCTTTCATGCAGCCGTGTTTAGCGGCTGTTATGTATCAATATGAGGGACATAGCACCCATGAAAGTGGAAGCCTTGGAATCTCCATAAAACCAGCAATGTCTTTGTAGACATATCCCGTCATCCCCGGATGTTCCAGAAGCACACAATGCTTGAGGTTAAAGCACGTAATCATTTTACCTTTCTTTCTCGGTGACCTTGTGATGAACTTGAGTCAGAAGCCGAAATGCAAGCAATACACACACACAAAAAAAAACAGGAATGAAAGGGAAAGACCGGGATGAAAACCGAGGGTTTACTCGGATGGCAACTCGACAAGCATAGCAGTGGGGTAGAGTGTAATACATGACTAAAACTGAATTGAAATTTAAACTGACTCTGCACAATAGCATGTTACGAGAAGGGGAAGTAAAAGTTGTTCGAACAGCTTGAGTATCCTTAGCTCCTTAGTGCACATAAACGTGACTAAAAAGTGAATGATCAAGTGATAGGGGCGCACATTTCCGCCAAAGAAATTACCGAAGATAAGGAATGGAAGACGACAGAATCGCCGCATTCGTCAACCCGGCAACGGGGGGCAGACTCAGCGCACGACATCAATACAAGTACGATTAATCTTAGACATTAGCCGGCATTGTGCGAAACCCAAGAATGTCAAAGAAAAAGTTACGAAGGTGGTGCACATCCCCAAACTACCGACATCGACATCGCCAAGGTCAGCGCCAGTGTAGTTATGAAGCCATTTTCGCCGCTGCCAGTAGACGGAAAAAAGCGCGGAAATGACGATCTGTCCAAACTTGCACCAGAACGCCGTCGTCAGCACTCCGTAACAAGCGACCACGGAGTGCTACGCCAAAATGAGGCCTATGCACATCCAAGGGAAACTTCAAAAAGTAAACGCGTCTCGACTGGTGGCGTGTTTACTGACGCATCCCTATTGTGAGGCGTTTCCCATGGGTACGCGTGACGATTGGGGCGTACGGCGCAATGCTCATAGCTTGAACTTTGTGTCACAAGCAAATGGTATATTCTGACCAATGCGGCCGCCTCAGCCACCCTGTGAACGCTTGCCCGAATCTCGCGTACCACAGCTTCAATGACTGTGGCCTCCGCAACTTTCACCAAGCACACTATTGCTTCCCCAAGTGTAACATGTGTGGTGGCGCCTACACGACAACAGACAGAGCATAGAAAGCGAGGTAAAAGAGTACGTGCGTGGTTTGTAGACGAGACAGGGAGCACAATTATGCAAATAACCAACTGATGCACCATGACCTCCCGTCTATCAAGAGGATCAGTCCATACACCAGGTTGTGATTGTGTGGCCAATCTCGGTCCCCCAGCAAGACAATGCACGACCACGCTCCCACAAGATCCAGGCCCATGAGGTGAGCTTCCGTATAGACAAGGTGGACTGGCGGATAAGATCGAGGGCACTGCGCGGGAGGGGTTGGTAAATCACATAAAGTTCCAAAGCGATCTCCATTGATCCAATCCGTCCTCCACCAGAAACTAGAGAACGCAGCTATGCGTGAATTGTCCCAAAGATAAAGCAAGAGGTGCGTGAACTCTCACGTGCGCGCGACGCATTGAAACAAGTCACACATTAAAAAAATCGGCAGATCCCACGTACCTGGAAATAGACGTTGTGCGAAGCATGCGGAGAGAAAGTGACCATGTAGCAATTTTTTTATTGAGCGACACGTCATAAAATGGCGCCAAATATATGTAGAAATCTTGCACGCACAGGCATATGTTGAAGAGTTGCAGATGTTAACATAGCCAATTGTTTGACCTTGCGCAACGATGCCAACTGGAACAGGCGTATTTGCAACACCAGAAGCTGATATGAAGCACTAATTTCCGCGAGGATGCTGACCATGGACACTGCTACATAAATCAACTTCAGTGCATGCATGGCAACTAACCACAATTAACGTTAACCCGACGTAATGACTGTATGAAAGGAGTACATATGTAATGTTTGTAAAATTGGGTGGCAGCACTGCAACCACTATTGATGTTTCACGAAAATTAGCGTCTATTTGAAAAGTAGTTCGGAGACCGGGTGTAGCTCTGTGGTAAAATGCTTCATTGCCACGCAAAATGCTTGGGTTCAATTCCAGCTTGGACCCTGACGTTTATTCTTTGCATTCGTCGGCTCGACTCTGCTGTTTTCGGGTATTTCTTAACGCCCGCGTGTAAAAATTGCCCATGTATGTTCTCGTCGTTCCTGGGTAGATACTAAATGCCAATCACCTGAGGCACATACCCGCATACCAGTGGCACATACTAGCCCGTGGGTAGTATGTGCCACTGTCTGGCAAGAAGTGTTTAATGACGTACGCGACGGGATTTTGACACTATTCATGTCTTGACCTGCGCGTCATATTCGTCAAACTATCTTATCCTCCCTTGCTAATTTTGCTTCACGCCAAGTTAAGGGGGTGACAACGAGAGCACCCAAACATAAGCGGCTAGATAGATAGATAGATAGATAGATAGATAGATAGATAGATAGATAGATAGATAGATAGATAGATAGATAGATAGATAGATAGATAGATATATAGATAGATGAATACGCTCAAAGTCGCCGAAGTTTGCTAAGGAATGCTTCGCATTTAAAACAGCAGACATCGGTGAACATTGCTGACACGGTCGCACCGGCTCCGGACATACAGCCTATGCAACCCGAAGCCTACGAAGGAGGTTCCAAGAGACAGGTACGAGCAGAAAATGCACGGAAATCACCACTGAGACACTATGCACTGTATCACTTGGGCTCTATTGGTGGGTGACCATTGTTTAGCAAGCCTTCTGTTCTTATAGTTCCTATTTAACGTCGGTACTATTTACAGCTTGCTTCATTGCAGCTACACTGGAAGCTGGCAAGTGCGACGCGCAAAGCTGAGGACCAAAAGGCACTTTGTGCTTTAACTAATAGCTATAATGAGTAAAAAGACAGTGCTTTTATAAGTTTTGCGCCACCGTCCGAAATAAAAATTGTTTACTACAGAGTAAATGAGGACCTGAAAAGACTGAAGATGCCTCGGCGCTATGATCAGGTGGAGCTGTTCGTCAGACTACGGCGATGCCTTTATTGCCGTGCGCACGTAGTAATCGCATAAAAAGAAACATAAAGGAAAACTTGACAAACAGTGGTAGGCGTCCACTCTTATTCGAACTCAAAAAAAGAAGAAATGCTCAAAAGTATACTTGGGAATAAGTAGTTCCGTGCCTAGCATGTGGGAACAAACTAACAATTCTTTCGTTTTAGGTGAGGTGAGTGGCCTCATTATTCGAGCTCAATTAACCAAGCGACTGAACTCCACCATTTTGAGTATGCGGTTATTTTCTCGTCCGTCCAGCAAGTTGTCAGGACTTCAGGTCATCCCGTTTAGAATGCTCCAGACCAGGTCTTACGCCGGTCTATTTTTCCTATGCATCGTCTCCTCAGAGGATTTTGACTGTACTTGCCCTAATTGTGGTGCGGTTAGTAACTTTGAGCATATGCTCTAGCGGTGCCCCTAGTTATTGGGCCCAAGTCGACTTCCAGAACAGGGTTATGACTCTGTCTTACAAAGTTGAGAGTTACTACCATAACTGCGGACTGTCCAGAAAGCCCACGATGCGGTGGTGCAGCCAAGCTTCCCCGTTCCCACGTGGGAGCAGCGCACGGCGTTGCTCGAAAGGAGTAGCGTTTCTCAAGACGCAATAAAGTTGTGGGTCTGATTTTCAATTTAGAAGCAGCCATTGACAGGAGGCTGATTCAGGAGTCAGCTAACGAGTGCGTCAAACGTTACAAGGTACAACAAGTCAACCATCACAAAGAGCGAAAACCACGCTGGCTGTAAGGAGCCTTTCTACGTTGACGTCTCTCTTGCTTTCACACCTCGGCCTATTCCTGCAATATCAGAGAGTGGGAAATTGTTGTCAGTGCCGAGGGACGTGTATAGCAATGCTTCCTCCCAAACCCTTTCTAGACTGGCCCCAACGGTGATCATTAGGGAAGCACCCGAGCGGCTAACGGATGCGCTGATGCACGACACCACATCTCTCTCAGGGGAGTAACAGAGGTACACAGCAGCACTCTGTCCTAACATCCTACAAACAGCCTTGCGCTATCGAATGATTACAAGCATAAAAACATCAAGCAAGGAGCTGTACACTGAATCACAATACGACAATTCAACCACCCGAAGAGAATCTAGATAGCGGTGGCAACACATCAAGTACTGGAAGCAGAAGCATGGCAATCTTTTCCACGGCATTTTTACAAAAAATAAAGAAAGTTGTAATTTGCAGAGAGTTTGTTTATCTGATTGAGAGGAAGTGATTAGGACGCTCGCAAGTGCCCTCAACGTTTTCTTTTGTTTATGAGCTCACCAAAAGAATAAAAGAAATGTAACAGGATCAGTATGGTAAGTGTGACAGGAAGACAAACAGGAAGTGAATTCAAAGGAGTATGGCTTGTTGGCGCTAGGTGTGCTCCAACCTGTTTATTTTCTTTTGTAGTACTCTTAGTTCATAAGTTTTCTGTCTTTCTTCTGGTTTTTCTCTACCCGTCACATTTTTGTGGTGGCGCGGTGTACCGACATGGTATAGCGGAGCTCCACCGTGACATACGCGTTGTTTTCTTCATGATGACAGAAGAGGCTCCTCCTGCGGCCACCGGAACGACAATTTTCTCCTTTTTGAGTTGAAATATCTTGAGACGTTTCGCGGGACTGAAAATCTCAACTTTGATGGCACCTTGGTTCGGTGTAAGAATAATTTTTACACCGTGCTGGTTGGACATGCTCGAACGTACAAGCGAGAATTGTCGCTGGTGTGACATGCTTATATTTGTGAATATCCTGTTCTACTTGAAGTAACAGCAACAATTTGGCTCTACATACACGAAGTAGAATCGAGCAGTTTTATTTGCACAGAAAGAAAAAATGCGTGCTTTGATCAGCCAATCGGCTGGTAAAAAGACATTGACCAAAAGGAAACTAACACCCCGTGCTCCAGCGTTGACTGAATCCTGTATCTCACTTATACACAAAACGTCTTCACCCTTTCCCGCAAAGTGGGCAACAGCGTGGAAGAGTCCTAGAAAGCGACACGTAGCTATGAATACATGGAAGACGATGCAATGAATTTCCTTATCTGCAAGGGCTTCTACACAGTAGGCGCCATCGACCGTGTGTGACAGTCTTGAGCTCACCGAAAGCCGACGCAGTGCCCATCAGTTCGCTCGATTTGCTAACACCACAGCAACATGGTCATTCGAAGGCATACCGCCACAGGCACCACTCACTACACTTCATGTATTGAATATGATCCTAACTCGAAGCAATGCCTACTCCTTCCACGTGCTTCCCTTCCTGTGATTCTAGCTTCCAAATGGTACAATGAAAATCTCTATAAAAACAGGCGACTCTAGAAAGGACTAACTACATTGACAATGCTGCAATTTGTCACAGTTGGCGTTAATTTTTGTGAGTCAGAATGGGCGCACAGTTTGAGACTATGCGTTTGGACTGCGTTAAATAACTTGAATGTTATCTGATAAGCTGTCTTGGATAAGTATCTTGCCTCCCGCAACGCAGCAGGTATTCTGCACTATATGAAAACGTACATTTGATACACCATACCACGATTGCACCGGAAAAGTGAAGTCAGCGCTCGTTTAGCGTAGCTAGTACAACAAATGCAAAAGCAAAACTGAAAAACAAAACATGTCATCAGCTATTGCAAGTGATGGTGAAGTCTGATAATTTTTTAGCATTCATGGTGGTCCTCAAAATTTCAGCAATGTAAGGACCACTCGTATTTCTTTTGTGCCTGCTAACTACAATTGCGCATATTTACTGCAAAGGATCCCAGCGTCTTGTGACTGTGCTTCCGAGGAAGCTTGAGTCAGTACAAACATGTGTAGACTTAATACATGCATTATAATAGCTGAGGTATTGACACTCGCTGTATTACTGTGACAGGCGAACAGAAATTATGATCATTATAAAACCGCATGCTCTCTCTTTGACCTGTTGTTCTTCTCCTTCGCCTTCGTGTCCTGCTTCGTTTTCAGAAAAGCGTGCTGATTTGCCTCGCGTGAAATGCAATAACTCTGATAAACGGGAGAGTGTCGAGTACAGAGAAAGAGAAAGAAAGAGACACGAAAAACATCTTGAAGATGAAAATTCTCGTGGAGGCGAGACTTGAACCGAATGCCCGTGATATCAAAGTGAGCATCGTAGCGCTTGAGCTATCAGGGCACGCTAGCAGAGGATAACATAGACTATTATAGTGTAGTAAGCAAGTGGATGACAAAGGGGAGTTGGACGGAGGAGGAGAAATGAAATGCAGAAAAAAGGGAGAAAGTGAAGCATAATATAGAGATAATGACAAAGAGGAATTCAAAAGAGCAAGTCGAGAAATAGGAAAAGGGGTAACCAGCAAAAAGCTCTTTTCATTAAAACAAATTTTCAAAAGGAGCTACAAACGCCACCGAAAAATAGCTAATATCTTCTTTTAGAACACAACAGTCCGGTTTTTTCCATGTAAAAATAATTTTGATAGCTTAAGGAAACCGGAAGATACAGAGTTAGAAAGAATATAACGAAAACTGCTAATAAACGTTTGGCGCCCGCGTCTTCCCTCGCTCAGAGGAGGAGGGTGGCTCACTGCTCAAAAGAAAGGTACGCCCGTCAGATCAAAGTCTTGAACCACATGTTTTTCTCCCCTTACGATCGCTTCTAACTTTGCTAATAACCTACCGGGAAACTTCTAACTCATACAGTGCAAAGCCCAAATTGTAGACCTGTTGCTGCTCAAGTTTCATTAAGACAGGAGTAATAGTACCGGAACTATTTAGTGACCAAAATTAAGCCTAATCACTAAAAACATTAACTTCGCAACATGACCTCACAAACGAATTTAAATTTTGTCCGCTTAATATATTGTCACGGGGTCGTGACGTGGCCGAAGACAGGAGACTTCGTGTTGGGATTTAACTGTTTATTTGGGCGAACCTGTGCCCGGTAAACGGAAAGTCCAATTACAGCAGCAGTCTCGCACAGATAGCAGTCTCGGACTGATAGAGGCGAACGGAGCGTCGGCCTTCGATCAACAACTGACAAGCGGCGAAGCGCGTCGGCATTTATACTCCAGCCGTCGAATGTTCTAGCGCTATCGCTGGCGGCAGCGTACGTTCCAGAACAATCTGTACCATTCGCACAGTGGGCGTGATCTTATCGAAATGATCTACTACAGTCCGGAACCCTCTCGAAAACTGCAGGCGCGGTTTGCGCTGAGAATCGTGTGGTGTTTTGGGACGATAACAAAAGCTTGGTAAATGGAACGTGGCATTGCCCCCCTCTGAAAAAGGCATCGTCTCGATGCTTTAACTAAAGATGAAGGTACAATAATAATGCAAGAAAGTACATTGAATAAATTACGATACAACAATAATACAAAAAAAACACTGTTTCAGTTTGTTAACGCGCATGAAACGGCTTGACATGGACGATGAAACGGCTTGACATGGACGGTGTGACATGGACGACTTCAGGTCGCGATCGGCGTTGTTTTTTTTTTGTAGAAGACCGTTTCGTAGAAAAAACGACGCAAGTGCGCGCTTGAATACCTTCGGGACTTCGGCGGTCCTGCCTTCGAGGTATTCTATTAGGGCCTTAAGTTCCGGGTCGGCCCGCTGTCGTTCAGCGAAGTCGTCGGTAGTGATCGTTCCCAAGAAGTAGTCGTCATCCGGGTCGTCGGGTAGCGGTTGGTCGACAGGCGCACGAGAGAGACAGTCGGCGTCGCAGTGTTTTTTGCCGGACTTGTAAATGACAGTAATGTCATATTCTTGAAGTCTCAGGCTCCATCGTGCGAGGCGACCTGAAGGATCCTTCAAAGTGGCTAGCCAACACAAGGCGTGGTGGTCGCTCACAACTTTGAAGGGCCTGCCGTAGAGGTATGGGCGAAATTTCGACGTAGCCCAGATGATGGCGAGGCACTCCTTTTCTGTTGTAGAATAATTTGCTTCTGCTTTGGATAGCGATCGGCTGGCGTAACTAATAACCCTTCCAAGTCCGTCAGCCCTCTGCACAAGAACGGCGCCAAGACCAACGCTGCTTGCGTCAGTATGTATTTCTGTCTCGGCGAATTCGTCGAAATGGGCAAGTAACAGAGGCGTCTGGAGGCGATGTTTAAGCTCCTGGAAAGCGTGTTCCTGTGGCGTTTCCCACTTGAACTCGACGTCGGCCTTGATAAGGTTAGTGAGAGGATCGGCGATGCGGGCGAAGTTTTTCACGAACCGCCTATAATAGGCGCACAGGCCCAGAAATCGGCGCACGGCTTTCTTGCCAGTGGGCGGCGGGAAGTCGGCGATGGCGGCTGTTTTCCGTGGATCAGGACGAACTCCAGACTTGCTGATAACGTGCCCCAGAAACAAGAGCTCTTCATACGCAAATCTGCACTTTTCTGGCTTCAGTGTGAGTCCGGAAGTCTTGATGGCTTGAAGTACAGCTTCAAGGCGCCGAAGATGCTCGTCGAAACTCGAGGAAAACACGACGACGTCGTCCAAGTACCCAAGGCAAGTCTGCCACTTCAATCCTGCCAGTACTGTATCCATAACGCGTTGAAAAGTTGCAGGCGCTGAGCAAAGGCCGAAGGGCATCACCTTAAACTCGAAGAGGCCGTCCGGTGATATAAACGCCGTCTTCTCTCGGTCTCTTTCGTCGACTTCGATTTGCCAATAGCCAGTCTTGAGGTCCATTGACGAAAAGTACTTGGCGTTATGGAGCCGATCAAGTGCGTCGTCTATTCGTGGGATAGGATACACGTCCTTTCTTGTGATTTTGTTCAGGCGGCGATAATCGACGCAGAAACGTAGGGTCCCATCCTTTTTCTTCACTAACACCACGGGGGATGCCCATGGGCTGTTGGACGGCTGGATAATATCATCCCGCAGCATTTCATCAACTTGTCTCTTGATGGCCTCACGTTCTCGCGTCGAAACCCTGTACGGACTCTGACGGAGTGGTCTGGCATTTTCTTCGGTTATGATGCGATGTTTCGTGATTGGGGTCTGCCGAATCTTTGATGACGACGAAAAGCAATCTTCGTATTGCAGGAGCAGGGCCTTGAGCTGTTCTTGCTTATCGTTCGGAAGTCTGGGATTGACGTCGAAAGCTATGGGAGGGGCTTGGTTCCTCTGAGCAGGTTCCGCAGAATCGGCGAGGGCGAAAGCACTGGTGGCTTCGACAATTTCTTCGATGTATGCGACCGTTGCTCCTTTGTTAACATGTTTGTACTCATTGCTGAAATTTGTGAGCATAACCGTTGCTTTGCCTCCCCGCAACTCTGCAATTCCTCTTGCGACGCAAATATTTCGGGTGACCAACAGATGCTGACTGCCTTCAACGACGCCTTCGAAGTCAGGTGATTCAGGAGCGCCGACTGAAATAATGACGCTTGAGCGAGGCGGAATGGTGACTTGTTCTTCCAGCACATTCAAGGCATGGTGTCTAGACGGCGTGCGCGGCGGTAGTGCTTCTTCTGTGGATAACGTTATCGACTTTGTTTTTAGGTTGATGACAGCACCATGGAGGCATAAGAAGTCCATGCCAAGGATGACATCTCTCGAGCAACGCTGTAGGACTACGAAGTCTGTAGGATAAATACGGCCGTTAATGGTGACTCTCGCTGTGCAGTTTCCTGCGGGCGTTACGAGATGACCTCCGGCTGTGCGGATCTCAGGGCCTTTCCAAGCTGTCCTAACTTTCTTTAAATTCGCGGCGAACGACCCACTGATGACAGAATAGTCGGCTCCAGTATCGACGAGAGCGGCCACACTGTGGCCGTCGATAAGAACGTCGAGGTCGCTAATTCGCCGTCTCGCATTACAGTTAGGGCGTGGCGTCGGGTCACGGCTGCGTCGACTTGTTCCGCTGCTTCTATGTTGCGTCGTCAGGCCACCTTCGGTAAGTGAGCTTTCGTCGTCAGGGCTTTGCCTGGTTGGCGTTGTGTTCGGAAAGCTCCGTCGCGGCATCGTCGTCGTCGGAGGATCTTCGGTAGTTCGTCGCACAGCAACCGCACCTCCACCGGTTGCTGCCCTTAGTTTCCCGGATACGGGCTAGGAGACCGGCCCCGCGTTGGGCCAGAGTACTGTCGGTGGTGCGGTGACGTGCGGCGGCTGGGCGACGGCGAACGCGAAGGGCTTCGTGGTGTCCACCGAGTTCCTGTCAGGTAGTCGGCGATGTCACGTGGTCGTTCTCCTGGCAGTGGGCGCGGTGCATTGACGGCGAAGCCACGCAATCCCATCTGTCGGTACTGGCAACGGCGGTATGTGTGTCTGGCCTCGCCGCAGTGGTAGCAGAGCGGGCGATGGTCAGGGGGGCGCCAGACGTCAGTCTTCCTCAGTGCACTGCGCTGGGCCGCTGGCGAACGGTATGACGTCGGTAGGGGTGGTGGCGGCGGTGGCGTCTGTCGACGGAAGTGCGATGGGGCGGCGTTTTGGCGTGGACGAGGAGTAGCGTTGTGGCGCAGTGCAGCGGCGTAGCTCATAGCTTCCGGCTCGGGCAGCGGTGCGTGGGGAATTTGAAGCGATTGCCGAACTTCTCGCAAAATGTCGGTGATCGAATCCACTTGAGGCTGCGCCGAAGGCAACAGCTTGCGCAGCTCTTCCCGCACGATCGCTCGGATCGTTTCACGCAGGTCTCCGGAGTTA
Organism: Rhipicephalus microplus; assembly: GCF_043290135.1. Taxonomy (NCBI): domain Eukaryota; kingdom Metazoa; phylum Arthropoda; class Arachnida; order Ixodida; family Ixodidae; genus Rhipicephalus; species Rhipicephalus microplus. The sequence continues at coordinate 70,587,146 of NC_134709.1, read as the reverse complement.
CTGGCTTGAGCAGCAGCGTAGTCTGCAGTCAGGCGACAATTATACTGTCTGGTGCGCATGTCCAGGGTCTTTTCAATAGTGGTCGCTTCGGCTACAAATTCTTGGACGGTTTTCGGTGGGTTTCTCATTAGCCCCGCGAAGAGCTCCTGTTTGACCCCTCGCATGAGGATACGAACTTTTTTCTCCTCAGGCATGTCTGGGTCAGCGTGACGGAATAGTCGGGTCATTTCTTCTGTGAAAATGGCGACATTTTCATTTGGTAGCTTAACCCGGGTCTCTAATAAAGCAGCGGCCCTCTCTTTTCGAGCGACGCTCGCGAACGTTTGCAGGAATGCGCCGCAGAAAACATCCCACGTTCGGAGCGTGGACTCCCGATTTTCGAGCCAGGTCCTTGCGGTGTCTTCTAAATAGAAGAACACACGACGCAGCTTTTCGTCATGGTCCCAGTGGTTGAGGGCGGCCACACGGTCGTATGTCTCTAGCCAGGACTCCGGGTCTTCGAACGATGACCCATGGAAAATTGGTGGTTCCCTGGGTTGATGCATGACCATCGTCGGCTGGGACACTGCGGTTGTCATTGTCGCTGCAGTCGCGGTCATGGCCTTGGTCTTCCGCGGCTTGTCGTGTAGAAGCCCGTACTCCGGTGGTAGCCCTTGCTGTCGGCGGCTTGTTCGCTGCTCCTGGTTGGCGTCGGTGTCTTCTCCGCGACGTGGGCTGGGTTCACGGCTTGACGGGGGCGTCCGGTACATGAACGAAGCAGCACCTCCACCAAATGTCACGGGGTCGTGAGGTGGCCGAAGACAGGAGACTTCGTGTTGGGATTTAACTGTTTATTTGGGCGAACCTGTGCCCGGTAAACGGAAAGTCCAATTACAGCAGCAGTCTCGCACAGATAGCAGTCTCGGACTGATAGCGGCGAACGGAGCGTCGGCCTTCGATCAACAACTGACAAGCGGCGAAGCGCGTCGGCATTTATACTCCCGCCGTCGAATGTTCTAGCGCTACCGCTGGCGGCTGCGTACGTTCCAGAACAATCTGTACCATTCGCACAGTGGGCGTGATCTTATCTAAATGATCTACTACACTCCGGAACCCTCTCGAAAACTGCAGGCGCGGTTTGCGCTGAGAATCTTGTGGTGTTTTGGGACGATAACAAAAGCTTGGTAAATGGAACGTTGCAATATTATTAAACAGCACGCCATAGGCTAATCGGAGGCCCAACTCCGTACTCTCTAGACCCTAAATTAAGGGGGTAATCAGCAGAAATCTCATTTCATTAAAACATTTTTATAAATATAACCACAAACTTGACTGATACACCGCTGAAACCTACATTTAGAACATAACAATCCGGGTGTGGCGATGGCGTAGTGGTTAGAGCATCCGCCTCGCATGCAAGAGGTCCGTGGTTCAAATCCCGGTGCCGCGCAGTTCCCAACCGGAAAAAAAATCCAAGTGTTGATGGAACTGCATTAAGAGGCCTGGGGTGCGGCCTCACCGGTAACCACCACCGGGAACGCACTCCCTCACCAGAGAAGGATTGGCCACCCCGGTGTAGTATATGGCCACTACCTCCCACATGCATACGTCAAATAACTCATGGCCCTCAGTTCCCAGCAGCTGCGAAGCAACTGACCATGGCGGTGGTCAGATCTGCAGCGCAGCAGAGGGTGCTCAGAATCTCTGGACTACAGGCTGCCATTGGAACCTGAACTTGGCAACGTTTAACGCTAGAACCTTATCTAGTGAGGGAAGTCCAGCTGTACTATTCGAGGAGCTAGAGGGTGTTAAATGGGATATAATAGGGCTCAGTGGGGTTAGGAGGACAGATGAGGCCTATACGGTGCTACAAAATGGGCACGGCCTTTGCTATTGGGGCTTGGCTGACAGAAGAACTGGGAGTGGCATTCCTAATTCACAGAAACATAGCTGGAGAATAGAGGAATACTATAGTAATAATGAAAGAGTGGTAGGTATTGTAATTAAACTGAATAAAAGATACAAGATGACGGTAGTACAGGCTTACGCGCCTACATCCAGCCATGATGACGCTTCAATGTAAAGCTTCTATGAAGACGTGGAATCGGCAATGAGTAAGGTAAAAACACAGTATACTATAGTGATGGGCGACTTTTATGCAAAGGTAGGGAAGAAGCAGGCTGGAGACCAGGCAGCAGGAGATTATGGCATCGGCACTAGAAACGTGAGAGGAGAGCTACTAGTAGAATTCACAGAACTCAATTATTTGCGGATTTTGAATACCTTCTACCGCAAACAAGAAAACCGCAAGTGGAGATGGAGGAGCCCTAATGGCGAAAATAAGAACGAAATAGACTTTATAATGACTGCACACCCAGGAATCGTGCAGGATGTGGAAGTGGTTGGCAAGGTACGATGCAGTGACCATAGAATGGTACGGTCTCGAATTCACCTAGACTTAAGAAGGAATGACGGAAACTGATACGCAAGAAGCCAATCAATGAGCTAGCACCGAGAGGGACAGTACAGGAATTCAGAGTGTCGCTGCAGAACGGGTACTCGGCTCTTAGTGAGGAAACCAACCTTAGCGTAGATACAATGAATGATAATCTGACAAGTATCATTACGGAGTGGGCAGTGGAAGATGGAGCCAGGGTAGTTAGACAGGACACTGGCAAGCTTTCCCAGGAAACGAAGAACCTAATTAAGAAGCGTCAAAGCATGAAAGTGTCCAGTACAACTGACAAAAAAGAACTGGCAGAGCTTTCGAAGCTGATTAATAGACGTAAAGTATGCCATGTAAGAAGGTATACCATGGAGAGAATTGAACACGCTCTGAAAAACGGAGCAGGCGTCAAAGCAGTGAAGAGGAAACTGGGGATAGGCAAAAGTCGGATGTATGTACTAAGGCACAAAGAAGGCAAAATAACTACCAATATGGATAGGTTAGTTAAAATAGCGGAGGAGTTTTACAGAGATCTGTACAGTAGCCCAGACAACCACGACCTTAATACTATAAGAACTAGCAGTAACCCAGATGACACCCCACCAGTAATGATAGAAGAAGTCAGAAAAGCTTTGGAGAGTATGCATAGAGGCAAAGCTGCTGGTGAGGATCAGGTAACATCAGATCTGCTGAAAGATGGAGGACAGATTGATTTATAAAAACTAGCCACCCTGTTTACGAGGTGTCTCCTGACGGGAAGGGTACCAGAGTCTTGGAAGAACGCTAATATCATCTCAATACACAAGAAAGGTGATGACAAGGACTTGAAGAATTACAGGCCAATCAGCTTGCTCTCTGTAGTATACAAGCTATTTACAAAGGTAATTGCTAACGGAGTAAAGAAAACAATAGAATTCAATCAACCAAAGGAACAAGCAGGATTTCGAACAGGTTACTCAACAATTGACCACATTCATGCTATCAATCAGGTAATAGAGAAATGCTCAGAGTATAACCATCCACTATACATAGCCTTCATAGATTACGAGAAGGCGTTTGATTCAGTAGAAATATCAGCCTTCATGCAGACACTGCGGAATCAGGGCGTAGATGAAGTATATGTAAACAATCTGGAAGAAATCTACAGGGGATCAACTGCTACCATAATAACTTCATAAAGAAAGCAACAGAATACCAATCAAGAAGGGTGTAAGGAAGGGGAACACAATCTCCCCAATGCTATTTACCGCGTGCTTACAGGAGGTTTTCAGAAGCCTAGAATGGAAACAGTTAGGGATAAGAGGTAATGAAAAATACCTTAGTAACCTGCGCTTCACCGATGACATTGCATTGCTGAGTAACTCAGGGGACGAATTGCAACTCATGATCACGGAGTTAGACAAGGAGAGCAGAAAGGTGGGTCTTAAAATCATTCTGCAGAAAACGAAAGTAATGTACAACAACCTCGGAAAGGAGCAGCGCTTCGAGATAGGTAATAGTGCACTTGAAGTTGTAAAAGACTATGTCTACTTAGGGCAGGTAATAACCGCAGAGCCTAACCACGAGATTGAAGTAACTAGAAGAATAAGAATGGGGTGGAGTACATTCGGCAAGCACTCTCAAACTATGACAGGTAGATTGCCACTATCCCTCAAGAGGAAGGTATATAACAGCTGTATCTTGCCGGTACTTAGCTATGGAGCAGAAACATGGAGACTTACAAAGAGGGTTCAGCTTAAATTGAGGACGACGCAGCGAGTAATGGAAAGAAAAATGGTAGGCGTAACCTTAAGAGACAAGAAGAGAGCAGAGTGGATTAGGGGACAAACAGGGGTTAAGGATATCATAGTTGAAATAAAGAAGAGGAAATGGACATGGGCCGGGCATGTAGCGCATAGACGGGATAACCGCTGGTCATTAAGGGTAACTAACTGGATTTCCAGAGAAGGTAAGCAGGTTAGGGGGAGACAGAAGGTTAGGTGGGCAGACGAGATAAAGAAGTTTGCGGCTATAAATTGGCAGCAGCAAGCACAGGACCCGGTTAACTGGCGAGACGTGGGAGGGACTTTTGTCCTGCAGTGGACGTAGTCAGGCTGATGATGATGAGACAATGAGAAATAAATAAATAGAAAAAGGGATAGAAAGAAACATGAAACAAGTGAAAAAAGTTTGTAGAACAATGGAGAGAAAAAGTGCTTGAAAGACGAAGAAAGAACTTGATAGAGAGATACTAGAAGAAAGAAATAAGTGGAAATTGGGGAAAATTGAATGAAAAGGAGAGAAGTGAGAAAAATAAATCGATAAAGACATAAAGTAAAACCTAAAGACAAAGAAAGAACACAGCTCCATATTTCCCTGAGGTATGAAGCAACAGTGCATAGATCCCCAATTTTTTGTCATTTTTTAACAATTGTGGCCTCGGGATTTCTGTGAAATTTTCTTGTTGGCCTGTGCAACGCCTAGTTTGATCTGTCTGTTTAGCATAAGACTTTTGTGCTTGACTAAATTTTTCTTCATAGTCACAACATGATCCTATAGTTAGTGCGCTGCAGAACTGTGTCCACGCCCGACTTGCCCTTTCTCGAGGGAGCCCAACTAATGTTTCATTTGCCCTATATTTCTCTTATAGTTCCATCATCAGACCTATAATCAGCACCTCTCGTTTTGTTTCTCATATTCTGGTATACATTTTACTGTTATAACTGCCCACCGCTAACTATCTACTTTCTCATCATGCGACCTCTTCTTACGGTGAACTTTAAATAAGCTGCTTTTGTTTTCGCTTCGATGAATTCTTTTCTTATGTCTCGTTGCTACCACCGTCAAGCTTCTTTTCAATTTGGCTGCACTGATTAAGTGTTTCATTGGCTGCTTGGAAGCGTTTAAGACGACTTTTGTGTAAGAAATAGCTGAAAACTACAAAATGACAAACTAGAGTGGGAAAAAATGAGATTTTATGCCTACATATGCAGCAACAATTGTAAAAAACGCAAGATGCAAGTGCATTGAGCAATAAACCAAGCGTGGCTTTAACCCACGGTAAACATGGCATAATTTTTTCTACTGTCATTCTACCTGTTTACTTTCTTGAACACCAGTTATTAGCACGAAGAGTGCCGAGTCCATTTAGGAGCACAAAGTGACGTGACCGTGCCCGGGTACTTGAATGCAGGGGTTTGTTCATGGCGATAAAGCCTTCTTCCCTGGTTGCTAGTTAACCTAATTAGAACTGACTTCGCGTCCACAGTGGCTGGTTTGAGGTCATCCATAAATTAGGCGCCATGACGGTTTCATTCAGTGTGCTTTCCTAATCATGTACGTGCCAAACTCCATGTTGGTTCGTTACGTGTGTCCTTGCATGAAAAATTTGTAAGGCATATGAACGAAACAAGTACCGGCTAAAGATTTTCTCTCGATCTTGACACTGAAATAAATTGTGCACAAACTCACCCAATCTGCCGTACTTGTCGATTGGTACCTGTATGTAAGTGATTCCGAAAGAAGGCTCAGCTAGCACGTCAAATATTTCAAAAAATGGCGAAGGAAAAGCAGTGGCAAAATACTTTGAATATATGGCACACGAACACAGCGCATAAAACGTGCAGCGCTACAAAGACAAAAAACCAGAGGAGACCAATAAGTTGAGCACCAATATTTTGAGTCAACTGCAACGGCTGGACATAAGTGTACACTTTCAAATGTATTTTTTGTCGTTCCTGGCACATTCAGTGGGACAGCCAAGTAGGTATTTCTTGTCTACGTTTCACGCACATCAGGCCTCGCTTCAGTACTTTTGTTTCACCAATGAGACAAAAACTTCCCGGAAAGAATACGGCAACATCGAAACGACGTGCGTACCTTCAACGCTGCACAAAACGCTCTCACCGAACACATCCAAATGATAGACCATCGCATCGATTTCTACGCCACTTGGATCATCGACAAGAAAGATAACCACCCAAAAAGGTAGTTCTTAGAGCCCGAGAATATTCAAACAACACTTGAAAACATTAGCCACTCAACTGGGGCCTTACCGAATATATACTTGCATGGTCTACGGAACCAGTGGAAAAAATACCGCAGCAATGAGATCGCTGGGAAGAAGGAAGATGGAGAGGGGGACACAACCAAGAACTGTCGCAAGCTTTAAAGTCGGTCGAACAGCCACCCCTGTCGAGAAAGAACCGAAGTAGTCTCGGGGCGTCGGATTCGTTCATAGTTTTTGAAGTTTAACTTTAGAAACATTGGACCAAAAGTGGCTGATTGATTCATACGTAGGGTTTACCATCCCAAAACCACCATACGATCATGACAAGCGTCGTAGTGGAGGACTCCGGAAATTTCGACGAAAAGTGGCTGGAAAGTTTGCTTTATTCGTCTAAAATTTTCACCCAGCCAGGCAGATATCTATGTCGAGTGTGTTCACCTTTCAAGAAGAAAATAAAACACGTTGATTGTTCAACTTCTTGCTTTCATGCATTTTGGACAGTAATTACTAATAACATTCTCGTTGGAATAGCAGAGCCTGCCGATATTCTGTTTGTGTAGTTAAAGCTGCAAGTAGTGGAACTCGCCTCCCGACCGTGTTATGCGTCAAGGAGTCAACGTTAGGACGCCATTTGCAGGAATACAATGGCCATGTATCGACTACTTGCGCAGCAGAACGCTTTTCCATGTAAGCTAAAAAAATATACCGAGATGGTTTCGCACGACTGACATCGGTACGATGTGCATGAGTTGACAATTGTTTTCAGTAAAGTGGTCAGCGTGGCACTTGCTGCCCAGTGGACCCGCCGCAATGTCTGTGGTACTACGATGATCGAAGCTGTGGCAAACTTTGCACTTAACATAATCTACCAACAGAGACGCGAATGGTGCGTGGACACAGGTCTCATTACGCGAGTGACCATTTCTAACCGCATGCGGGCAACAATACTGCACGGAGTGCCTAGTGTTTGTGATCAACCGCCATATTGATTAGGCACATTAGGAAGCTAGAGTCATTAAAGACGGACCAGTGTAGAACGACCAGCACTTTTTGTACGTCAACATTAGTTTTTTTTATTTATTTATTACAATGACTTTTTTACTATGGCAAATAAGGACCATAGAGAGGAGCACATGGACACCAACGTTGAGTCGGAAAGCAAATGTACTCACAACAACACGCTGGGCCAGAACAGGAACACGCAGCAACCATGGAGTTTCTTGAAAACGTAGACAAGTATGCAAGAATTACGGATTTATTTTTAAGGCTTTCGTTCATCTTACAATCACTTTGTAGTGGCAAGAGAAATAATTATTAAACTGATCATCAATATAAACAAGTGAGATTTCTGTGAAAAATAACCTTTCGAAACACAATTAGAACACTCACCTACATTGCGGTGGTTGGCACATCTCCGTCATTACACCAACATACACAGTATGAACAAATATATCTCGGGAATAATTTGCAAAAATTTATTGCACTCATACGGCTGCAGTATAGTTGTTACCGCACTGCAATGCCCATTGTAGTTAAGTGCATATATATATATATATATATATATATATATATATATATATATATATATATATATATATATATATATATATATATATATATATATATATATATATATATAACTTAAGGGCATTAAGGGCAACTAACTGGATTCCTAGACAAAGCAAGCGTGTTAGGGGGAGACAGAAGGTTAAGTGGGTAGATGAGATTAAAAAGTTTGTGGATACATATTGGCAGCAGCATATACAAGAACGAGTTGACTGGCGGAACATAGGAGAGGCCTTTGTCCTTCATTGGACGAAGTCAGGCTGATAATGATGATTATTATTTGGACACTGACTACGTCAGCTGGCTCAGCTTGCTTTTATGGGAGATTTTATGGTCAGCCCGGTAGCTGGTGTAGTGTCTACAGTGTAGGGCTGCTGCCACAAAAGTCGTGAGACCGATTCAGGTTTTGACAGTTCCACTACAGTGACGCCCCCCCCACCCCTTTGCGAAGAAATATTCTGGTGCATACTGCGGCGCTGCCTATGCCCGCTTTCATAAAATGTTGAGCTCGTTATAAGCACACTTGCTGCAGCCTAACACGGCTCAATAAAGCTGAGAGCGGAAGAGTGACTGCACTGAAACGAATTGCTCCCAGCAATGGCGTGAGGGATCTTGTACATGTGGAAGCTCGTTATCCAACCACACAAAGAGACGCTCGAAGGGGATTGGGGGAAAGGAGACGTGAAACCGGAAGCACTGTACAGACATCTCCCGCATGCAAAGCCGCCTGCGACTGACGCTAAGCGCTTGTTAGTGAGCACCGCTTTATATTTCAGAGCAGAGCTTGTGGACAGACGCATAGGCTTTCAGCTGTCGGCTTAATTAGGTGGGACTCTGCAGGAAAACGGAGCAGACTTTTGGCTATGCCGATGCTTGGTTGCTCACGAGGCCCTCTGCACTGTTCAAGAGCATTTGCTTGCTTGCCTCACATGTTATAAACGCAGCTCCTTTGCTGCGGTCATCATGATTTCGCAAAAAAAACGGGTACTTGAGGAGCACGACTTGCTTTCGTAATTTACGATGTCTGTGACGGAGGGATTACCTACGTTTTCAACGCGGAAGTGTTTTATGCAAGGGTCCACCACGGCTACGCGACGTGTTTCCGTCACGAATATGACATCATAGAGTATTAACTAACAGATTGCAAACAAAGAAAAAAAAACGAGAAGAAAAAGTTTCGCAGCGGAACAGCGAAACATTGACCTCGCGTTCTTCTGCGCGTGACGCTAACCACTACAAGACAGAGTGACCCTTCTGCAACATGATAACGATTAGCCATATATACACTATAGACCACTGGCACTCCTCAGAATTCGGAAACTTCGGCGCGTTTTAGTAATCAGTAGCGAGTTGGCACGATGAGCGCGCGGTGGGCGAGCGCGATCTGAAGGTCATTGTGCCGCTCCACCACGCACGTCGCTATGCGCGCGCGATTCAACATGGCGTGGTCACAGTGTGTATAGATGTGCTCTAGCGTGGTGGCTCCCTCAAGCGCACGCTCATCTTGCAATTTAAGTGCTTTAAATATCTTGTGCTTCCACCGCAAGTCTGATTTGAGGTTACAGTAGTTGAATAGAGTACGGACTCCAATTCACTCACTGCCATGACCGCTGGTTACGAAATTAGCGCGCTGCTTCCACACGAGGAATGGTGACCGTTGTTGGTCCACGCTCGTCCTGTGTTTGCAGATTTCGTGCATGCCTTCTGATTGAAGTGTGGGCAGCAAGTTTCAAGCTGCTTGCAGTTTTTCACGTGATGTTGCAATTTGGTATGGCAGCATTCATTCGTTCGCCCTTGTTGTGCAACATTGAACAACGATTGCTCAACCACCTCTGCGTAGATACGTTTCCCTTTCGTGTTACACCAATTCCTAAAACGAGGGTTCAACCACAATTTCCTTAGGGACGGCGCTTATTAGGACTGAGCCTTGTTGTACGTGATGCTTCATAAAACCGCCACCGGAACGGGACACCTGCATAACGATAACAAAGCACACTTGTAAAAAACAATTTTATGTGTGCAGCAATTAGGTATAGGAAAGCACAATGCATGACCACCTGCGCAGTTCATCTGTCCGTCCGTCTATTCATGCATTTGCACGTTCATCTCTCCGCTCGTATGTCCGTCCGCCTGTCCATTCATCTGTGCGTTCTGCTGTCCCTCCATCTACTCGTCCACTAGTGCGTCCATTTGTTCGTGCAACTGTTTGTCTGTACGTCCATCTATCCATTCTTCTGGCCATCCATTCGTGGGTCCGTCTGTCCGTGCACCTGTCTGTCCAGGCGTCCATCCGGATGTCCATCTGTTTGTCCGAGCATCCAGGCATCCGTGCGTCCATCCACCTGTCCATTCACCTAGCTGTCCGTCCATTTCTCCATCCTTTATACCAGTTGGCGACTTCAACGTGAATGTTATAGACCTAAGCACTTAGGTTCGCCCACTCGTCGTCATTCACTTCATGAATATGTGGGAAATTTTTTCGCTCTTTCAGCACCGCTTTATGAAACTATCACTGAGGACACGTTTGGAACTCAGCGAGCAGATTTGACTGATCAGAAAGGAAGTTTGTGGGTTTATCGTAAGTTTCAATGACACGTCTTGAAAATTGTATGTTTCTTGGTCAATTGGCAGGACGTTTTTCTTCTTAAATACTGCCATTATTTTCTCGCGTTTTAGGGTAGTTTTTAGGCTCTTCAAACAGCCAGCGAAGGAGAAAAACAAAAGAAAAAGAGACACTTGTTTCGACCTTGCAAATGAGGCTCATCCGGCTACGAAAACCAGCACTGTACGTGTCATTCACGAAAAACAGCACCCAAGAGGTTTTGAGAATTTTGATTTTTTTTTCTACCTTTTTTTGTTTTTTTTTCTTTTGGTGAGGCCTTGAGCTGCAGAACGAAACGGTGTTTCTGTACGTGACCAAGTGGTCTCGCCCGACAACGACATTGTTTTCTTCTTTTTTTTTTGAACAAGGTACCACTTTCTTGAAATCATTTTCGCTCCATTGGAAACGTTGCACCCCTTTTCTTAATTGATGTACCACTTTTCAGAGTTCGTTGAAGTGGTCTGCGCTTTTTTACGAACTTGAAATTTTTGAAGCAGCATTCGCTACGTCAGTAAGTTGTGCGTGTGGAGTTGTGCGCAGCCGGGTTTGACTGTCGCCGGTGCTTCGGACCCCATGCCCTAGGTGCTCATCCTGGTCGAGCGTTCCAAGAACGCATGCAAGTCGTCATGATGCAGCGCACTCACATCGAGCTGAAGCTTGCAAGTTATATGAAAACGCCTGTTCGCACCATAGAATGGACGCTACAATGGCGGACATGACTCCACATTGCCCGGTGCTACGCTCATCACAACGACGGTGTGCGTGACTGCTGTCACTTAGAGCTCTGTAGAGTGTGAGTGAACTGTCTTGAGTACTGAAAATGAGACTTTCGTATAACAGGAAAGAAACTGCACTGTAGGCTCTTTATCATTTTAATGACGTGTCATCGAGATGTTCTCTTGTGTCCTTGTTCTTCCTAAATAGATGTTTTAGGCGCGAACCTTTTGAAGGGGCCCCGCAACACTTTTTGAGCATGGTCAGAAAACGCAGCCGATCGGTAGTAGAGGCTCCCGTGAACACGCGAGCTAAATAATTTAGCGCCGCACGTGGCCTGGAATTTACAATAAATTATCAAAGTCAGCTAAAACCAGCTTTTTCCTCTCCACAAATCATGGAAAATAAGCCCAGTAAGCCCATCTATCATCCAGTAGCTGATTTGAACATGGCGCGGTCGGTTGTTACAGCGGTCGTTGCGAGAGGCCGTCGCTGGTTCACGCGTGCGCGCGCGATCACACTGAAAAAGCTTCGTGCTCGAAGAAAAAAAAGAGAAAAAAATGCTCAAGTTCACAAGACGCAAGTGACGGTTTTTCTTTGCCCCTCCCTGCTCAGCCTTCGGCGCTTTCGTCGGTACGAGAGGAGAGAGAATGTGATTACAGCGCGTGACAAAACTATGTAACTCCGCTCGTACTGAACGGATTCGTGAAATTTTTGCAGCTTTCAATACTTGAGATAATACGCTTTTCCAGTGAGTTAATTCCATGGTTACACCAAAAATTGTTTCAAATCACCTTTAAGGCCTCCATCCCTTGTATGTGTGTAGTAGCACGTAGCCACCGATGGCACGTACCTCGGGTATGTACGCGCCACAGGGGATGCGAGATGCATGGGAGATGGCGGTACTTAGAGTGTTCTCTAGATGGACACATGGACGGACGGAGAGACTAGCAGACGGACGTACGGATGCATAGACGCGCAGACGTACGGACAGATGGACGCACGAACAGACAGACTTACAGATGGATGAATGGACTCACGGACGGACGCTTTGAAAGACGGATGGGCGCACGGATGGTCAGGCGGACGAACGGAAGCAAGAACAAACTGACGTATGGAAGCACGAACGGGCTGACAGGCGCGTCGCCCCACTCATCATCATTGACTCCGTGGGTATGCTGTGATTTTTTTCAAGTTATCGAGCTGTCTTGAGTCCGTCTGATCACGTGGGCCAATTTACTAAGCCCCTCACTTATCACAGGCATACAATGGCCTGCCAGCAACCGTTGGTGCGACACTTCCTTTTCTACACTGTATCGCATGTTGATGTTTTCACCTGAAGAACCTTACCGTAGGTGAAAGTGGTTTCCTTCTGCACGCGCCAATGACCTGCAGGTACTAGCTGAAGTATGCGACAGGTTCTTCATGTTCACAAGTCATACCAGATGCTGTTGAATTGCACAGATTTTTGAGGGGGGACGTTGACGTGATTGTTCACGGTGTGTTCAGTGACGATGATGTCATTAAAAGTGTCCGCAAAGAATATTAGATTGTCAACGAGAGTGACGAAAATCAAACAAAAAGAAGCACAATAGACTCCTAAGCTCAGGCGATGTTCTAGATGTCTTTGACATCATTTGTGCTTTTATCAGCACCAATGACGACAACGAAAGTATGTAAAACTTATCATGCTGAGAGGCTCGAGCCGTAAAGCTTCTTCAAATCAACGTGAATCAGGGCATTATGATAAGCGACTTCTTTACTAAACAGAGTATCAATGTTGTGTCACCTTATGCAATGAGAAACAGTAATATGCGAAGCACAAAGTTTGTTTATTGAAGTTTGAAAAATTGAGAACCACATTTCCATTGAGACTAGATTTGTGGCCGATCAGTTGTGTTGCTCCTTCCTGGCACTTTTAATGAATGTCTCACGCCAAACAGCAGTAAAAAGTTGACAAAATAAATATACCAGGCAAATGAATAAACAACAAGAGGGCAGGCAGAGAGGTTAAGCAGGCACATGCCCGGTTTGCTACCCTACGCTCGGGGAATGGGAAGGGGGGCATAAAGATGAGAGAGAGAAGAAAAAGAAGAGAGAGAGAGAAAAAAAGAAAAAGAGCATTGTCAGTCAATGGGCTGGCGCGTATGCAGTGGTGGCACCACAGAAAAGTTGAAGGTAGTAACGTGTGGTCCTCAAAAGGCACAACACAGCTTTGACTGCTTTTTGAGCCGACGAAGGCGACGATGGTGTTCCAGTAGCATCTGCACAGAGAATGGCCGATCGTCCCATTGTCGCAATGCGTCCGAAAGCTTCTATCTTTCAGAGGCAAATCGAGGGCAATGGCGTTTCAGATGGTCGATGTCTTTTTTCGTGCAGCAGACGTCGCATTCCCCATTGTCGGTCAATCCGATGAGGATTCTACATGCTTGTGTGAAGGCATCCCCTAGGCAACGTTCATGTAAAACAAACGGTGACTTGGCGAACAAGTAAATTTTTTGTATGAAAAACGCTCCGTTGGCTATTTCATTTTCGAGAAGAAACGTGAGTGCCGTTATCCACGTCTGATGTATGGTAAATGAGTTTCGCGTAAGGCACGGAAGTTGGACAACCGAAAGTCATCATTCTACTTGGTGGTAAGTAAAACGTAAGGTGAAGTGCGAAGAAGCATAGTATTATAAAAAGGGCAGCTGAAAAGCAATAGCAAACAAACAAACAGAAATCACTTGAGCAAAACTTTCAACCAGATTTTGTGATGTACTTTTCTTCGTTAAAGAACTTTCCCAAGTGGCTTCCATTTTATAAGCTGAACCATGGTCCAAAGCTTTAAAATGAAGTCATATGATATTCAAGAAACAATGCTGAAACAAACTTGTTTGCGCACATGTCTCAACACGTCAGTTTTACTCAGACTAAATGAAATATAATAATACAAGTTATTATAAAGGTTATAAAACAATATCAATAGTAAGCTCTCAATTTTAGACCGCTGATTTCAAGACGAGAGATTTGAAGTTTTGCTCTCTGCATCATCTACCTATCATATGTGCCTTTCCGTCTTAAAAACAAATAGATGAATGTTAATATCAAAATGGACATTTTTGGTGCTTTCCTAGGCACCAGAATATTCGATGTAGGTGTGGAAAATAGGGAACACTTAGAACCAGATAGCAGAGTCACGATATATATAAAATGTTGAAGCTCACGTTTCAAGAATACAGGGCAATGTACGCATGCTCTCCTTCTCTTAACTGCCGACAATGAAGCACTACACTGCACGGCGCAACCAAAATACATAAGAAGGATAAGCGCGAGTGAAAACCGAGAACCGAGGCTGGCTGGTACAAGCTAAAATGGCATCGCAAATACTGCATATCTGGTTCACTATTTCAACAAATTAAGAACGAATCATGAGCTTAGTGACCACTCTTGAAAACATAACTTTTTTTATTGTACTTAACAAAATATAGATTTACCACTTTCAAGCCCCTAAAAGTTTGAGGTGTGTCAGCAGCAAGGGGATGTGGGGTAGGTTTCTCCGAGGAAAAAACTCAGTCCAGTTGTTTACTTGACGCATTAACGCTCTGAATCTGTTCACGCTCACATCAGAGCTTCCCTGATACTCGAGCTTGTACCGAGAGGTGGCTCTCTTTAGACGCAAAACCACATAACTGTAACGTCTCCATATGATCGGTTTTTTACGTTGGCTAATAAACAAAACAAAACAACCATACACCTTGCATAGTAGATCAGCGCTAAGGCTATATGCTACCAATAGAAAAAAAAAAGACGATGGCAGATCTCTGCAATATAACTAGTACGCCTGGAGAACGTCGCAGCCAGTACTAAAGATGTTACACTAAAACTACACTAAAAAACAGCCACGCTTGATGATACTGGCATGAATGGACCTCTTGAGCGAGTACGTGAGCTCGTATTGCCCTGACAGACTCTTGAAAGCACCGGAAATCCAGGTAAAAGCTCTTTTAGCACAACACTATGAACATCCTACACGTATCGGTGACATGTAAATAGCCCTTCTACTTCAGGAAAAGTTGCGCGAAAATAGCGCATCAACTCGAAGGATCTTCAGTCACTATGTTTGTGGTATGCTCGGTCGCTTTGAATTTCCAATGCAAAGTATCTCTTAACATCGTTAATTTTAACCGGGTAAATATAGTTTGGGTCACATCCAAATAGTAGTACATTTTTGTGAACTCATTACTGTGTTGTGTAAAATCTTTGTGCAAGCCCTTCATTCAGTATGAACAATGATCTCACCGAGAATGCCTTTATTTTTTTCCCGATCACCATTCCCAGGTAACCATAGGTTCTTCTCAGCGTTGTTTTTCCACATTGCTTCTTATACCAACATATACTTGCAATATGGTGCCTGCTTGTATAGGTTGTGTTAAATGTGATTCGGCCTTGCAGGACAGCTACATTACTAAATGAACAGTCCATCTAGAGCACAGCATTGTCAGACTAGATACATATTTCTTTTGTTCAGAAAAATAATATCAAACACTATAACAATACCCGCAAGGGGCTACAACAGAGCCGATGGGCACCCAAGTCCTCCTTACGTTGCCAGCTTTTTACCTTTTCACCTGTCTCTTTCCGACCACTAGCTATACGATACTGCTTTGCACTGTGCTGTAGCGTGCGAAAATATACTATATTATACTACACTCTACGTTAAATGACTCCAATTCCTGTATTTTATGCACCGAACACCGAACGGCCGGGTTGTCGTATGCCGTCATTGTATGCAATCGTAGCCTGGTGTCACGTGGGAAAAACCGCGAATAGCAAACCATCCGTAGCGGAGAAGGTGAAGTCTCCTCTTGTTTATCGAGCGTCTCGATGGTGAATAGCAAAGCCGTTTGTGGCAGATTGAGCGTGCTCTCGCGTCGAGGATAGTTCTTATTCTCATTTGCTATTGAGCTCCTTGATAATGATAGGTGTGCAACTCTACGAGGCGCCCCGGTTGTCGTAACTTGCGAATGCTGTCATCGCTCGGTGTAACTTGTGCAGACCTCTGAATGAAAATGTTGAAAGATAAAGCAAGCGAAAAATTGAAGTTGAGAGAAAGAGAAGGGAAAAATAAAAAGTAAGTTTGAAAGGGAGAGAAAGAGCTAGAATTGGACAAAATAAAGTGGAATAACGAGGAAAGCTGCGGAAAGAAATTTGATAAAGAAAAATGACGTAAGAGAGCAGAAAACGCACTAAAAAAGAAACCAAAGAGAAGCAAAGACGGCTGCTCAGCTTCGCACTTCTTGCGGGATTGGTGCTTCTATCAGAAAGATGCTCTAATTTCTTTCTGAGACGCCTTTGTTTCCGGCATATCACGTGGCTTGTAATTTTCATCTTTTTTACTCAGTGCCTTTCTATCTATTTTTGTCTATATCTGAGGAAAACGACGTCTTAGGTGCTTCGTTGTGAAACTTCAAACGCCACATACGTGTCCTGACAATTGGGCGAACCCGACTCACTATTCAACACGCTGGTTCACTAAATATTACCAATGAAACACACGGGGGGCACACACCGATTCGTGGATGCACTTTGCAGCTACTCTTTGAGAACCACCTGTATTAAGTACTTAGGAGGGGATAGAGCGTGTTTTCAATCTACCACACATCGGCAGATATTGGCTTATTAACTTTGTGTTAAGAACAAAAAAAACGTGAGGCCTGCACGGCAGGCGCAGCACAGGCACTGCGAAAGCTAGAAGAGCCGCCTCTCAGCACCTTTTTTAAAACACTCATAGGGTAACAACTGCAAGCACATTTGCTTGATACCTACTAGGCCATCAATAATAAACTTTTGGGTAGTAGGCCGGCATTCAATATGCTATTTTTGGTCATTTTTTCTGAGAAGCGTGGTATCCGCCAAGCAGTTGCAAGGAATTCTGTGCCAATTGTTCATGCAGTGGCTGACGACGATGAAGAATTATCGCTGAATTGGGCATGCGCCTCAGTTAATAGGGAAACAAGAACAAGCTTTTGTAATGGGTTGGAGTATTGGACGGCCCAATCGTTACGCTATTCGCATTGTGCGACGACTGGTTGTTTTTTCGCTGTTTTAAAACGCTTTATAAATCGTATTAACGTGATTGCTTTCCTGACATCAAGCATGCATAACGCAAGTTTGCCAACTAGTCACAAGCCTGCCTAAGGCAAGTTAGCCAAGAAGTCACAAACAACTGGCAATACTACAAGTGGACTTAGCGAAAGCCTTTGATCGGGCTCGCAATTCTTTTCTGTTTTCTTTTCTCGAACATGCCAACGTTGACTCCACTATATTTAAAGGTGTGAAACTGTGCTACGATGAATGTTCAACCCGTTTAATTGTTGATGACTATCTTACAAAACCCGTGTTTCTTAACTTGTCTGTGAAACAGGGTTGTCCATTGTCACCAATGCTTTTTGCCCTTTACTTAGAGCCACTGTGCTTAAGTGTAAATGGATCTGGTAGCGTCCGCGGTTTCATTGCTTATGGGAGTGAGTTAAAGGTATTGGCGTATGTGGATGACATAGCATTCTTTTTCACAGATCTTTCTAGTATTAAAATGGTGAAGTCAACAATAGGAGAATTCGGAAGAATTTCAGGGGCACGAAGAAACTGTGCTAAAAGCTTGGGACTGAGGTTTGGCCCATTGACATATAAACCAACCCTTTTTGATGATATAGAAATGTGTTGTGTTCCGCCAGAATACGTAGCCGTTCCATTAAATGCATATCAATTAAGTGCACATTAATGAAAATAACGTGTACCCACCCTAAAGTGCTTTGCCCAGACGTTCATTCTTCATAACCTCCCAATCATCGGCAGAGCTAAAGCGTGCAACCTGTTTTTGGCAACAAAAATATTCTACGTTCTGCAAATAATTTGTTGGTCGAGGGCTTACATACAGAAATTTCACCGTATATTTCCAACCTTCATTTGGCCATCAACCAATGAACCGATGAGGCAAGACAATGTTTTTAAACCTGTCTGCACAGGTGGTCTTGGGTTGGTACACCTCTTTATTAAAAAAGTCGCGTGGCGCTTTTCCTATTTTCATGGCTGTGCTCATACATTGCTTCAAACATTCTTGCAAGTGAATTTCGCAGATGTTTTACCAAATTTAGTGCAATCTACTAGTTTTGCATCGCCTCCCTATCTGCAAGAATTCTTGCGTGAAGTATACGAATCAGTTGCGTTTCCTGAGAGCCAGATTCTCTAATGAGTACTTGTTCTCTAGCTCAAGAAAACACCACATTATGCTATGCGGGATGTAATCTTTCCGACCCCATTTTACCGCTCACTATATATTGGATTTTCTGGTCATGAGTTGCTAACCCGTGTAATGAAAATGCCTATTTAACCCATAACCAAGACATATGTTTTCACAAAGTGCATACAGAAACACTACCTGTAAAACCTGGTTAAACACAAAAGGCATATTTGTATCCTCAAATAACTGCCACCTCTGTGAAGTTCCAGAAACAATACAACATGGCTGTATTAGTTGTAAGGATGCCATTATTTTTTGCGACGTCCTGCAGAAGGCTTTTAAAAAAGCGCCTGGATTTAAATTCTCATAGCATGTGTTATCTTCTACCACCCAAATGTAACTACATGACAGTTGACATGCAGTTGTTAATGGGCATGCATTGTTTATAGAAAACTCGCATGTCAGACAGGCATGTGGAACCAATAGTGTGTTCACAATGCCGCTTCGTGCAAATGACTGTGCGGCTAAGAGATCTTTATGACCAACTGCAATTTCAGCCAGACTGGTCGGCTGAGTTCATGAAGTGTGCTGCTCAAATACTGCTTTAGACAATCTGTTGTATGAGATTTACTTTGTAACGTCGATTGTTCAATTGTGGACTTGACCCTATGTATGCTGTATTTCACACGGTGTGGTTACGGACACCGGTGACGATGGTGGACAACTGTGCGGGACTCTAGTTGTGATCTTATAACAGCTTTCGCTGTAAAGACGTGGGTCCTAGTTGCAGACATGCGCTTTTGAAAAGAGCGTTTCTGGTCGCAATTAGAGCATTTGTGCTACTGTTAAGCCACATTCAGACTGCTGTCGCGTCTATAATAAGTGTCGTATCCCGTTAGTGCATTATCTTCCGTAGGCGTAGCTAGCGACTACGTATGTTCACATTGTTATTTTCACTGCGATTTGTTTTTTTTATGACGCGCCAATCACTAATCTGACTTTGCATTGCGTCCTCACTCCAAATATTGCAGCCTAGCAGCGTTCGCGTGTTTGACTGTGGCTTCACTGTTCGGGCTAAGCGAAGGACCTGACGTGTGCTCTCATTCATGGTCGTTGCGTGTGCCATCTAGTCCGGCAAACCAACTGCACAGAAACGCTACTCTATAGTTTTCAAGACGCGCGCGAAAACGCGGGATCTGGGGATGCCGGAAGTTAAGCGATCGGACCGGGAAAACCTAAACTGCTTTGCCTATTGACCATACGTAAGGGTCGCATCCCTATTTGTCGTAGAGGTCGCAGGCCCGGCAACATTCACGTCCATTCTTTACGTTCTTTACACTGAGTTCAACAACGGATGAACAAGTTCATTACATCGCGTGCGTTTACGCTTATGATCTTTATCGATTATTCATACGCAGCGCACGTGGTCTAAACATGTCTTTACGTTCCTTTCTCTTCGGTTACTAAGCATATCCTTAGAGAGGTGGCGGCTAGAGCTAGTTTTGGTAAGTCTTGATGATTTAAATAGCGCTAACCGAGGACTTCCACGTCAAATAACAATTGTTATAGCATAAAGTGAGGACAATCTTTTTTGCCTCCATGTCCTAGTCCTAAGTCTTCTCTATTGAAGTCATTATTTAACATGTCTGTCTTCGTATTATACGCACTTGAACTCATCAGTTTCATATTTTCGCGCGAAGCGAAAATGTTACGCTGCTCCAGATCTTAAAAAAGCCAACTAAATCTAAAACCAGCAAAGGATAGTGTGTTCTTGAATTCAGCCAATTTCGCTTGGATGGCCAAGCAATGAAGTGGATAACAATAAACAAACATGCACAGACACTATTCAAACGTGTGGTTTTCTAGAATATGTAATTGAGTACTTCAAAAAAAACATGAACCCCCAAAACATGGGTTTCTAAACGTTCTGAAATTGCACTGCTACAACCTCACTCGTTTGATTACTTTCATTGCAAGCACATAATCGCCATGGCAGTTACCTGTCACTGGTTACAGCATGCATTATGTGGCGTTGTTGAAAAAAACAGCTTCTTTCTAACGTATTGGAACAGTGTTTGCCGCGTTGCCGTGCTAACGTCTTTTTTTATTTCACAGCACTTCAGACCCTCTTTGATGAGCACATGTAGAAGTTCGTTGAACTTCAATACACAAAAATGGAAAGAATAACAATGAAACTACATATACACCAAAAAGCGTTATTCGCACATACAAAATAAACAAGGGAAACGCACAACCTATATAGTGAACAAGCTGTTAATATAAACAGATAAATAACATTATAATAACTAGGTGGGTACATGAGGTTTGCATATGAAATATTATTGGGACACGTCCTGACGGAACTAAAGAAATACTTACATATCACAATACATATTTTACCATTGAATTTGAAATTCTGAGTGCTTCTGATGAACTTATAGAAAGATTATTTCAATGATATCTTAAGTGAGTGGTCCCAAAAACAGACGCCCGTTGGTCTCATGCCAATAAATACCCAACATGTGAATGTTTTTCTTAGGCATTCAGATCCACTGTATCAAACCCCCTACAGCAGGCTCAACAGTGAACGCATGTCTGTTGCGTTAGTATACGTTGCCGGTAATACTACAACACCGAACGTCTCCTAAGTCTGTGGTGATTGCACTCAGCCCAATTGTATAAGCAGTTGTATAAACGGCACAAGACTTGCCCCCCTCCTTCCTGTAAAAATTTAGTGGTCTTGTAAATTATATTGTACCTGTTAGATCCCAATTGTGTGCATAAACACGGTAGGTTCAATGACAGACGCTTCTGTAAAGCCTGTTTTGAACTTTAGGCTTGTGGGCTCTGCGAAAAAGCAATGCAAGTGGAAGTACTCACACATATAACTGCTCCTGTAAAGCGTGCTTTGTCTGGTAAACAATAGTGTCATGTGACGAAGCAACAATGATACAACATATTTAGGTGCTCTTGTAATTTGTTGTCTGTAGAAAGAAAATTGCAAAAACTGGGCTTCAGTTACAAATTTACATGGGCTCGACCAATGAAGCTATTTATCTATCTATCTATCTATCTATCTATCTATCTATCTATCTATCTATCTATCTATCTATCTATCTATCTATCTATCTATCTATCTATCTATCTATCTATCTATCTATCTATCTATCTATCTATCTATCTATCTATCTATCTACACGGGGTTGCTGTTATAGTCATCTTTGAATACCTGTATTCCAGACTTCACAAAAGACAGCATCATGACAAAAATAACGTCATTTTCCTGCCCTCTACGACATGAAACCCTTTTAAATAGTAACACATGCATTTAACACGGTGTATGACAAATATCTCTGAAATAGGGTGTGGTATGTGAGCATGCGTCTTAAGTGGGTACCCGGGTACAAGGATAGCTGACTTAACATATCTGAAAGCGACTTGAGGAGGTCATGTTGCGGAAAAGCGGACCTGGTGCATGAAAGTGTACGTAAAGGCAACTCCAGTAATTATGGTGGTGCTCAACGTTCGCCTTTATAAAAGTACCACAAAAGTTTGCTTATCTCTCTACGTTTCTGCCTTCCTCCTACCTTTTCGCCACTGCATGGCAGTAAAGCAAATATTTATGTTTCGTTTGATATCCCCGACTTCCCACACTACATTTCTCTCTCTCTCTCTCTCTCTCTCTTCATTATTACGCAAGCTGAAACGAAATGTTTCTGACATACGACCAGGACCACTACTTATGATATGCAGCCCCGCCGTGGTGGTCTAGTGGCTAAGGTACTCGGCTGCTGACCCGCAGGTCGCGGGATCAAATCCCGGCGGCGGCGGCTGCATTTCCGACGGAGGCGGAAATTTTGTAGGCCGGTGTGCTCAGATTTGGATGCCCGGTATAGAACCCCAGCTGGTCGAAATTTCCGGATTCCTTCACTGCGGCGTCTTTCATAATCATTTGGTGGTTTTGGGAAGTTAAATCCCACATATCCCTCATTTCACTCAGAACATGTCCTGGTCCAAACACATTGATATTACGTATAATAAAGCCCTGAAGAGATTAGGTTACTTACAGCGCGTTCTCCGTGTAGCACCAAAAGAAACCAAGCTCTTAGCATTTAAAACGTTATTACGGCCATTACTCGAATACGGTTGTGTCGTGTGGAATCCACACAAAGCGTCCGACATTGCAAAACTAGAATCCATACAAAAAAAAGCCGTCCGTTTTATCTACCGAAGATATGACTGGGATTTTTCGCCTACGTCCAACTTAGCACCTTTGGGTTTAACTCCTTTATCTGCCAGGCGCCATTCAGAATGCTTAAAGCTCCTGTACACCTTGATTAATTCGCCGCGCTTGCCCTCGCTCCACAGGTATCTGCAGTTTGCCACACCACCCTCAGTTCACACCAGGAGTCAACATGCGCAAAATATTACGCCACTTCACCCCAAAACTGATTTGTTTAAGTATAGTTTTTTTTCCCTTCACTATTGAGCTCTGGAACTTGCTACCCGGCGATACCCGCGGGCTCCCTTTGGAGCAGTTTCTGAGTGCAATATCACATGCGTGTTAAGTAGATATTTCCATGTTCTTTTGCTTTCTGTGCTCTTGCTCTGTTCATTCTGTATCTTGTGTAGTACTATGAACCACAAATTTGTGCCATATGCTCATGTTTTTGTTTCTGCTTGTTATCACCTGATCATTTGTATGTCCACTCTTGCAATAGCCCTAATAGAGGCTGCAGTATGTATAAATAAATAAAATATCAATCATTGCTTATGATATGCACAGAATCACACCATAGCCCGTAAAACTCACATCTCTGCTTTAACAAGGCTGTCCATGTTACATCAAACCAAGCGTCACAATTTACACTGCAGTATAGCCTACGTACCTGACACGTTCATTTTATGCACACTACTACTAAACACACACAAATACGTTGATACATCCCTTAGCGCTTAATACAAATGCAAAATGCAGCAAGCATCTGCAACTTCCCTACTTTTCCGCATGTAATACATTCTCACAACGCTAGGAATAAGTCAGTTTTCATTGAATTCGAAGCAGTTTTTGAGCACTTAAAGCAGTCTCAGCATCTGTCGAGGACAATCGTAGTTAGGTTCCATACGCTGAATTTAAGTAGCACTGTCCGGGGCTACCACCCTCGTGAGCACCAGCGCTTTACATCAGCTTATCGCTTCTGATGTTGTGAAAGAGCCAACCGCATGCACACAATTTTTGAGTGGCAATGACCAGCGACAAAAATGAGCGATAGGATTGTCTGTTACGCAGGCCTATTTGTTTTAGATGAAATGAGACAAGTGTATTGGGCCGCACGCGGTAAGGTAGGCGCAAAGTGTATTTTCATGTTATCTTTTCTGGCCTATTATCTGTAAAGCTTGTGGAAATCATACCATCATGAAGGCATTTGTAAATTATGATAACCCAGCCAGAAACTACAACGGGAGGAAAACTAAGTGACACTACGTCACAAGGGTTACGAAGAGCCCACGACAAGTATTTATGAGTCTCATTTAGCCCGATCTGAAGCTTGGTTATTGCTATCATCATCAGTAAGACCCATATCTAACCACAAAAAAATAGAATGCTTGTTTGTAATCTATAATTTCCTTGATTCGCGTCAGCATGCTTGTTGCTTTGAATGCAAATTTCGTCTACCCAGAGAAGATTTTTGTATAGAAAACTTCTTATCAACGTTCCAGAGCATTCGAGTATGTTCAAACTGCCAGTTGAAGCTTTTTGCTTGAAAAACCTCCCACAAATACTTAGGAAAGAAAAACGTTCTGATGCTTCGTTCTCTGAAATAACGTAGCTGATCAATATAAAAATATGATTTTGGGAGTTCTCCTTGTGAAATGATGATGACCTCTCAATGATACCACTTATGAACGCGAAAACATCAGTGTCACTTAATGCTCCCCAAATTTTTTTGTCAATATCCAACATCTGGTACAAAGGTTTGTTTAATTCGTGGAGCTGAAGGAAAAAAATTCCCAGCATGTAAACGAGGTAAATGATAAAGAGTGAAGTGAAGCGTCGGATGGTCTTATCGGTAAACCGCGAATAGTCCGTCCGTCCGTCCGTCCACCTGTCTGTCTCACTGTGTGTCCATCCGTCCAACCGTCTGGGTGTCCATCCTTCCATCCGTCCATCCACTCATCCGTCCGTTCGTCTGTCTGCCTGTCCATTTGTCCGTTCATCTGTCTGTCTGTCTGCCTGTCTATTTGTCCGTCCATCTGCCTGCCTGCCTGCCTGCCTGCCTGCCTGCCTGCCTGTCTGTCTGTCTGTCTGTCTGTCTGTCTGTCTGTCTGTCTGTCTGTCTGTCTGTCTGTCTGTCTGTCTGTCTGTCCGTCTGTCTGTCTGTCTTCTTAGAACAGACGGACGCATGGACGGACGCTTCGCACCACTGATCATTCCCTCCAGGAATATACTGTGAAAACCACTTACTCCACGTAGTTTTATTTATTCTCAGGGAGATATACATACAACGCCATTTATACAGCAACTAATAAACTAGAGTGGATACACGCTACTATTACTACTACTACTACTACTACTACTACTAATAATAATAATAATAATAATAATAATAATAATAATAACGGGTTTAGAAAAAAATGGTCAACTACTTAGAGCACTAAGTACACAAGCGCTCATAGAACAAACGTTCAACGAACATTGAGTATGGCGTTCTTTATACTATTTCAGAACACGAAGCCGTCTCTTAAAGCTTAAGACAAGTTGTTTACGGGTATGGGGTTATAAAAAAGTTGTTAACAATATAAAGTACGAGGTGCTCTACTATGAGAGAGCATATTGTCTTACCGTGGGCATCACACTTCACGAATTTTGTTTGCGTGTGTTTTGAAGTACTTAACAATTTAGAGCTCTTGGTACTCTACTATGGGAGAGCATAAAGACGTCTCTAGGGCCTCACAGCCGTTTTTTCGCAGTAAAGAACTGTTTCTTTGAAAACAAAAGCAACATCGCTAATCTTCCAAGACCACCAACCGTATTCTTCTAAAATGTGACAGTCTGATATCTTCATTTCCGCAAGTGCCTTGCCTCTGTTACTCACTGAGTTTAGACTTGAGTTCTTTTAAAAGTGTTTTATATTCTCCAGGTGACCTTTACCTGTTTTCTATTATTTCAGGTGAAAAATATTGGTATATTACTAACCCATATCTTTTGCCAACCTCCGCGGTGGGGTTTCATAAGATATGACGAGTCCAACCTTGACATGACTCGGTAATGCATTTACTCGGGCTAGCTGGCATTGACTGAATGCTTCCATAAAAACTCTCAAGCATTTCCTCGTGGGTGAACATGGTTAGGTGCGAATGGACGGGGTATGCTGTGAGGGGGAGTAAAGTTAAAATCCGTTGGCATTTGCCAGTGAGTAGACATAAACTCCCCCGTGTGATCACATTGCGATTCCCAGGAACCATCAGACCGTCTCGGGAAATATTGGTGAGTTTAAGTGTATATGTGAGAGTGAATTCGCAGAATATAGATCTTTATATCCGCGGCCCACTTCGCCCTCTTGCGCTCGGCATCACGGGCCCTTTGCAGCGCTGCCTTGTCTTCAACCGGCGCGACACGTTCCACGACACGTGCAGTGCTCGCATTCGATTGCGTTGTACTCGTTGTTGGAGGTATCGCAGTCGAGGTGAATGCCTGCGATGGATGACGACTTGCCGAGCTCGAGCAAGTCGTAGCTGCGCTGCCACGGAGCGCAGAGGAGTGCGCGCAATCACGTGGTGTGTGACGTCGCTGCGCTGTTGCAACAGACACTCCTCTCCGCTCCTCCCGCCGTTGTTAGGGGAGAGGAGGAGGCGCACTGCGGATGGTGGAATCAGGGTCGCTTATAAAGTGCATTCGCACTTAAAAATAGACTCGTGGAGAACATTGATACGCAACGAAGGGAAAGCTACGAGGGCGAAGCTTTTGCACAAGTACCACTACGAGAAGTAGTGCGGTATGCTGAGCATTCCGTACCGCTGCGGAAAGTAGGGGCTGTGCGCGATCAGTTTCATATATGCAGGCGCTGCTTGGCATTCGAGGTACAAGCAAAAGGCACGGCTTTCTCAAGCGTTGCAAAATGCGGAGTGACAAAATATTGGCAGATCCCACGAACAGTGGGAATCGATGATATGTGAACCACGCATGAAAAATGTTGACATGTCACCTTAAATCAGTACAACATTACGAGATGGAGGTAAATGAGGCCGTACACGACTTCCGTGTCATGATTATTATGTCTGGATTTGTGGTTTACTTTTGCCATCTATTCACGTCACGTGATACCAAATTTAGTATATGTAGAGCAAGCAAAACGGCCACGAGCACGCTATGAGCGTGGTATACTGTCATGTTGTTATATGACACGCGTGTCAGGATTATCATGTTTGCACCAGTCACATACCTTCGTCATCTATTCACGCACTGTTATACCAAACTTTGTATATACGACGCTAGCGAAACTACCGTGAGCGCATCATGAGCGTGGAATGTAGTCATGTTGTTACATGACACGCATGTCATGATTTTCATGATAGGGACTGTCGCTTGTGTTCGCCATGCAAACATGCCATACCATACCAGTTTTGCAACATGCAATGCGAACTAAACCACCGCAAGAGCTGCAGGACCAATAAATGTATATCATGACATTCATGACATACATATCATGATTGTCATGTTATGACTAGTCAAATATGTTCTTCATACGGTCATGTTATGCCACACCAAGTTTGGTATCGATACCATTATTGAAACGGCCAGGAGAGCTAAAAGTCGTAGGCGACGAGATAGATAGATACACCTGATGTCACCGAAGCTCGTTAAGAAATGATTCGCATTAAAAAAAGTCACAGCACATCCACAAAGTGAATAATGATGAGTGGGGGGAAGCGCCGGAGGGTTTTCTCAGTAAACCGTAGAACGTGCATCTGCCTGTCCATCTGTGCGTCTGTCTGTGTGTCTGTCTGTCTCTCCTTGGTAACCACCGACGCACGGATGAAAGCACAAACGGACGCTTCACCCAAATCATTATTCACTCTCTGTACATGCTGCGAAAACCACTAGCGGCATCTATATATATCATTTTCAAGAACATATACACAAAGAGCCATCTATAGAGCAACTCATAAACTCTAGAAGGCTACGTACTACTACTACTGCTACAATACAGAGGAAAGACCAACCCATGACGTAGGGAGCTTCACCCCTAAAAACTAACGTGATTGGAAGAACATCACCGAATATGTCCGCAAAACTACTTTTTCAGCTGCATCCTTCCCTTTTCAAAATGATTCATTATTTCAGTGTCTCAAATAGTGACCAAGAGCTTATAGCAGATATTGATTATTCGTAGGTGCCAGGGTGCTTATTTAGTTATGCTTGCCATTACGGAAGCAATGTATATAAATTATGGAGAAATTCGAAAGCACCTACAGTGCTAGTGGTCACGGAAAACACCTCTGAATGGTTGATAAATATCTTTCGTTTTTTCGCTAGGCTTGACGCATTGATGATGTTTTTTTGTTGTAAGCTACTGCCTATCTTTATAACTTTTTTATAAAAGCTTCTTTGTCTTCATCTCCCAATTGCACAAGATGTCGGCGTATGTAGGGTAACGCTGCAGGCTCGTAATATTCTCGTTTCTATACGCAGACGGGTGTTCTTTATGTTAGCTGTTATGAATTCATACCGATGTTAGAATTAAAATTTATTAGGAGCTCAAGTTGGTTCTAGAAAACTGTAAATAAAGCGAACTAGGCAGAAATATCGGGTCCTCAAGTTGGACAAGCCACATAATTTTTATCGTAAATTTACAAACTAGGAAACACTGAAACCAATAATTTATAGCAGACATTATTTCTAGTCTTTGAAATCATAATAAAAAATATGATTCAATTTGCGTCATAAGTACTCATGTCAATGTAAAAACAACATATAACGTATACCTCACTAAAAGTCACTGTCTTTCGGTTTCATCAACATGTGTATGACAAACAAAAGAGCGTTTATTGAACTTCCGTTTTTCCTTCTTTCTTTGTGAGCGTTTAGTGCCGGTAGAATTGATGGATTCACGTAACATGCAAAGATTTATTTGCGAGCTGCCAGCTCATCAGAAGCTCCCGTACGATGTGACACGAGCCGGAAAAATTTATTACCTTTCTCGGCTGGACATGTTTATGAACGCAAAAGCTCATTACGGCTTGGTTAAAGTTGTCTGCTCTCGCTGCTGAAGTACAGTTTTGCAACCCAAGTGGTGAGGCTGATCGAATTTGTCGCCTGTGGAGCTCTCAGTAACATCGCTTTATCACTCTTCAATGCCGTGGCCGAAGTCGAACGCGAGGTGTCCATTAACACCCGTCATGCTCACGATGGTCTTCTTTTTTTTAATCGTTCTGCCTACGTTTACCTCTCCCAACTTCTCATTCATTATTCGTTTTAGCCTGCCGCTCCGCTTCTAGCATTGTGTTTATATTTAGCTCATTGGCAAGCTGTAGCGACAACTGCAGGATGGTCTGACGCAGCTTATCGCTGTAGTCGCTGGGACCACGCAAACAACTTTTGCAAAGATGAACTACCATCCTTGTTCTCTCCTTGTTTTGCAAGACCGTGGCGCAACGGCTGAACAGAGGCATTCGGCCACCTACTCGACGTGGAAGACAAAGCGGCTAGTCACGTGGTCGCTGTTAATCAGTGCTCTAACGCTGGTGAGGCAAGCTTTGTCATCCTAGCAGCGGTCGGAACAGTGGCTGTGGCGGAAGCGCATATATCCGTTATTCGCTTCAAGGCCGAGCGGAGATAGACGGCGAGACACTCTCGACTAGGCCGGTAGAGCTTTTGACTTAGAAGAGTGTGTTACATAACCAACAGTGCTACAAGGAGCGCTGGTTCGCACTTCCAGGTTTACGTACACTGAAATACCTGATAAAGTGCATATGAGGACGACCGCCATCGTGGATGAATTCTTAGAAAACCGGCCACGTTGAATATATTGATGTAGGTTCGGTTCCTTTCTCTGGCAAGTTGTTTTTTATGCAGGTAAATTCTATTGCATTAATATCATCATTACTATACCACTTTAAAAAGTAGTGCACACACAATGACTGCTATAGACGTTATGCAAAATTGAGGACATCTGTCAACCGTCGTGTGCATACCGCCATGTTAGCGGCTTAGCGCGGCACAGTACGCACAGTTCACGTGTGTTTGCGCATACGTATATTTCAGGCGTATCGACGTGAGGCGTCTATTGGCGGATAATAGCAATGCCGACGTTTTTTTTGCGCCTCTTGCAGCACACATAGAGTAACTCTGATTACTAAAGAAAAAAAGGTTAGCCGCTAACTTTGTCTCTTGTTGATTTTTTAAAGCTGATGACGTTTTAAGCATGTGCTTCGCCTACTGCTCTCGAAAGACATATTTGCGTTCTCTTTTGTAAGAAAGTAAGACGTTCAATGGTGTTTGGGCTCGTGTTCTTACAACTTTCTGCATGCCAAAGCAAAACAGTTTTTTGCAACGTTTTCGCTAGCAGCCGTTTATCAAGTGAAGGCTAATCGTACGCTTCACGCTTAGGCCATCTTCACGCAACGGAATTAATCGCGGCTCATTGTGCGTGCCTGCTATTTGATGAATGTGTTTTGTTCATAGCGTTTTGGTAATGTCACACGCTGCATTAGAAGCAAGTGCGCCTCCTTGGTTCGTTCTAAGAAGTAAGCGACGTGTTGCTAAAGCACGTTTGCTTCGTTTTGTCTCGTTTTCTCTTCTGGAGTTTGACAAGCTGTCGTTTAGTGAGTGGACTTCCACATGACTGCGCACGTTTTTCAAGCATTAAATGCACTTGGCGCCTTCAACGAAATGCAGACACGTGCAATTAGCTGCGGTAAAGCTCGTTGTGTCAAGATGGCTTCCGCGTAAAGCGTCAGAGCCCATTTGGTAAACGGCTGCTAGCGAAAACATCGCAAAAACTGCCTTAATTCGGCGTGCACACATTTGTAGGAACACGAATACAAATGCTATTGCACGTCTTATTTGCTTAGAAAGGTGAGTTAGAAGACTTTTTTTTGAGTACGGTAGCCGGAGCATATTCTAGAAACGTCGCCTTAAAAAAATAAGAAGCAATGCTTGCGGCTTATTTTTCTTAGTTAATGTTTTCGAGTTCCTCTCTGTGTGCAGCAGCGTACGCAGCAATACGTCCACATTGCGATTATGAGCCAATACTAGCGTCATGTCGATACGTCCTACGTAAACGTATTTGTAAGTTCACACGTAGATTGCGGGTACTGCGCTGCGCTGAACGTTTAACATGGCGGCATGCACACAATGGTCGACAGTTGGCAGCAATTTTAATAAGGTCTATCCCTTCTTTGGTTCACTGCCTTTTGGCTCTGATAGGTAGTCTCTAGTAGGGAAACCAGGCTGTTCAGTTAATTCACTTTGTTTTCAATTTCTTGTGTTCCGCCAGCCAAAATCAACACATTACTAAGAGATAAGACATGGTGGGGAAACGTGTATTGATGTCGATGACGTAGACCATTTACTTGCACCTGGCCAACTGTAAATGAAGCAACGAGCAAATAACAAGTCTGTTGTTCTATAGAAGGCATACGACAGCCTGGACTCTCCGATTTTCATCCCTCAAAATTGTGCTGATCTTACAAACGCAATTCACCGTGTTCTCTCCTGAACAACTCTTTCCTCATTCAATCAATTTTTATAACAATGCGATGAGGCAAGAAAGTATGGTTTCTCAACTTGTAAGACTAAGGCGTTTAGTTCAGGTATGCAGTCGACAAAGCGAACATTTGCGAGCAGTCTATTTCGATCTGATAACCTAGGAGTCCACGAACAGAAACGAGACGAAAAAAAAACAGTGCGAATGCTCAGTAATACGCACGAATGCGACAGGGCTTCATGTGTCCATTCGGTCAATTTCGTCCTTTCCGGGATAGCGCTGCCATTGCATTCACCAAGACGCGGGAGGAAACCTCTTTTCGACTGGAACGTACACCCGCTTTCTATACGCCCCTTAATATCTGTGCACGCCTCACGCTTCCGTGTCAGTGGGCAACTACTGCCTCTCTCGTATCCAGCTGGGCGAAGCAGCTACACGGAACGATTACTCAGTGCCGTCCGACGATAAAATTCGCCATCGAGCTACAAAGATCTTAAAAAAAGATAACCGCAGAAAAACAACAGCATCAGGCTGTAAACTGAGAGCTTGGGGCAAACTATAGAAAGAATAAGACACAAGCAGTTCTTCTTGAACCAGGACATAAACTGTGCGGCTGACCGTGCTGAGGTACACGCGCGGATGTGTTCTGCTGACTCGACTCGGATTCCGCCTTCCTTCCACTATCGAACACGCGCTGCTGTGCTATTACATGTATGTGCTCCCAGCTAAAAAGACAGGCGGAGTTTCAGACGTCCTGATGAATATTCGTCACTAATGAGTTGTACCGTAGCATGAGTGTGAGCTTACCAATTCTCCAGAACGGAGAGTACTAGCTAGGACAACCACACAAGAACTACGTATAGTTGGTGCCCCCTATTTCCCATCCCCAGTGTAGGGTAGCATACCGAATACTAGCATCTAGTCAAACTCCCTGGCTTCTTTTTTCTCGTTTCTCTTTCTCTTGTCAACCAGCAAACATAAAAAGGTATACGCCAGTGTCTACCGCTGCATTAAGCCCGATGGTTCATTGCAGAGTTTCTCTATATTGGTTAATGTCTGTGGGGTAATTTAACTGCTGTCAGCCGCCAATGTGTTTCCTCTATTTAAGCTAGACCAGTGGTAAGCAGCAGAGCTCAACCGATTTTTCTGGTACATGTGCCCCCCCCCCCTCCCGTGTTTGAAACGCGTTAAGCTTGAGTGGGTTAAAAAATGACGATGAACATACGTCATTATTACCACGTCTGCAAGCTAACAGTTGCTTTCAAAAGCACGTGATTTCTACGCGCACGACATGCTACGCATTAAAAACCCCAAAGTGAACAAGCCTCGTCCGATTATTAACGTATGAGAGGACGGCCTTCCTTCATCATTTAGCTTTACTCTCTAGAGATATCATTCGCCACATCAAGGGTCGAGATTGCAAGTTGGCTTTAAAGGGCCGAGGAGTGTCCCACTTCCGTTGTGATGGCACCGACGTCATTACACCGTTATCCACAATTTTAGTGTTATAATACTGTACGCATTTCGGAAGGCTACTCCACGCTTCTCGCGCCGTAGCGAAAACTGAACACTCAAGTCAATGGCCTAATTTTATAATGCCATATTCATAACCTTGCGACACTGCGGTGTTGTGGCCCGATTGGTCCACTGGAAGAAAATGATCTCCCTGGCATACACGTGGTCATACGGTTTCAGGAAGGTGTATTCCTAGCCATCACGTCAGACAGACTCGTATGCTTCAAACGGCGCGACTATGCACCAGGATCGCTCGTGTAGTCGTAGCTGATGACGAAGCGCACGTTGGTCGAGTACACGTTTCTGGCTGCCCTGTCAGTCGCCACCAAGATAGCCGCCCGGCCAGACTGCAGGGCATCCAACGACCACTTGGGTTCGTGATCGACCTTTTTAGGGGCGAAGCTCCTTACGGCGTAGGTCACACGTCCCATGCCATCGTATAGCCACCTCTCGTTTAGTCCTTGGAATGGCCGCTGGATGACGGTACTTCTATATGATGAATATATGATTAAATGATGCTAGATGACATTACTTTCAGTGTTCACTAGGTGGACGGACGGACTGGCAGAGGACCGGATGGCCAGACAGACAGATGCATGAACGAATGAACAGTAGCACGGACGGACGAATGGATACAAAGAAGGACGCACAGATGGACGGACGCCCGGAGGAACGCATGGATGGACGCATGGACGGACGCATGTATGCACAATCAGACGGACAAATGCAGAGACAAACGCACACACGCATGGACAGACGCATGGATGGACGGAGGTATGCATGGATCGACGGATGGTCGCGCAGACAGGTGCAACGTTGGACGGAAGCACGGATGGACCGACAGATGCTTCACCCGACTCATCATCATGCACTCCATGGATATTCTATGATATTTAGAGGCGGAGCTCCTTAAGCCATGGTTCAAGTGCGTCCCCGTTTTATCTAGTAGTAGTAGTAGTAGTTGTTGTTGTTGTTGTAGTAGTAGTAGTAGTAGTGCGCCGTAGTAGTGCGCCGTAGTAGTGCGCCGTAGTAGTACACAGCCACCTCCACAGCTGGACTGAAGGAGTGGCTCACGCGCATTCATTTTAATTGAGGAGGAGACCAATGCACGTTGATCATAAATAAAAAAGATAGCTGTTTCTGAATAAATACCCTACAGAGAGAAGTATCTGTGACTTAGTTTAAAAATAAAATTTGCCTTGAATTTGATGCCTACTAAATAAAACTAGTGTCAGAAGGACGCACTTAGAGCACTATCAGACCAGAAAGGTTGCCAGGTTGAGCTCGCTGGGCGTAACCTCCTTGGTTTTAGCAAGGTTTAGCGAGAGTTGGGCTGCAGTGCCGTGAACTAGCGGCGGTGAAAGGTGGGAACTAGACACGAAGCGCAGGCCGCAAGAGAGTGCGCTCGTGCCTCTCCTCTAGTCTGGCCGCGCCACCTTTGGTTTAGTCCTTGAAATTTCCGCTGGATGGTGGTGCTTCTATATGATGATAATATTTTGGAAAAAAATGGAGGCACTTGGAGTGTTCACTAGATGGACGGACGGATGGACGTACGCGCAGATGGAGAGACAGACAGATGCACGGACGGATGGATAGACGCATGAACGCACGAACACACGGGCAATCGCACAGACGGACTCGCGGACGGATGAATGGACGCACGAACGGGTGGACGGATAGTCGCACAGGTGGACGCATGGACAGACGACAGCAAGAACAAACGGACTGTAACTGCAAGGACTGTAACTTTCACGACACTGCTGTCTAAAAGCACAAGACTTCGGACACGCGAATCTCCTTCTCGAGCACACAAAAATGGCTCAAGACTGAGGACAAATAGAACAGGAGACAAGGGAAACCCGTGTTTAAGAGAATTTTATTTCTGAAAATTTCATACATACACACAAGACATTTATGTGTTTGATTGTTCGTTCTCAAGACATTGCCAATATATCTTATTATACATTCAAATGCACAACAGGAATTGTTTGTACCTGCAAACAGAAATTCCAACGTGCATAAAAAACCTATGCTCAGAAGCACGCACAATTCATGAAAAGGAACAAAAAACAACATTTCAAAAAATGCGTATAAGAATAAATAAACAAATACTTATACAATACTAAACGCAGGTTCGGTGAAATCACAAACACTAGCCTACTTTCTCAGTAATGAAGGCAATGCATGGACACTTTGTTCTTTCTAAGAAGAATAAATCGTGTTGACCACCGCAGGAGGAAAGCTTCCTCCCCCAAAATGAGTAACTGTTCGTTCAAATGTGTTAACATCATGGTTTTAAGCGATGTAGCAGAAGAAACATGGCTCTCTGAGGGCGTCCCCGCTGGCATGACAGTCCCCTCCGCTTCCACTATACAAAAGCACCAATACACATTATCAACTCAACAAAAATGTCTCCGTGCCACGACTGCCATTGCATGCTAACTTGAAACATGCTGGTCACCAAACGCCAGAAAGTACATACCACAGGACATTTGTGAAGTACATGATTTAGAGTTTTCGTCCGGCCGCACTGCGGACATGAGGCGGAGGGCGTCACACCCCACGGTCGGCCATTGCCAACGCCTGCTATTCCCTCGACCAAGTGAAGTCTTGGACTTCACTTGGTTGAGGGAATAACAGGCGTTGGCAACCAGCGTCGACTTTTGAGGCATTTCTTGCACTGATCATCGTTTAAAGTTTTTACAGCAATACATTCACATATTTCAGTGGGTGACACATCCATTAGTTCAAAGTCTGGTAAGTTATTTTGCAAAAAATGCAGAGATTTCACCACGTACGCATAGTAGGGCGGTGGCCGCTCATCTGCCGGTCCTGTCTCGTCTGCTAATCCAAAGAAACGATGGGAAGTTCTCAACAGGTACTCTGTGAGCTCTCGTTCTTAGTATGTCGTGTTTGAGATGAGTTCCCATGTGGTTCTCAAGGCCGACACACGACACATAACTTCGAAGTTGAGAATGCTAAAACCTACCATTATTGTTGGTAGGCGGACTAGTGCTCTGGTGACGCTTTCCGAATGGTCATCTCAAAAGAAGGAGCCACATGCGGTTGCTACTCTTAGCAAAACTCGTCGAGGTGGCCGTGCAATTTTCGCTACATAAAAAAGGGAAGCTCCTATGCTTGACTTGATGAGATGCGCACGTTCGTTAAAGGTAATTAATGAAAAGTCCTCGCCATATGAAGATGTTTATTCACTTTGCGCTCAATTTCATTCCAAGTGGTACGGGCAACTTCACCGAACGCAAGAAAGGTCAACCCCAAAACCTTTATTCCGTCTACCCAGTGGACTTTATCGGCAAACCGTTCATCAAAGCTACCAAAGCGCATTGTTTTACTCTTATCTGGATTTAGTTGTGCTTTCGAGATGCTGCTGTAGGTGTGAAAGAGTTGCAAGAAATACATGTAACTATGCATATTCCTGAGAAAAAGTGAAATATCCTCAGCAAAGGCTGCCACTTTCACTTCACTCAAGCCAGTAAGGGGGAATCCGCGTATTGAACTACATCTCTTGATCTGTTTTAGCAGAGGTTCGATACTGAGTATAAAAAAAAGCGCCGAGAGAGGGCAACCTTGTCGTATACCGCGGCTCACAGCGATGGGTTCAGTTGTGGGGCCATTCACTACTAAGCAAGCTTCCAGATCAGTATGAAGCAGACAAAGAACCTCGACAATACGAGTAGGAAAACCAAAGCATTCCAACACGACGAAAAGATAATTGTGCTCAACCCTTTCAAAAGCTTTTTCTTGGTCGAGGGAGACAAAAACACCTGACACTTGTGTTCTGGTAGCAAACGTGGACAGATCATGGCTCAAAGCAAGTGAAGAAAAAATTGTACGACCTGGAACACAACAAGTTTGCACATTACTGATTATTTCAGGTAAGACGAATGATATGCGATGCACTAAAACAGCAGTTATTATCTTATAGTCAGAGTTCAGTAAAGATGTTGGTCTCCGTGCCTTTGCCTTTGACGCTTCACCACCACTTTTTAGCAGAAGAATGAGTCTGCTCTCAGGAAACGTTTCAGGTCGAATCCCATCAGCGAGAATCCTGTTAATCATCGACGAAAGGTGGACATGTATTTCCCCCCCAAAAAATGTCTTATAAAAATCGGTGGTAGCCCATCAGGACCTGCTGCTGCGGAAGCGTTCCATTGTTTGAGCACAAGATGTAGTTGCACCAATGTTATCGGACTGCATAAACTATCACGCCACTCTTCTGGTATACAAGGGATACCCGAGCAGAACTCGCGTATAGCTATGCTATGGCCCCCTATACTTGTGTCCTCTGTCGTGAATAGGGTAATGAAGTGTGTTTTGAAAACGGTCACTATACCCTCTGCTCAATCAGACTGTGCGCCACTGGGGATTTCAGCATACGGAACCGTTGGTCGTTCTTCAAGAGAGCCGTTGTGGACACTTCGGAGAACAGCAGGATCTGCAACGGGCCTTCCATTTACAAACGACAGCGCCGCTGTACGGGAGCCAAGGCGGAGCAGGAGTTCATATCGCGCCTGCAACTGATTCAAATAATCTTGCATGGCAAACGTTAGGGTTTCGCTCCTCCGAACTATGCGCGCTTTTCGAGGTGTGTCGTTAATTTCCGTCGTTAGTGGCTTTTCCTATCTCTGCACGCTTTAATTAGTTCATTGCGAAAGCTGTCCTTAAAAATTATCGCAGTCACACGGTGCTGCTGTGCGCTTGCGCAAGCCTTCCAGTGTTAAGCGCAAAGAGGCTACACACTCTCGATCATATACAATTGCTGTGTCCATTTTTCATTGGTTCCTAAACAGGGCGGGCTGATCGAAACACACAATTACTGACACTAAGAAGTGGTCTTAATTAAGCGGTACGTCTGCGGGGTAATTCAAGACTTCGCAACTACTGAAATGCGTGGATAATACTTCATGGAAGTAGAAACGGTCTAGGCGGCTCATAAATGTGTCTCATTGTCATGTCGCTCCAAACACGTCCCCGTGCATGCTAAGCCACGCGTCCCTTAGATTGAAATTGCGAATAAGCTGCTTCAGTGCACGGGCCCCACTATATGGCCTGCCCTGGTGACGTCCGCTTACATACCTGTACGGACCTTCCACACAATTAAAATCCGCAAAGAAAATGGTGGGGTAATTGTCGACCAAAAAAGAATCGAGCGAGTCAAAAAAACCAGAGGTGTTCGCACGTTGGGCTGGAGCGTAAATAACGAGTGCCCTCACACGCTGGCCATGTAGGTTGAAGTCCACGGCCAGAGTTCGACCGTCAAAACCGTAATGACAATGGGTACGCCGGTGAAACACAGATGTGATAAATACGACTACAACACCACACATAAACGAGTCTGTTGAAAAGAAGGCATCCACACCAAAACAGGAACAAAAGGATTGAACACCATAGGGTGAGCGGAAATTAGTTTCTTGAAGAAAAACAATATCTGCATGACATGCTCTGGCTAAGGTCATAACTTCCCGCTGCTTGTCTAGGATTGCAAGGCCTCGAACATTTACGGAAATAAAATGAACCGTCGCCATTATTTATAGAGCATGCACTGATGTAAAAACAACGGGAAAAGATGGGTAGAGAACTCAAGCAGCTATCGTGACTATGGGGAATTTTGCTCTGACTGTGT
Organism: Rhipicephalus microplus; assembly: GCF_043290135.1. NCBI lineage: Eukaryota > Metazoa > Arthropoda > Arachnida > Ixodida > Ixodidae > Rhipicephalus > Rhipicephalus microplus. The sequence goes on along the minus strand of NC_134709.1, from coordinate 70,548,760 downwards.
CAGAGCATGGTGGAGTTTGTGGGGCTTACTCACCCCACTTTCAGAACTTTCCGAGTCCATGGTGGAGGGGTGTACGCGTTTCGCCGCCTGGCGATCAATGTCCATGGGGCTGCAAGCAGGGTTCACTCCGGCGATGGGGCCAGTGAACGTGTGGAGCGTGTTGGTCAGATTCAGAGTGCGGGCCTGAACGCAGAGCTTGCTCATTCGGGCGCTTGTCAGTTGCATAGGGTCCTGTCTGGAAAACTGGTCTTCAGGACATCCTGTAGCTCGCGTACCACTAGCCATTGATGAACGTGGTGTATTCGAGCCCTCGGCTGAGCCCCCGGAGTCCGCGCTGGAGCGTGTGTGACCCCTGCCGGGAAACGAGGCAGGAACAGCGGTCTCCGATGCGTCGCGGTCATCCACTGTTTCCGTCGAGGTGTCGTCGATTTCATTGCTTGTGTGGAAAGCTGAAAACGCCTTCTAAGCTGCAGGAAGCAGGTTTACCAACTTTTCTTCATCGTCTGCTTGGGAACTAACATGTGAGGTCAAACTTTCTCTGGCACATTGCCGCGCAGGTACTTGTTCTTCTTCGAAGGTCCATGACGCGATACATGACTGGGTTCCAACTTGATCACCAGCTGCTGCTGCCGCAAGAGATCCTGGTCTTACGCATTCAACTGTGGCATGATTCCCTACGCACCTCCGGCAAAGCTTCATACACCTCTCCGTGGTGTGGCCCAAAATGCTGCAACGTGAGCACCAGGGGGTGGTGCAGTCTTTTCCGATGTGTCCTGCTAAGTGGCACCAAGATCACACCTTTTTAACGCCTCGGTAATCGCACATCACCGTGTGGCCTTGGACCGAGAAGAAATTCGCTATTAGCTTCTTCATTTCCGCACGAGCCACCCGGATGCCTGTACCCACTCCTGGGCGCCCCTTGAATGCTGGCTCGTGTACTTGCTGCACGTTTCCGTACACCGAGAGAGCAGAGGCAAGCGCTGCATCTTCGACCCACAGTGGAACTCGAAAAATAGAAACCTGAACAATTTCGGGTCCTATGGTGACTAAGGGTTCTGACTCGCCGTTGAGCAGGACGGCACCTCGATTTTTCAATTTCATTGCTGCAGTCTCGCTTGAGGCGACAGCACTGAACCTTAAACCTACCATATGTTTGTAGGACTTGATTCTGGCAGGCCCACTTACAGCTTCAAGAGCATCGATGACATCGTCGACAGTACTGCCTTCTGGAGCACTAAGGACGAAACAGTGGGCTTTCGGCGGAGGCGTGGCATAGGTCACCGACGGCATGGTTGAGCCCGGGCTCCCACTGCGAAACGCTGTGCTGCCCGGGCGACGAAGTGGGAGCACTCCTGACTGATTCCGATGGGGGCTATATCCAGGATCTTCTTTGATGACAATGACCACCTCGTTTAAGAGAACTTTATTTCCGGATATAACATACACAGCTTATGTGCACACATAAAAATGGACAATGGTGAACAATAAGTATGTACAATGCAACTTGTTATATACAGCGATAAGAACTTATTGCATATGCAGTAACGTACAATGCAAAATTCTACAACACAGACAGGACATTCATGACATCGAGATGATTAAAGTTAAATAAATAGTAAGGCTATGTGAACAAACAAGGGGGGTCATTCACAGTGTAAGGTGATGCGTGCCATTCACCTGGGGGGACAGTTTGCTCTCACGCTCAAGAACAATATTTCACAAAAAGGACATGTTTCTAAGGAAGAAAAGCAATGTAGCACCCTTCGGTGTCTGCTAAAGGAGCCAAACACATAGGCGCAACATGCACTCGCTCTGACATGCACAACCATACCACGTGTTCTGGTATTTTGCCTGAACTTATCAAAAATAATGAAAGTCTTCAAGAATATAGCGAATTGTTTGGATGGTAATATGTACCAGAAGAATTCGTTGGTTTATTTCTTTAGCTTCTCTCCTCATTTAAAGTTCTGTAAAATTATAACCGTGCGCTTCAACGGCATCGTTAAAGAACTAGTTCTGCAGGATTTTCGGTGATCGTGGCGGTGGCGTCATCGTTCCTATTTGTGAGCTAAAAATCAGTGTCGACCACTTTACGTGGGAATTCTCTGCTCCACAGGATCTTCCTCCTATTCCCAACTCCTTTCTCCTTGGATTCTGCACTGGTCAGCTTACCCCGGCTGGAAGAGCAGTAGCTGGTCCAGCGGGCTTGCAGGGTCGCGCAGGGCAATAGAGCCCTATACTGAGTGCTCCATCCAATGAAAGCTCTTTGTATACATTCGCCAATAAAAGTTTATTCTCCCTCTCTCTCTCCGTGAGCGAAAACAACCATATCCACAAAGTGAATAATTTAGAGAGGATTGCCGGGAGAACACTGTTTCCTCAACCATAATATAAAGACGTGATCGGTTTGTTTGACAGCATACCCGCCTCACTTCTGCTTCACTAGCCTATGACTCCGGGTTTGCTTAACGACGAGTCAGTCCTCTTCACATTGGTCTGCTGCGTTGCGAGCCCTCTGCGCCACTGCTTTAGATTCGGGGGTCTTCATGATGCGGAGCGGTAATAAAGAGTGTTCACTGAGTGAGTACCAGCAAAGAGAAAGGAAGCACGCCTAATGCCAGTGCTGTATGCATACGCGGCCCTCTAGCAGTCACTTAGTTGACTAGAGCAAGTGGCGCCGAGCGTTGCGTGACTCACCCGTCAAAGTGAATCTGTGCAGCGTTCTTTTTTTTTCTTTGAACTTTATTTTTTCTTTCTCTTTCTATTTCTTTACTATTTTCATTTTGTTTTTTGTGCACTGTTTCTATTTGTTTATGTCTTTTCATATATTTCTTTCTCTTTCTTACTCTTCCTATTTTTAATCTATTTTTTATTGTCTGTTTTGTAGTTGGTGCGTATTTAAACCACATTCTCCTTTGACAGTTTCCGTGTTTCAAAGATTAACATTAGTCAACGCTTTCGCTACATCAAACAAAATTTAGCTAGTGACGCTGCTGTCACTTGTAAAGGCCTTCTAAAAGGCGGTACATTTGCACGCTGGTATAAGAGTCACCCGGTAGATCAACCAACTGTCTAATTCATGAACTACAAGCACGAATTGTGTCGATATGTATGCGTGGACGCCACTCAACCTCTTTGGTAGTACTCATGCTTGCTGCTGCCACCTCTGGCCTGGAAAGTTATTGTCTCCACAGAATGCTGTGGGTACATAGCTCGTTGTATATGAGAAGAAAAATATGAAAAGAGTAGCCTAGACGGTTATTACAGCACGCTGAGGAGCGAGAAGTCGCTAGTTGGAACACCCGGAGGGTGTCTTAGAAAGCACGCACGGCAACGCTGAACGGCACGTGTTGCCATACCACGTGCTGAAGAAGACTGAAGAAGACTGTTCATGTTGTGGTGTTCTTCATTTTGAAGCGTACACCTCCAAGTGATGAGAAACTGAGATGGCGTGGTCTCACGTCCCAGACATATATCTCCGTATGCTGTGGAGTAGAATACATGTAGCCTGTGTGAGTTCATGTATGTGTTTGTCTGAAGTCTGCGTAACGCCGCAGATTCCATTGCTGTGAGGTTCTTATGGGATGCTGGATACAGTTTTCTATTGTTCATGTAATACTAAAAAAGTAAAGCAAAATTACGGCCTAGGGGCGTTGGGTCCTCTATAGCAGTGTGGAAGTAAGCTCGCCAATTTGTGAAGCCTGGAGCCACCTCATCTGCGAACTGTTTCCCGGTGACGTCCTCGTGCTTTGGCGCCCTGATAATGGTTTGGATGTATTCAATTAGAAAGTCCTTATGGGCTTTGGTTAGAATTTGCAATGCTTTCAATTTGGAATGATTTTTACAAAGAATTTGGAATGCTTTTACAAAGATTACGCCTCCCGTAATTTCATCGACAGAAATATTGTGAAATTCATTTTAACGTAATATACTTCAGTTTTGCATTCGCACTGCGGATACTTGTGCGCAAGTATCCACAGTGCGAATGCAAAACTGAAGTATAGGACGTTAAAGTGAATTTCACAATGTTTTTGTCGATAAACTTACGGGAATCGTAGTCTTTGTCCCTACTTTGAACCATGTGATCTAAAGCATTGCCTCCGAGATGCGGCGCACACCGATTCATTCGTAGAGCAGACGATGGATGACAACTTGCCCTAAAGCGTGTTCTTCAGTCTAATGCGGAAATCTTCGTGCCCCAAATGATAAAAACTTGTTATGAATCGTTTATGAACTCATTGAACATTCAATTCTCTTACCCAACGTGTTGCAAACACATGGCCGTCACAGCAGCTCCATCTGTGTGTCAGTGATGGAGAGGCACCACATATTAGAAGTCTCAGTGCTCTACGTATAAGAGTGAATTCAGATACTGTAAAATACCGTGTTCAAAATAGTTACTGCTATCTGCAAAAGCAGCTTTTCTTCACTAAATGTGGTCACGTTTACTCGCGTTTGAAGCTTATTGCCGCTTTTCCTTTCCGATTTCTAGATTTCTTACCTTATCAGCGCCTTCTCGAAAAGCTCAGATTGTACCATGAATATTGTTGCTGAAACTAAAAACAAAATATTGCAACATGTTTTTTATAGTACTGTATGACGGCCTTCGGTTGTCTATTTACAAGATTTAAAAAAAATCGAAGATAGGGTTTTTTTATTATTCAAATTTTAGTGGAGTACACTTTTGCCAATATGAGAACTTTGAGGCAATATATAAAAATTTACATTTGCCCTACGGCAGCAATCATTTATGTACCTAATGAACACACAATATCCTTAAAACGTGTCATGTTTGAAAACACTGCTTGCATTATTTTCGGAGAAAAAAATAGGGAATACGTAACCTATTTTAAACTGTCGCAAAATTAGACATCTTTAAAAGCTATTTTCTTAAGGTCTACAAACTTGAAACCGTATGACTTTATTCCTCTTAGACATGCACTTCTGGTAAAAAATATCTTCCTTGAAACAAAAATATTTGTCTTTTTATAGCATGTGCAATTTTCGAAAATGACCTCCGTGTTGGTAAAGTTTGGTATTTTTTTATCGTAAGTTATGCCGTTAATCATAAAACGAAGTTGACTTTCGGGCTACCTGGTGAGAGGTGCACGAAATATAAAATACTCAATGAAATCTAAAATATCAACTTTTGGACCCGTGTCGATCTCTCGTGGAATCACCCAGGTCACTTTGCAATGAGTTCTAGTTCTCAAAGATTAGTGTTGTAATTACGTACTAACATGTATCACAGATATCTCGTCGTGCCACTTAAGTTACACTATATGAAAAAACCCTTTTGATCCTCATTTTATTGCTTAAAGCCATTGAGTGTTGCGCATTTGTTTACAGTAGGCGCTTTGATTTTCTTTAATGCGGTATATCCAATTGTGCAACAGTTTGCCTTACAACAAGTTGTGGTGGTGTCCCCGATGCCACAAAAAATTTCGGTATGCATAAACAAGAATTACGTCGACAGTAATATAAAATGCGTGCTAAACAACAATCGCATTATGTTGCCGAAAGCCCATTGATGGTAATACTGACAGAAAGGTTAGGCGACAATAAAGCGCAGCCTGCTTAGCCCTCTGCTCATTCATTAGTACTTCAGCCAGGCTCTAACAGGAGTATCATGAATGTATTTTCATTCTCGATGCTTATATACAAGGCACTGCACCCTGACATAACCTAAAGTAAAATGAAGCCACACGCATACAGTGCAGCTGTCCGAAAAACGTGGCAGTTCACAGTTTACGAAGAAATGAAACGCAAAAACTGTAGAGAAAAGGACGAGCCGCTGTGCCCATGGCGAAGCCCACTCGATGACCTCATCTTTATTACGAATGCCACTCTAATCTCCGAAGATGATAACGTCGCTCCTCGTCTTCTACACAATTTTAACATCCTCCGCGCCCCCACAGTGGCGCCTGACGACAAAGAAAACTGAACGCTCACATGAGTTCGAGTACAAACTGTTTGTCAGTATTAGTAAGAGCTCCACGTCAGTCGTAATAGTGTCATCCGGGTCTTCTGATGCACTTGATCTTCCAGCGGTGTTTTCAACGCTTGTGCCACCATCGTGCTATTGAGTGCGTTTACATCGATGCAGCTCTGTCGTCGCTGAGCAGGTTTCTTTGGTACATAAATTCCCCTTGAAGGCGCTTCCAGAAAAATATTGTACAGCTCTTTCTTTGGCAACTTTTTCTTCGCTTTCTTTTCCTGGCTCAATTTACCTTGCATTTACGTTGCCTCAGTCCTCGTCTCATGCTTTTCCTTCGACGCTGTGACACCGTCTCGGCATTTTGCCGCTTCGCGGTAACTGGCAGTGCCGAACGTATTCTCTTCAATCCTGATTTGTGCACTTTTCTCATTGACCAGAAACTTGGCGCTGAACAAGGTGCCTGTTTTTTGTCACCTGGGACTTTTCTGGGACCATTCTCGCTCTATGAAGTGGCCTTGATTTTTCTGGGTCGGGTACTTGCACGAACGGCAGTGAGGGCTTTGTAACGTCCAAGTCTGCCAGCTTTCGCTTGGACGCATTATTCATATCTCCTGAATGGCCTTCTAGATCTACGAAGTCTTCTTTGTTCTCAATCATGGGAATAATTTCCACTTCGAACACTGCAGTTGTTGTAGACTTGTTGTCAATAGCTTGATTGGTGCAGCATGCTATTGAGATCTCTAACGGCGCAGAAGAGACCTTCTCTGTAGCTGCAATTCTAGCTTGTGTGCTGCCATTTTCTCCCTCTATTTGTCCTGTGGTACACTCATCCAAGTGCCGTTGGACAAGATGGCCGTTGAAGACGTAATTGTTAGATTTCGTTTACATTGTCGCAGAAAGCACTTTCCTCTCAGCCTCCATTCTCATACGTTGTCGTATTAAGTCTAGGTGCGTCTGCCGAGCCATTATCGTATCTGTGATCTTATATTCTGCTCTGACCCTTGCTAGAACAATCTTGTGCTCATAAACGTCAGCTTCTTCCAGCTCTACTTCCAAGTGATCGATGTCAATTGTGTCCTCTACTTCCTTGTCGATTCTTTTGAGTTCCTCATACTGCTCAATCAAAACTAAGTAAACGCGTAGTAACTCACAGATTCGTGGGTGATCCAATTGCCGCAGACGTTCGACGTCTGCGATGACCTGCGTGACGGCCTTGCGTTTTTGACTCCGCCTTTCGTGGAGGGCCCCCATGATCTGGTCCAGTGTCGGAAATGGGAGAGATCACTGTCAGGCCGTGTCATGAGGCGAAGTAGGAGTCAACACGGCATCCATCGCAGATGGTTCGGTCGGGCTGTCGTTCTTTATGCTTTTGTGTATATTGGGTCATCGTCATGAAGAGCGAGTCAGGACTGAGCTGAAGAAGACTTGAGGGCTCCCGTCTCGCGAGCCTCCAGACGATGCCTGCTGTTACGGGGCTGCACCGTCAAGGTTCACGTAGTTGACCTATGGTCTGCCTTGACTTGTAAATATCAGGCCATCGTCATGAAGGGCGAGTCAAGACGGAGCCGAAGGAGACGTGAGGACTCCCGTCTCGCGAACGTCCAGACTATGCCTCCACATTTCACTCCATGGATGTTCCTAGTAGTCTTAGTTGCAACCGTATTCGTGCTCCTAGCTCTCAGCGCTGGTTAGGCCTTGCACACCAGCTTTACCCACGGCGGCTTCACAAAAGTCCTCGAGGCTATGATGGCGGTCGAAATTCGTAAAGTCCGCTCCGTCCCACCTCCAAAGGTCCTTCCTCCCGTGTTTCATGGCACCAAAATGTTGAAAAAAGACGAGCCGCCGTGCCCATGGCGAAGCCCACCCGTTGACCTCTTCTTTATTCCGAATGCCGGTCTAATCTCCGATGATGATAACGTCGCTCCTCGTCTTCTATACAATTTGTAACAAAGGCTTTATTTTAATTCATCAGCGCCAACAAGCAGTGAGAGGTACGCTGAACAGTAGGAATATTGCTGATGAAAAATAGGCCTCACGCACAGAACCACTGCATAGCAGCACAATGGTCCAACGCATTTGTTTTTGAGAATCAAGACTTCCTTGCCTTAATGAATTCCGCGACAACTACAAAAAGTTGGGCCTGCGCAGGATACTCTGGAAAGTCAATTTGAAGAATAAGGCAAGCATACCTTACTCTTCTCTGCTCACCACGAACAACCACTCAGACAGAGCCGTAGCAACAAGATACCTAATGCTGGCGGCGCCCATTGCATTCTCATAACAAAACTATATATAGAGAGGAAAATTCTTTATATGCGCTTTTCTGTGCAAGCACTACGCTTTAAAACTATGCCAGGCATCTGAATAATCCATTCAAGTTTACCATCACGTACGTGGTTCTATGAATAAGTGAAAGTCTTTCTGAGGGTCAACATATCTGGTACATTGACATGCACTCAATCAGAGATGAAAGTGCGCACGCTCTCCAGAGTATACCGACGCGTATGGTCTGTCGATTTCCTAAAAGCCTGCGGAAGCAAACATGACTGCCCGTCAGGGCACTGCTTAAAAGGCAATACTCTTTATGCAGGTTTGCCCGTCCAAAATCCTCACCGCCTTGTCTATTGGCAAAGATACCTATATATAAAAAAGTTCATGATGACCGAGGCCAATGTGCTCGTGGTATGTTTATTTTTTGAGAACCAGCATGTTTTGTGAAAATATAAGATAAAAATACGTTCACTGCGCGCGTGTCAAGTCTCTCGAGATTACAAATAGAGTTCCGCTGTCCATCCAATACGTACTTTTGTTGTACCCGACAAATCGTTATGTGGAACAAGTGTCATTGTATATCGGAGAGACTTTTGCTGAAGTAAATACTTCTGTGGCGAATCTTGCACTAAATATATATTGTGAGATATTTCATCAGATTTACGGTAAATGTGTCGCATTAACTTTCGTATTTAGTGCGAAGCATATAGTCTTTTCTTTCAACGCGACGGTACTCTATACTCGAGCTCTACACGTTTTCAACCACTCCAGGCAAAGTTACCAGAGTCACCGAACGTATCCAATGAAAGTTTTGTTGATGTTTTCAAAACCATATGACCCAACAAAATATAAGAATTACTTGAATTATTTGCGTTAGTGCGTGTGTGTGTGCGTGCGTGCATGAGTTTCGCAGTGTGCGTGTGTGTGCGCGGGCGCACCTGACTGGGTGTTTGCATGCTAGCAGAGACAAATCGAATAAAAATAAAAGAAAGGCAAAGAGGTGAGCAAGGGCTGATCCCGGTAGGATACCTTGCACCGGGGAAAGAGGAAAGGCAAGGCAAGCTGTAGATGAGGAGAGAATAGTCACCCTTTCAAACTACTTAGGACTTTGGTGTTTCACAAGACAAACAAGGAATCAGTCTTGTAATCTTGAGAAAACGCGACAGCGCTTTCGTTACTTTGAGAACTGTGATGACCATACGGCATCCCGATGGTCCCCGTATAATCTCGAAAGCGAAAATGCTTCTTTCAAGGTGATTTAGAGCAGCACGGAGGGGAAGCTATAAGTCGGACAAATAAGGTACTCAGTAGTTTCATCGGCGATACAGACACTGCGCTCGGCGTTATCCGTCATCCTAATAATTAATTTGTAAGCGCTGGTGAATGCTGCACTCCGAAGCACAACAGTAAGTTCTTCCCTGAAAAGACCAGACTGTAGCCGCAGTTGAATGGCTGGGACAACAGAATGTAGTTCATAATGCATGAATGGTGGTGTTTGCCCCTTTCGCACTGTCATGTTCGTCTCCAGCTCATTCAAGTATGGAGCCATGTTAACTCTTGCTACCCCTTCAAGTTTTGCAAACACAGGCCCTTGAAGACTTCCGGTTTTCTCTATCATTGAAACTTTGAAACTTTCGAAACTTTTATTTAATCAAATTTTCTGTTATTAGAGATGCTAAGGAGCGGGGTCAAAAAGCCTCTTCATGGGCTTTACTAGGACTACGACCCCGTACAAAGTGACAGGGATAGGCAAGCCTACAGGGCAGTACAATAAAGTAGGGAGTGAAAAATAAAAGCAAAAACATATCAAGTTCAAATTTCATCAGACATAGGCAGAAATTTTTGGTCAGAGAAGAAGACAGGGAAAATTATTGTAGACTTCCGGTTTTCTCTATCATTGAAACTTTGAAACTTTTGAAACTTTCATTCATTCAAACATTCTATTATTAGGGATGCTAAGGACCGGGGTCAAAAAACCTCTTCACAGGCTTTACTGGGGCCATGACCCCGTACAAAGTGACAGGGATAGGCAAGTGCACAGGGCAGTACACTAAAGTAGGGAGCGAAAAAAAAACAACTAATCAAGTTCAAATTTCATCAGACATAGGCAGAAATATTTGCTCAGAGAAGAAAACAGGGAAAATTATTGTAAACAGGTAACAACACTTTAGGTGAGTAAAACTGTCTGGTGATACATAATCAATTACTTCAGTGGCGCGTACAAACAAGATAACATAGACACGATGTAACAAACAGCACTTCAATATTCTCACAGATCACGATTCACTCGCGAAAACAAAGAAAAAAGGAAAGCAAGAAGCACTAAGTTGAAACAAATTCACATATCATGTGCGACTAGAAGCGAGATGATTTTTCCTTTTTTTGTTCATGCCAGTGAGCTAACGGCAGTAAAAATGCAATATTCCCATTCCTAACTGCAAAAAGAAACGTGTATGCTTCTTCACTCTGAGTTTCAATCTGTTCGGTAAGGTATCAATCTACTTGTTGTTCGGTAAGAATGATCATTCTAATGTTCTGTAACGCTAGGCATGCAGCTCGTTGGGGTCGTCGCCGTGCTTCGGCCATACAGCGCCGACGCCACAAGACGAACATGTTGACGTGCAGTACGATTTGTTCAAATAAGCCCCTTCTGCGCTGTCGGCAAGAAGTGACTGACACTCCGAATCGACTACGCACGACGTGCCACACGCCTTTGGCAGTTGCGCATTCAAACATCATGTGGCGGATCATTCCTCTTTTGCCGCAGTTTGGACAGTGGTCATTTGGAACGACGCCCCACTTTAACAGGCTCTGACAAGTGGGCAACGCCTCCCACCAGCGTAGGCAATCAAATTATCTATTTCTGGTACGTGGTTGTTCCGCCATTCCTTCCACTTGCTTGGCCTCCATCTCTGTTTTTTCTCGTCAGTGATTGAGTGACTTATTAACATTTCGTTAATGCGTGCGGGTGCAAGCTTTGCAAAGGATTCTTCGGTGTCATCGCCGTCTACCGAAAGTTTCGGCGTGAGTGCAATGTGCCTGATATAAAAAGCATATGAGCATACTTTGGTTTTCACCACCGTCACTTTAGCGTCAAGTGACAAATTGAAGTCAGTGGCATACGCGAAGACCTGCGTGGCTCTGTTTACGGCACCCTCCCAATTTCTTCTGGAGACTTCCCCGTTTTGAAAGTATACCCCGAGAACGGTTACGGCATCCACGTGTTGAATACCACCCGGCAAAGAGCCCCGAAAGCCACCAAAACGAAGGGATTTGCTTTTCTCGACTTTAAGGAAAGCACCCGATACACTGGCATACTCTTCGAACAGCTCTAAAAAAGCGTGGTAACTGGCTTGATTTCGTACGAACACAGAGATGTCATCCGCATAAGCGGTGATGCTAACTGACACTAGACCAGTCATTGGAAAGCCCTGAATATTATGGCACTTTGCCCTGTTTTCTCATGAGAGGATTTATGGAAAGAACAAAGATCACCAGTGCGATTGGGCATCCCTTGCGAACCATTTTGTTACTGGAAAGCTTGTTGTCTCCACGCCATTGATGAGGAGTCAGCTGGTCATGTTGGTATATAGAAGCTCTATGTAGTGGATGTACTGCTCAGGCAAACCAAACATTCTAAGTACGCAATATAGGTAGTCATGTTCGACCCTGTCAAAGACCTTAGCTTGATCCAACGACACCATAGCACCGGTAACTTTTTTGGCGTTGGCATAGTAGAACAACTCTCTTATCAATGTGTTTGACGAATTGACCTACTCAGCACTGCACAGGTTTGCGTGGGCAACACTATATGGGGCAAGAAAAGCTTTACCCTCAAACCTAGGATCGTAGCCACAAGTTTATAGTCAATGTTAAGGAGGGTATTGGCCTCCACGACCGTGGATCGTCAGACTAAATGGCAGCAAGACTACATGGCCCTCACTGAAAGACCTCGGATTTTGCCCGTCTACATTGAATGCGTTGACCGTGTCAGTAAGTGCGTCGCTTAGGACGTCGAAGAAAGTTTTATAAAACCGCGTCAGTATTGCGTCTCGCCGTGGAGCCGTGCTGTGTTCATTTCTCAGGGCTTGCCAAACTTCATCCTTTGTCACCTCAGAGCAGAGCATATGTGTTTAGAAAAAGTGGTTAATGATTTCAAGTATTTAGTACTCGACTAAGGGAGAGCCAGAAGCCGTTCCGTCTGAAGGCCAGGAAAAATCTGTGTGTTTGGAAAAAGGTTACTCTATCATAAGACGTAAAAAACCTAAGGAATGAGCGTCTGTAAAACAAGCACAATAACAAACAAATGACAAAGAACAACATACATTACACATTTAAACAAAAGTGTCCGATTCCGTAGGGGTTCACAGTCCATGGTACTAAGGTATACATACACTACATATATACACTAATCACAATATAGACAATATACCGAATGATGAAGATGTTAGAAAGTATGTACGACCAGAATCAATATTCATAAAAGGTATATAACTTACAGCGTTAGAATGAAGTGCATATGTACAAGAGCTCACACCCATATGGAACATACACAAACATGTACATAGAAGTAGTAAACACATAGTGATTACGTGCACTAATCAGACGTTGACAGGTGACCTGGCTATAGGAACCAGGCAAGGTGGAAGACTAATCTACGCACGACCACACAAAAAATCCTGTTTAAAAGAAGTAGTTAACAATTTAGAGCCCTAGGTGCTCTACTATGGGAGAGCGGTGTGCCGTCCCTGAATACAATGTGTGTGTACCCTTAAGGTATATATAAAAAATCCTCCAAGACTCGAAGATGCCGATTATTGCCTCGATGGGCCTAAACAGCATCGTTGAACAACAAGAGCTTTAGAAAATAACCCATTGATTTTGTACAGTTTTCTTTTTCTATTTGGCAACATATATTCAAACAAATGTCTTTTTTGGGCTACATAGAACTTACAAAACATTCCTTTGTACTTTACGCACGTTCTTTTTATGGAAAAATGAAAGAAAGACTTTCGTTTTTCTTGGAAATATCTTGAAGACATGCTTTCTATTTCGACGTTAGGAGCTGGCAAGTGCGGTGAGCGGAAGTTTTTTTGGGTACAGCGCTTGAAACCTAGACACCGTCTATAGAAACAGGGATTTTTCATGCTTGTGCTTTTCTGGCGCTATCACCGGCGAGGTCGTTCCTGGAGTTGCCGCAATGACTCGAAAACCTCTGAAACCCAGCGTCGTGTCCATTTAAATGCGAAGCATTTTTTAGCAAACTTCGGTGACTTTGAGCGTATCTATCTATCTATCTATCTGTCTATCTATCTATCTATCTATCTATCTATCTATCTATCTGTCTATCTATCTATCTATCTATCTATCTATCTATCTATCTATCTATCTATCTATCTATCTATCTATCTATCCGCCTACAACTTCTAGCTCTCGCGGCCATTTCAATAATGGCATCAATACCAAACTTGGTATGGCATAGATTGGCTCTATGAAGAACATATTTCACTAGATATAAAATGAAAATCATCATAAGTATGTCATGGATGTCATGATTTACATTTCATGGTCCTGAAGCTCTTGCAGTGGTTTCGTTCACATGGGATGTTACAAAACTGATATGATAACGCATGCTTACATGGCGAACAGAAGCGACAGACCCTAATATGAAAATTATGACATGCGTGTCATGTATCAACATGACTACATGCCACGCTCACGATGCGCTCGCGACCGTTTCGCTAGCGTCACATATGTCAAATTTGGTATTGCAGTACGTGAATGGATGAAGAAGGTAAGTGACAGGTGCACACATGATTATCATGAGATGCGCGTCATGTAACAATATGACTACATGCCACGCTAATGATGCGCTGGCAGATGTTTCGCTAGATTGACATCTACCTAACATGGTATTACGCGACGTCAACGGACGACATATGTAAATGACACATCCAAACTACATGCCACACTGATGATGTGCTCGTGGCCGTTTCGCTAGCTTCACATGTGCCAAATTTGGCATTACGTGACGCCAATGAATGGCGAAGGTATGAGACTGATGCAAACATGATAATCATGAGATGCGTGTCATGTAAGAACTTAACTACACGCCACAGTCAAGGCAGCAATACAATTCGACGTGACGGGGTGCGCGTGCTCACCCACGTTCATTTCATCGCGTCACGCCTGCGTTCCCACACCAGGCGCCGGTCCTGCCATATACTCGCAGGCGCGCGCCGCGCTGCGTTGCTTTGACGTATACGTGTTGCAGCGCGTCCGGCGTCCCTCCGTCACGAAAAGAGGGGGACTCAGTGTTGTCTGGGTAACGCATTGGCCCGAAGTGCAGCATGTCACGCTTCGCAGCTGTTGCCGTCGGGTCGCGCCGACGGATGCTGGTCGCGCCTTGCTTCAGACTATAAAGTGCTCGCGTTTTGCTAAAGTAGCGTCGCTGGGCCCAGTGTGCGCGCGTGTCAACGCTACATTGGGGTATATTGGGTGCTTCATGATGTGCTCGCGGCCGTTTTGCTAACTCCACATATACCAAATTTGGTGTTGCGTGACGTCAATGGATGACGAAATATGTCACTCGTGCAATGCATGATAATCTTGATACGCGTGTCAAGGAGTAACGGAGCCCAATAGGCGCGTGCGACAAACGTATAGACCGTTGAGAAGCAACCACAGAGGGAAGCGTGCCGCGCGAAACAATTACTCTCCAAACACGCTCCAAAGGGATGAACCGCGCGGGGATTGCAGGCAGCGCAAAAAGCGTTGCCAAGGTGACCAGCCCTCTTTCTCCTCCCCTGCTGGCCCAGCCTTTCCCTGTGTTTTGCCGGCGACGGTTCGCGTTGCGTCGCGCTCGGAGTGCTCGACCACGGCCGCCTGGATTCGACGATCTAAGAATTAAGACGTGGTGCTTGTGTGCACGCTTGGATGAGCGTGGACTGCTGCTTTTGCGTTTCGCTGCACCCGTGAAGCCTGCAGCAAGTCTCGACACGGCCGCCACGCCGCGCTGTATATCTCTGGCTTCAAGATAGTCATGACCAACACGCGACAGCAACAATTGGGAACGCCAATATGGCAGCCGAGAAGACAAAAGGCCTATCGGATATATACTTCAGTCCGAATCATGGCAGAAAACAGCGCTGGATTCTAAGGCAATAGGTTATCCTTCTTTATTCTACTTTACTTGTCGCGTGTGCGATACGGATCGCGCTTGCCGGCAACGGGCTCGGTCGTGTAGTATATCGCACGCACGAAATGCATCGCGAAAATCAGCTTCAGTGTCTGCAGTTCGCCTGTGCTTTGCGACCGCCTGGAAATTGGCCGCTATTTCCGTCGGCCTCCTGAACGCTCGCTCATCGAGTGCTCGCCTGTCTTCGCCGCTCCGGGCTGACGATATCGGGCTGAGACCTCGTCGCTGTGTTGGGAGTCGTCGAAAACACGTTGCGGGTTCTCGTAAAAAGCTTGGTTGTAGTATGTCGCGAGCTGTAAGTGGACCAGCACGAGCTGGCGGGGCTTTCGCTAGCGTCGGAACTCACTGAAAATTGGTCGCCATTACAGTTGGCTTTTCCGTCAGTCGGTCGCAAGCAGCTCGGGGCCGTCTGTTGGCCACGGCGGCGGACTCGCGTTTGCGCGCTGCACTCGCTCGAGTTTGTGGAAAAGGGCCGCATTGCCGTCAATTTCTTCGGCGCTAGCTCCAAACCAGCTCGGCACTGTTCGTGGCGGCGGCCAAGCGTACGCTCACTCTCCTGTTCGAAGTTCGCTGGCGGCAGACACTCCGCGTGCAGCGCCGTGTTTGGTCTCGCGTTCGCTTGCTCGACCTGAACGACGTCACTCGCTTAGGACTCGCCGACTTGTTAGTGGCACGGTGGTTTGCGTAGTTGTGGCGGCGGCCGCCGCCTCTCCTAAGCTGTTGCGCTACGGGAATCGAAATGAGTTTTAGACGATGGTTTACATTACGGTGTAATTTTTAGCATGCCATATCTCACATATGTTTTTATTTCACTTAGGGAGCTCCTCCATCGGAGGAGCTCCCCAAGAAGTGAACAAGGTTTGAGAACGAGACTGGACTTGTACACTTCACCATGAATTCCCTTCAAAGAATGGAGAAACTTCATGTGTATGTAGAAAAATAAAAGATTTCGATGTCTCACTTTTGTTTTTCGTTGTTTCCGTGACTGTGAAAGCAGTTACACATAGGTGGCTAACTACTTTTTCGCGTGTTCTTTTCTGCGAGATTTGTTGCTCAATGCGCAGAAAAACAGGCGAAAGAGTATTAGGCATCGCGGGAAATAAACAAAAACAATGTTTGAACTGGTAAAACGTTCATTCGATTGGAGTAATTGAGTGGATCAACCGTTCGTCCGGCAAGGTGCAACTGTGAGTACTAATAGTTGCCCGGTAACGTGTAACTGTGGGGATTAACAGTGGAGGGTGCAAATGTGAGGACTAAATGTTAGTCCTTTGAGGTGAATTGTGGGACTAACGATTGCTCACTATGGTGTAAATGTGAGGACTAAGTGTTAGTCGCTTAAGCTCGTCTGTGGGGACTAACTGAAAGACCCGGTGCCCTTAGTCCTTAAAGAGAATAATGGTTGTGGCAACCCCATTAGTCCCCAAAAGGACGAACCAGACACCCTTTTAACACCCTTTTGCCTTTTAGTGTACCACGCTCAGTGCGTGCTTGCAACCGTTTTGCTAGCTCCGAATACACTAAATTTGTTATCACGTGACATGAATAAATGACGAAGGTAAACGAAACATACAAATATGATAATTATGAAATGGAAATTATGTACGGCGTCATTTACTTTCACCTTGTAACGCTAAGTGGATTTTAAAGTGACATATGCATTTCTCATTCGTGCTTCAAGAATCATCGATTCCCACTGTACGTGGAATCTGCCATTTTTTTCAGTCAGATGTTGCTGCATTCCTTGTACCTCTCACAAAAGTTGTTCATAGGATCTGCGAAGTAGTGCAGTGATTACATATGCAGATTAGTCATGTTCAGCAACAAATGCGAGAGACGTGATGAGTGGGAAAACCTACTAGTCGAGGCACTAATGTCGTAAAGGCGACTTTTATGTCAAGGATTCTTGCACAGTTTTTTTTTCTTAACTAACATACCGAACAAGCATGCCAACAGCGGAAGCATCATCATACTTATTAGTGGTGTGAGAGAAAACAACATTTTTATATCCCCGCCTGCATCGAAACCATAAGATAGATTGATTTGTGCAGAGCGCAAAACATCCTTCATAGAATTTGTTCTTACTGACGCGCTTAAGCGGCTAATATACGCACATAAAAAAGAAAAAAGAAGACAAATTTGAAAGCGTTTGGAACTTTCCTTAGTTTGGCGCGCATTCAGACAAGCGACGTTCCCGCCTAATGCGTTGACTCATTTCTCTCCTTTCTGGCTCTCAGGAGCAATAGTAAAAGATTATGAATAAATGGGGACGACAATAAATAATGGTGTAGCCTACACAACATCCCGCATTTTACTATCGCCGCCTCTTTAGCCTTGTCACAAGGCTTCCCTAATGTCGAGTGCCACGCTTCGGTTGAGGCACCGAACCAGTGGATGGTGGGAGAAAAATAGTGACTGCTCTGTGGTTGGTCTGTCGCGGTTGCCCGTATACCGCTTTTTCCTGTCTGTAATTGGTGCTCTTCAGAGCCTATTTGCATAAAGACCGAGCTTTTGTCGAATGCGAAGTGATGTCTTTACTCACTAGGCAGTTTTTGAATGAGCGAGAAAGTATCATTCTGATGTGCCTAAAAAGATTGCACACTAGGTCATTTCATGCCAACCATATTAGTCACTTGGGTGTCCATTCCAAATGCCCTTGGAAAAATTTCTGTTCATTGCTTCCAGCAGAAACAAAATAGTTCCGAGAGAAAAAATTTTGCTATCATGTGGAAGCATTTTCAGTTTCGCAGAATATCGTTATAGTGTTGTTCATGGGAAGCGTTATACCGAAAGTCTCCAGTTTCCTGTTCGAATAGCAACTTTGGCTTAAGTGAAGTATTCTCAGAGTGGGTTTGGGGTTTATTTAGTGAAGGCTAGGATGGCGAGACTGTACCGTACGCACACGACAGTTCAAGGCGGCCTGGTCGTTCGGTACGGAAACGCTGAGGATACAGTGATGTCTCGTCCGGCTTGAGCGAATAACACGCTGAGATTCGAAAATCTCCGCAGCGTTGATGGACGAATACACGTAAACTCAAGTTGCGGTGTAGCCACGCCTTGCAGGAAACAGCATCGAGGAGTGGCGGCCAATTCCCGTGTCAAGCTTCACATTAGCGCAATTTTTTTTTCCGACCGACCAGACAGATGGTTGTAGCAAGGTCACCAGTTGCTTTAGATTCTACAGCGCCCACAATAAGGACATTGATATGTGGGGTTTAACGTCCCAAAACCACTATATGATTATGAGAGACGCCGTAGTGGAGGGCTCCGGAAATTTTGACCACCTGGGGTTCTATAACGTGCACCCAAATCTGAGCACACGGGCCTACAACATTTCCGCCTCCATCAGAGATGCAGACGCCGCAGCCGGGATTCGAACCCGCGCCCTGCAGGTCAGTAGCCGAGTACCTTAGCCACTAGACCACCGCGGCGGGGCCACAATAAGGACATTTGCTAGACGACTAAACTTAGTGTTATCCCGAAGTGATTCAATGTCTGAAATGTCAAGAAGTTGCGAATGACATCTGCCACTAGAGCTAGGCTCTCTTTGTTTAATGTAAATTATAAGGCATCGTCCGCAATACCTTGCAACAAATGCCCCACCTTATCTTCTTCAGACATGCTGGCGTCTGCTTGCCTTTATAGCCTCGAATCGTCTTCTTTATGAATTTTAGTGGTCTCGCTGGGTAACAGAGACCTTTGTGCAATAGTCTGCTCAGCAAGCTTCTTTTCTGCAGCTGTTTTACTGAGTGGTTGTCGAAAGTGGAACCTTTGACAGTTCTCAAAGAATTTTACAATTGGTGTCTATTCAGTAGGGCTGCCACTACTTGTCGTTGTGACCTCTTCGTCATTTTTTGTGTACATAGTGTCATGGGAAAGGCAATACAGCAAATAAGAGCCGTGGCTGTGTGCTAGAACACCCGCTTGCCACGAACACGGCCTTGATTTAGTTCCCAGTCAAACCCGGAATTCTTCACCATTCACTTTATTTGTATATTTCTCGATTTTTTGGGTCGCGCTAATGGCCAATTTCTCGGTCACGCAAAGATGATGATTTTTTTTCTCACAACCAATGACACCGACGCCGGAATTTTCGCGAAACGCGCTCTTTAAGGCTCTCGCATTAATACTATGAAACGAATGAGATTTCAACCCGGATCTTCTGCGTGGAAGAAGTGTACACTACCATAGATTCACGATAGTGCCAGAAACTTCCCTTCGAAAAGACTATACAGGCGTCATGCTGGGCAAGTAATAATGTTAACCTACGTAATACATATGCGTAGGTGGGGCTCATCTTCACAAGATATCAATATAAATTTTGATTGATATGTGGGGTTTAACGCCCCAAAACCACCACATGATCGTGAGAAATTTCGACCACTTGGGGTTTTTTAACGCGCACCGAAATCTGAGCACACGGGCCTACAAGATTTCCGCCTCCATCGGAAATGCAGCCGCCGAAGCTGGGATTCTATCCCGCGACCTATGGTTCAGCAGCCGAGTACCTTAGCCACTAGACTACCGCGGCGGGGCTTAATATAAAATTTAGAGACGCCAAAGTGGAGTCTATGGAACTTTCGACCTGCTGCGTTTCTTGAACACACATAAAAAAATGGCAGCATATCCACAGAGTGAATGATGGAGAGTGGGGCGAAGAATTCGTCCGTCCATTCGTTCTTGCTTCCGTCCGTCCATGCGTCCGTCAGTGTGACCGTCCATGCGTCCATCAGCCCGTCCGTGCGTGCGTCTGTTCGTGCGTCTGTCCCTGCGTTCGTCCATGCAGCCGCCCCTGCGTCCGTTCATGCGTCCATTGATGCATCTGTCTATGTGTCCGTTCGTTCATCTATTCAACACTCCAAGTACCATCATCTCGCATCTTTTCATCATATATTCCCCATATAGAAGCACCGCCATCAAGCGGACATTCCAAGGACTAAACGAGAGGTGGCACACGCACACTTTCTTACGGCTCGCGCTTCGGGTCCACTTCCCACCTTTAACCACCTCGAGTTCATGGTATATCCTCCTGACTTCCGGGTTGGATTTTGGTCCACGGAATTTCCTGAAAATTTCACAACTGGTTGTGTAGATGACGAAGATAAAAAGTGAAGCTTATTATTTCCGTGATGTCTGTGCTTTTGGTTTGGCGTGATGTCCAGCTAATTGGACGCTGAAACTAAATAAAACGTTAAGTAGTGGGCCTGAAGCAACACAAAGCAAGGCTACTGAAGAAAATTGTGACAAATTCCGGAATAACTGCAAGCTATTATTCAAAATGTAACAAATAATAAAAAACCAACAGAAAAGTGGACCTTAACTTTCGCCGTTTAACTTCTAGAAGATTGCCCTGTTGAACGCCACCATGTTTTCTTCTTTGTTTCGCGATCTCCTGGCGCAATTTCGACAAAACTTCATGGAGGGCGCCAGTGGATGTCCAAAATATTGGACAAATGGTTTTTGAGGAAGAAAACATGCTGAGATCTTTGTAGTGATGGGGTATTTCATGTCCAATATTTTGGACAAATCCCCATAGCTGGAACTCAGGAGGATATACTAGTTCACTGTATTCATGGCACTGCCGCTGAATGCTCGCTAAACCTTTCGAAAACCAAGGAGGTTACGCCTAGTGAGTATGACGTAGCAAACTTTTTCAGTCAGATAGTGCTCAGTGTACATTCCAATGGCTGCTAAGAGGAAATGAGAGGCGGAGAATTCGGCTTTTACTTTCTTACGGCTTGCGCTTCGTATCTACTTCCCATTTTTAGCCACCTCGAGTTCATTCATGGTTTATACAAGTTCATTGTATTCATGGCACTGCGGCTCAACGCTCGCTAATCCTTTCTAAAGCTAAGGAGGTTAGAACCAGCGAGTATAACCCTTTCTTGTCAGAATGTACTCAATGTACATGCCAATGGCTGCTAATGGTGATCGCAGCCTGCGAGTTAACTAAAAGCCAAATGCTCCTGTCTCTCATTCCATATTAGAAGCCATTGACATGTACATTGAGCACTATTTTTTATTGTTCAACAACGCACAGAAGAAGTCTCTCACCGGCACCACCTTGG
Source organism: Rhipicephalus microplus (assembly GCF_043290135.1). NCBI lineage: Eukaryota > Metazoa > Arthropoda > Arachnida > Ixodida > Ixodidae > Rhipicephalus > Rhipicephalus microplus. Next base: position 70,527,285 of record NC_134709.1, on the reverse strand, counting down.
AGGTCAAAATGTTATACTTGTTACATACTACAGGGGACGAACGGGTGCTGCTAAAGAGAGCTTCGCCCCAAATATGTTCGCCAGCCTCAAGCCAGCGTACTTAATGGTTCCCCTGAAACTGCACTTCTCCCGAAATCGCAGCCTCCCCGGCTGGACGCAGTCGAGAGCCATAACACCTAGACAACCACAGCAAGTTAGGCTGTGTAATATAGAGTGAAAGAGGGGTGAATAAACAGTCATAACAAAATGTTAATTGCGCTACCACTTTGGCTTGAAGGCTTCCTACTCAGTGCAGAGTGCTTAGCCATAATTCTTAATCGCTATGAGCCACATGCAGTATCAACAGATGTGGGTCTGGCCATACATCTCGAAAATCGTGTTTTGTTTTGTAGTTAATACCTTGGGGCAACCAGAAACCAGAAACACAATTCGATTTGACCAAACACGAGGCTGTGCTCCGAATACGCGTTAGACAGTATCGTAATCGCCGTTGAAATTTGCGTGAAGTTCAGGTGTTGTTATTGTATAGGCGTATCTTGGCAGTGCTCGGTGTTGCTCCTCATTCGACACCTCGGGATCGGACGCTTTCACTGTTTACAAACACAGACCCTTGCTGACGTCCAGTTTCGTCAACCGATGTGCCTTAGTAGCATCGGTTGGTAAGAAGAGCTTTAGAAAATAGCTCTCTCTTTTTCTATCTATTCATTACCTTTCTATCTATTTCGAATTTGTATGTCTATTCTATATCTATTTTCTATCAATACATTATCCATCTATTCATATCTGTCAATCCATCAATATTTTTTTGGTTGTGTTTGTGAGAACCATCGAATGTACATGTTCTTTCAACGTCATCTCATTTCCATGTTCATGTAAATAACGTCTGTTTTGTCATCATCTTTAGAGTATGTCTAAAAAGAAAATTTTCTGTTTAGTGTTATTGAAGTTTGTGGCAATACATTTTTTCTAAACAAAAAATTGACAGATCCCACGTACAGTGAGACTCGATGATATGCGAAGCACGAATGAAAATTGTTGATATGTCGCTTTAAAATCAGCACAACATTGCAAGGTGGAGGTAAATGAAGACGTACATGACATCCGTGCCATGATTATCATGTTTGGATGTGTCGTTTACCTTCGTCATCTATTCACGTCACGTGATACGTAATTAAGTACATGTGGAGCTAGCGAAACGGCCGCGAGCACGCAATGAGCGTGGTATGTTGTCATGTTATTACGTGACACGCGTGTCAGAATTGTCATGTTTGCACTAGTCATATACTTCGTCATCTATTGATATCACGTAACACCAAAATCGGCATATGTGGAGCTAGCAAAACAGCAGCGAGTGCATCATGAAAGGTCCTATATACTCCAATGTAGGGTTGACGTGCGTTCACGCTGGGCAAAGTGACGCAATCTTAGTAAAACTCGAGTATTCTATAGTCTGACGCCAGGCGCGACCAGCGTTCCTCGGTGCGGCCCGACAGCAAACGACGCGAAATGCGACGTGTTGCATTTCGCGCCCATGCGTTACACAGACAACACTGAATCTCCCTCTTTTCGTGATGGAGGGACGCTGGACCTGCTGAGACGCGCATTTGTCTAAGCAACGCAGCACGGAGGAGGAGGAGGAGGAGGAGGAAGAGGAGGAGGAGGCAAGTTTAAGTGGAAGGACAGGGAGGTTAGCCAGTTCTTAGACCCGCTGGTACCCTGTGCTGCAGAAAGAGGTGAGGGGAATAAAAGATGATAAAAAGAATTGTTGCGAAGAGAGAGAGAACGAAATCACAACAAAAAATAAAAACGCGTGGCAGGGTAGTCGTGTTGTTTTATGACACGCATGACATAGTTTGCATGTTAGGGTCTGTCGTTGTGTTTGCCATGCAATCATGCCATACAATACCAGTTTTGGAACGTGCCACGTGAACAAAACCACCGCAAGAGCTGCAAGACCATGAAATGTAAATCATGACATTCATGACATACATGTCATGATTTTCATGTTACGACTAGTCAAAATTATTGAAACGGCCGGGAGCGCTAAAAGTTGTAGGCGGCTAGATAGATAGATAGATAGATAGATAGATAGATAGATAGATAGATAGATAGATAGATAGATAGATGATAGATAGATAGATAGATACGCACAAAGTCGCTGAAGTTTGCTAAGAAATGTTTCGCATTTAAAACTCAATATTTGTGTTAGCGACAGCGGAGGTGGTGACCTCAATGAATCCGCCACGCTGCAACTCCGCAGCGCCCTCTCTTGTTCGTTTAGGTTGCGAGTAGAAAAGCTTGGCTGCAGCCCTTCCACGGATGTTGTTGTTGAAGTCTTCATGGTGTCGTTCGAATTGTAAGGGGTGAAGCTCTTTAAAGGGCTACACCAGGTTGGACAATTTTGAGCTGACAAGCGCAATGCTAAGTTGAGGCGTTCTCGATCACGTCTACCAAAATGTGCAACGCTACGCGCAGCGAAAATGGGTCAAAGTCAAGTTGAACGCTGCTCCCACTTTCTTTTGCGGGCACGCGCCTAGAGAATGATGGCATGACGCGCACGTGTGAATGGCCCTACGTTCAGGGCAATGCAGTGACGTTGGTCATCTACGTATACGACTGTGCTCTGATGTTATCAACGGTATACCACGTGACATGGCCTAAATTATTTAACAGGACATGCATGGTTTTTGTAATCTGTTGCTTGAATAGGTGAATAAAACTTGAGATAAATCATCATCATCAGCAGCAGCAGCCTCACTACGTCCACTGCAGGACAAAGGCCTCTCCCATGTTCCGCCAGTTAACCCGGTCCTGTGGTTGCTGCTGCCAATTTATACCCGCAAACTTCTTAATCTCATCAGCCCACCTAACCTTCTGTCTCCCCCTAACCCACTTGCCTTCTCTGGGAATCCAGTTAGTTACCCTTAACGACCAGCGGTATTCCTGTCTACGCGCTACATGCCCAGCCCATGTCCATTTCTTCTTCTTGATTTCAGCTATGATATCCTTAACCCCTGTTTGTTCCCTAATCCAGTCTGCTCTCTTCTTGGCTCTTAAGGTTACACCTACCATTTTTCTTTCCATTGCTCGCTGCGTCGTCCTCAATTTAAGCTGAACCCTCTTTGTAAGTCTCCAGGTTTCTGCTCCATAGCTAAGTACTGGCAAGATACAGCTGTTATATACCTTCCTCTTCAGGGATAGTGGCAATCTACCTGTCATAATTTTAGAGTGCTTGCCAATTGTGCTCCAACCCATTCTTATTCTTGTAGTTACTTCAATCTCGTGGTTCGGCTCCGCGGTTATTACCTGCCCTAAGTAGGCATAGTCTTTTACAACTTGAAGTGCACTATTACCTATCTCGAAGCGCTGCTCTTTTCCGAGGTTGTTGTACATTACTTTCGTTTTCTGCAGATTCATTTTAAGACCCACCTTTCTGCTCTCCTTGTCTAACTCCGCAATCATGAGTTGCAATTCGTCCCCTGAGTTACTCAGCAATGCAATGTCATCGGCGAAGCGCAGGTTACTAAGGGACTCTGCATTAACTCTTATCCCTAACTGTTCCCATTCTAGGCTTCTGAAAACCTCCTGTAAGCATGTGGTAAATAGCATTGGGGAGATTGTGTCCCCCTGCCTAACACCCTCCTTGATTGGTATTCTGTTGCTTTCTTCATGAAGCACTATGGTAGCAGTTGATCCCCTGTAGATTTCTTCCAGGATGTTTATATATACTTCATCGACGCCCTGATTCCGCAGTGTCTGCATGACGGCTGATATTTTTACTGAATCAAACGCCTTCTCGTAATCTATGAAGGCTATGTATAGTAGTTGGTTATATTTTGAGCATTTCTCTATTACCTGATTGATAGTATGAGTGTGGCCTATTGTTGTGATAAATAATGAGACGCAATTTGTTTCATTTTTTCCCGTAAGTTGCAATGAGGTGCGGGGCTAATGTGTGAGCATTTCGCATGCGTTCGTCTCCCCGCAGCCAGCGCATCGAGCAGACGACAGCCGTGGAACGCTCCTACGCGTTTGCGCACTCATTGTGCTCATCTATTTATCCCGTCTAAGTCAGCGTTTCCAAACCATCCCGCAGAAACAAGCAGTACACCTCAAAACAACGCTGGTTGAAATAAATAATAAGTAAATAAATAAATAAACCCTTCCACGTGCATGGGGGTTGGGCTTGCTCGGTCAGGTCATGCGCACGTGATCCCTTGGTCAGATGCCGCAGAAGGTAGGGAAGAAATTTGGCTTGCGAAGGCAACGCGGAGGAGCGGCAAGGATTTCGAGCTCGCGTCCTCTCATGCTCGTTTGGCGCCGCTTCAAAAAAAAAAACTGTTTTTTCGGCTCGCAATGAACCGATAAAAGAATTCTTGTGGCAAAATGTTCTTTATCGGACACCCAACAAGTTCCATGCTCTAACTAAATTTTGTTATTGGGCCTGGTGAGTGGCCCTTCAAGGCTTGGGTCGTGCATATCCTGTATGTAGTAGTCACCTCTCGTTTTAGTCCTTGGAATGTACACTAGATGGTGGTACTTGCATATGATAAATATATGATGGAAAGATGCGAGACGGTGGTACTTGGAAAGTTCACTACATGGATGGACGAACGGATGAACAGACATACAGAAAGATGGACTGATAGACAAATGGATGAACGGAAAGACATACATACATACATACATACATACATACATACATACATACATACATACATACATACATACATACATACATACATACATACATACGTACATACATACATACATACATACATACACACATACATACATACATACATACATACATACAGATGGACAGACGGACGCTGGACGCGGCCAGCGAATTTTTCACGGTTTGCCGATAAAACCATTGGAAGTTTCACTCCACTCATCATCATTCACTCCGTGGATATGCGGTGATTTTTTTTGTTGCGATAGCAAATATATGACCACTCTCGGCTGGATTTCGCCGCTGGCGTCAGCGTCAGCGTTCGAGTCATGCACCGTATAAGTATACGTATCTAAATAAGATAGAGATATATATATAGATATATATATATATATTTTAATAATTTCCGGCAGATTACTGGGAGGGGCTCCCACCTAGGGGTCAGCGGAGAGGTGTCTCGCGGCAGCTTTCTGGGCCTGCTGGATCGCCCAAAGTTGTTTGTCCAGGCCCGAACTGAGCAGCGCAGTCCGCCAACGCGCCCGAAAGTCTTCATTGGAGGCGGCGACCTCAGAATTTCTGACTAATGCTGGGCATTTTCATAGGATATGGTCAAGGGTGGCTCTGGTGGTACAGTACTGGCATAGATTAGAGCTATAGACGTTGGGATATATGTGGTGCATAATGACAGGGTTCATGTATGTGCGTGTTTGTAGCTGCCGCCACTGAACGAACTGGGCCCGATTTAGCTTGGGGTGAGGCGGAGGGTACTCCCGCCTTTGCAGTCAATAGTGTTAAATCATGTCATTAAATTTTTTTATTTATTTATTTACAAATACTGCTGTCTCACAGTTCGAGACATTGCAGGAGTGGGTCCATAACAGTGAATACACACTAAACTAACAAAACACATGGTTTGGTAGTTCATTCAAAAAACTATTGGTAGGCAACTTTCGGAGAGAAACATCCAGATTATTCCACAATTCCACTGTGAAAGGAAAAAATGAAAACCTAAAACAATCTAGAAATGGCATGAAGGGTGTGATGTTAATGGGGTTTGACCTGCGAGTGTTTGCAACGGAGTTGGCAAAGGAAAAGGGCATGTCAATGGTGATTATCTTATTCACGATTTTATGTAAAGTGCCGATACGCTCGCAAGTACGTCTGTGTTCAAGTGATTTGAGTGATAGACGTACAGCGTGTGACGAAGGCGAAAAATTGTGATCATAACGGTGATAAATGAATCTTATTGCTTTTTTTTGAACACCTTCCAAGTGTTCTATGTTGCATGCGCAGTGAGGTGACCAGACAACGGAGGCGTATTCAAGAACAGGCCGTATCAGGGATTTGTATGCTGTTAGTTTGCATTCGTGAGTTGCATCTTTTAACGTTCGCTTCAAGAAGCCTAATTTTCGGAGCGCTTTCGAGCAGATTAGGTTTATATGTTTATGCCATTTTAAGTTCGGTGACAATGTTACGCCGAGATACTTGTATTCGTTGACATGATTCATGTTCTGGCCATAGGAAAAACGTAGGGGTTCCTTCTTGTTTGTGAATGTCATGCTTACCGGTTTGTTAAGGTTTAGTGCCATTTGCCACGTTGAGCTCCAGGTACGGAAAGAAGAAAAAACATTATTTAACTGTATTTGGTCACGGGAGGTACTAATACAAGAATAGAGGACACAGTCGTCGGCGTATAGACGGAGTTTGACCTTTGTATTTTTTGTTATTTCGACAACATCATTGAGATAAATTAGGAAAAGAAGAGGCCCAAGGACCGAGCCCTGCGATGTGACAGGGAGGGATGACGAATGCGAATTGTTAAACGCGACAAACTGCTGCCTTAAATTTAGGTAATCTGAAAGCCAAGATAACAAGCGAATGCCGTGAGTGCCGCGCAGAAAGGCTTTTAATTTGAGGAGGAGTTTATTGTGGCAAACAGTGTCAAACGCTTTCGAGAAGTCAATAAAAATGGCGTCCACTTGACCGCGATCGTTTAAAGTCGAAGCGATGTCATGCGTAAACCCCAGCAACTGCGTGACTGTTGAAAATCCTGCACGAAAGCCATGTTGATTTTGGGAGAGGAGGTTGTTTTCAGTTAAATATGTGACTACATGTTTGTGAATAATGTGTTCAAGAATACCCCGCCGCGGTGGTCTAGTGGCTAAGGTACTCGGCTGCTGACCCGCAGGTCGCGGGTTCGAATCCCGGCTGCGGCGGCTGCATTTCCGATGGAGGCGGAAATGTTGTAGGCCCGTGTGCTCAGATTTGGGTGCACGTTAAAGAACCCCAGGTGGTCGAAATTTCCGGAGCCCTCCACTACGGCGTCTCTCATAATCATATAGTGGTTTTGGGACGTTAAACCCCACATATCAATCAATGTGTTCAAGAATTTTACAGCAGGTGCAGATTAATGAAATAGGTCGATAGTTTGGAATTACTTGTTTGTCGCCAGATTTAAACACCGGAACAACTTTTGCATTTTTCCAAATCTGCGGTACAATTCCTGTTTCAAGGGATCTCTGAAAAATGACTGTTAAATACCTCGCATTCCATTCAGCGTAACGTTTTAAAAATGTGTTAGGGATGTTATCAGCGCCGGCACTCTTATTTGTGTCGATGTTCAGTAGGAGATTGACAACTCCAGCGTAACTAATCTGTAGTTCTGGGAAGGCAGGCAATGTACTGTCAAGACCGAAAGCGGGACTGGTGCCATCATCTGTACTAAACACTGATTTGAAATAACCATTGAACGCTTCCGAGATAGTTAAAGAATCCGAAGAAGGCTGCTCGTTCACAATAAGTAAGGAAGATGTCGGGCCTGCAGGATTAAGAGTTCTCCAGAATTTAGATGGGTCGTTTTTCATAAAGGTTGTTAACGAACTTTCATAGTAGAATTTGCGGGCAGCATGCATTTTTTCTCTTAGCTCTGTTTTCAGAGAGTTCAATAAGTGCTGGTTATTTAGGAGAGTGTTACGATGCCTTCGAAGTCGGTTTATTTGCCGAGTAAGCTGAATAATTTCTATGTTTAGCCAAGGATGCCGAGGGTTTCGTTTTAGGCACTTCTGTGCGACATATGTGTGTATGCAGGGTTCAACAATCTTATAAAACTGATCAACTAACAAGTCCACATGACATTGGTTGCTATTGAACAAGAAATCATCAAAAGACGCTGCTAGAACTGCAAGAATTGAATTGTCGTCCGCGTGGGTAAAATCCAGAACCGTTTTGTACGTCGGAAGTTTGGGTTCACAGGCAGCATTCAAGCTAAGAAGGACTGCCTTGTGGTCAGATACCCCATTCACTGCTTCACATTCAAATCCATTTTGCTGTACAGCCTCATTCAAGAATACAAGGTCTAAAATTGCATTTTCCCGCGTAGGAACATTGACTACTTGGGTAAGATCAAACGACACAACAAGGTCAACTGAAGCTTCACTGAGTGCCCTATCGCGACCAGTGGGTAAGAGTAAATTCCAGTCAACATGTGGTACATTAAAATCACCACATAAAATCAGTTTAAATTTGTGAAGCCTGTTTTTCAATATATAATCACTAATAGCAGGAAAAACAACGTGGTCAGTACCAGGAGGCCGGTATATTACGCCTAATACGGTTATTTTCCCCCCAACGCTGATTTTGCACCATAAAGATTCTGACTCGGGAAGGTCGGGTAATGGATAGAACTTCAAACTATTCTTTAAGAAGATGGCGACACCACCACCGCGGCTGTCCTCTCTGTCTTTACGTAGCACCGAGAAACCCGGGGGTAGGAATTCAGCCTTAGAAATAGTATTATTTAACCATGTCTCAGTAACACAAATTAGTGATGGGGCGTAAGTTTGGATGAGCCAATTAAAATCTACAGTCTTATTCACCAAACTGCGAGCATTTACGTTCAGCAGCACTAATTTACGCTGGTTTCCGGAAAGTCATTCATTGCTACGGGGAACACGATTGCTAGACGCTTCAATAACTGACTTTGTGACGTTGTCCCAGACGTAGCGAACACTGTCAATTACTAACTGATCGTACTGTAGTCGTACTTTTTTGGCTACTTTTCTTAGGTCAGCAGAGTGTTGCCATAGTTCCTTGCGGATTTGTCGAACCCTGACTGAAAAATCTTCGTTGATGAAGATATCCGTTCCTTTTAATTTGCTAGCCTTGCTTAAGATCTCGGATTTGGTTCGAAAATCGAGTAGCTTGATAATTACTGGCCTTGGACTGTTGCTTCTGCGTGTTCCGAGGCGATGACAGCGTTCGATGTTGTCACATTCAATATCAAGCTTCGTTGATATAAGGTTCACGACCGACGGTAGTAGCTGCTCGGGTTTCTCATCATGTGGTTCCAGCAATCCATGTATTATAAGGTTATTTCGTCGTGATCGATTTTCCAAGTCGTCGTTTTTGCGATCAAGTGTGTGCGCTGCTTTAGTTAGATCGTTCATTTTAATCTCCATTTCCGGCACACGTTTCACAAGATCGTTATTATCAGTGACACTAGACTCCAACTTTGTTAGACGGGCTTCGAACGCTGCAACCCTTGTGGTGAGTGCTAATATATCTTCGCTAATACGCGTTTGCCCAGCTAGCAATTCTAATAACATTTGTTCAGTTTTGGATGCGGGGCCGGGATTGGTCTCGACGTCACCAGACAAAAGTAACAGAAATCTCAAGAGAATTTTTACACTAGTGACAACACTCAAAAGCCATGCGCAGGTAGGGTCCGGCAGAAGCAGCAAAAAACGGTTGTCACTTCTATGGCATTTATACCGGTACGGATTTTCTACCTGCAAAATGAAGCAGAAGACACTGTAGCGACTGCACATCATGCCGCTGCCGGACCCACTGAAGGGAAGCGTCGGCGACGATGCTTTTATGTCCGTTTGCCTCCAGGTAGGTGTCGCTGCCGTCCCACTCCGTGTGCAATTTGGCCAGCTGATCATGGACCAGCCGACGGGCGAGCACCACGTGGCAGCGGGCACGTCCCAGAGAGTCGATGATTTGGCGCACGTGCTGTTATTGAAGGCTTCGTCATGCCGTTTGAAGGACGCGTTGCAAAGGTGGCTTTTGGAAGGGGCATGCAAGTAGAGATAGTGGTTTCCCAGACTGGCGGCAATCTGCAAAATGAAGCAGAAGACACTGTAGCGACTGCACATCATGCCGCTGCCGGACCCACAATTTAGTGCGTCGATCTTCCAATTACCACACCGGCACAGATAGGTCCGTTTGGGTGGCCGCTTTTTCTGACGTGACTCGGAACGTAAGACCTCGAGCCACGTTGTGCGCTACTTCATTCGGACTGGCTTCCGCGTTACCTAGTGGCGTATGGGCAGGGAACCACAAGATGGCCACGTATTTGTCCACCTCGTGAATTTTGCCTGTACTAAGAATCCGCAATGCCTCGGGGGAGATTTTGCCGCTGGCGTAGTTTCGAACAGCTGTCTGCGAGTCGCTGATTACGCATGAGGCGTTAGTATGGGCTATAACCATCGCGATAGCCTTTTCCTCTGCTGTTTCAACGTTCCGTGTGATGATTGACGCGCTGCTTTTGCATTGCTGTGTGTGGTCTACGACAGCAGCCACGAAGCGGTGACTTTCCTGGTAGCGTGCTGCGTTGACAAAGACTGCCTCATGGTTGCGCCCAAACATCTTTGACATAGCTCTGGCTCTACTGAAACGTCTGCCCTTGTTGTGTTCAGGGCGCATGTTTCTTGTATGGGTGGTACTGTTAGCTTAGTACGGATAGTGCGTGGTATGTCATGTTTGTCTCCGTGTTGAGTGTGGTAAGAAATACCGAGATTACATAGAATCTGGCGGCCTGGCTTTGTTGCACCTTAATACGTTCCTCAAGGGTATTGTGTAAACCAAGTTGAAGGAGTAGTTCGGTGCTGGTGTTTTGAGGAAAACCTAGTGCTTGTTCGTAAATTGTCATAATTATGCTGTTCAGTTTTGACTTTTCCGCGGTGAATCATCGGTGGTACGCCACCGTATAGATGATGTGACACAGAACGAATGACTGGATCACACGGATGATGCTAACCTCTTTCATCCCTTTGTGTTTATTGGTAATGCACCTAATGAGGCGCATCGTGTTAGACACTCTGGCTTCAATGTTGCGAACTGTCTCTCCGTTGGTACCCTTGCTTTCTATGACCAAACCTACCACTCGGATTTTTTCCACAGTGGGTATGGCGTGACCATCGCTTGTAGTGAGTTTTATATCAACGTGTGCCTGCGCTTGGGGATGTTGTTTGGGTGGCGGACCTCTAAGTGTAGGGCAATATAGCAGTAGCTCAGATTTCTCCGCTGAGCGGATAGTCCAGTTCTTTGAATATACCGTTCGACTGGGTCAATCCCCTCCTGTAATCTCTGTTCAATGAAACCGTCACTGCTGTCGAACACCCCGAAGGTGATGTCGTCGGCGTAAATGGTGTGATAAAGTTCTTGGATGGTTTGAAGTTTTCAAGGAAGACCAATGTGGGTCGGATTAAACAACAAGGGAGAGATCACGGAATCCTGCGGGGTGCCCGCACTTCCTATGGTTATTTCGAACGACCTGAGTGCTCCCACGGTGATCGTAGCCGTTCTGCCCGTAAGAAATGCCCTCATATAGTTGTTCGTGTGAAGCCCCAAGTTTGGGGTATTGGCCTGATTCAGAATGGTGCTATGCGTGACAGAGTCAAAAGCTTTCTTGAGATCAAGACCAAGTATGCCCTTAATGGAGCGTCCTGTACTGTCTATAATGTGATGGTTAAGCTGCAACATGGCATCCTGCGTTGAAAGATGTCTGCGGAAGCCAATCATGGTGTGTGGGAAAAAATCATTGTCTTCGAGATAATTTGTCAGTCTAGTCAGAAAAGCGTGTTTCATCAATTTGCCTAGGCAAGATGTTAAGGAAATGGGCCTGAGATTGTCAGTACTCAGTGGTTTGCCTGGTTTCGGAATCAGAATCACCTTGGCCGTTTTCCACTGCGGGTGCAAGATTCCGATGTTCCAGCAGTTACTAATATATTCTGTGATATGCGTGATCGACGCATCGTCCGCATTGCGTATTTTCTTATTCGTGATGTTGTCTGGACCTGGTGCACATTTGGTGTTAAATTTTCGTAGAGAGGCACGGATATCCGCTTTGGTGAATTCTTCGTCTAGAGTGGTGTTGACCTGACCCTCTGACGATTGGAGCGCTTGCCTCTCTAGTGGACGCCGTTGTGGCCAAAGGAGTAGTAATAGTCGTCGTAGTAGTAGTAGGTAGCCACCTTTCGTTTAGTCTTTGGAATTCCTGCTGGATGGCGGTTCTTGCGTTTGATAAGTATATGATGAAAAGATGCGCAGACAGACAAGCATGCACAAAAATGGATGGACGCGCAGGCAGACAGACAGACAGATACTTGAATGGACGCACGTACGGATGAATGGACATACAGACGGATGGATTGACGCACGGACAGACACAGAGACAAACGGATGGAAGCAAAAACGAACGGTTGGATGGAAGTGCGGACAGACTGATGGACGCTTCGCCCCACTCATCATTATTTTCTCCGTGGATATGCTGTGTTTTTTTTTTGCTTCTGGAATGCAATCGGCCCTCTAACCTCTTTTCTAAAACATTTTGTGCACAAAGAACGTATTCCCTTTTTAGAACAAGTTACACATCTTGGAGAAATCACTCTGCACTTTTACCAACGTTCCGTCCTTGTCGAATACATCTGAAAATGTAAATAACTAGAAAATCCAGGTGGCGGTCAGTTCATTTTTACTCTTTTAATCACATCGTTTTAGTACAGAGAAGAGGGAAAATTAACAATACCTGAATCACAAAACAGTGATTGTGGAAGATTTTGTTTTCTTCTCAATGTCTTTTATTTTTGTCGGAAAGAGGATCTACTCATACGGCTTTTGCGCTGAATATCATGCCGAGCCGAACGCACGAACGTATTGAACGGCGAAAGTTTCTGCACGTCATTTCTGGTGAACGCGCACAACGGATACGCTCCCTTCACGTATACGTAGTTTTACAATAGGCGAAACCACATCGCTTCAATATATCGACCATTGGAAACTCCCGGATGTGCTCGAGTTTTTGAATAGCCATTGTGAACGGGTTGTTTCCGCTTGCCGCGAAGCAAACCCCTCCCCGCATCGTGAGCGCCAGCCTTGATACTCACCCACTCATTTGCGAATCGGGCGATCAACGAGATATTCTGCATTCCCTGCCTCCCTATTGTTTAGGGCCGCGCGCATCCAACGCAGCCTGTACACGCGCTTAAGCGCTGATTAGTGTGTTATAGTTTATTTTTAAAAAATGCACCTAACTAATGTTTGTTTTACTAATTTGCATTGTGCATATTCTGCAAAACTTCCGTATGCTGGTATAGCGTGACGTGAGTAAGCGTGGTGTTTTCGATTAGAACAAGCCCATATTTACAGTGGTTAGAAAATGAGGAATGGCCGGATTGTGCTACTACAAACTCTATTGAATGTACTAATCGAATGGTTTTGCTTACCGTGCTTAAATGTAGACTTTCTTGTCCTTTTCTCGGTTTCGTAGAGCCTCCTTTGGTTAAACACTCTCTCATTCCTCAATCCTCATTTAATTTATTCCTTCTCTCTAGCGAAAAAAAAACACTACTATGCCGAAATGGGTAAGCTTCAGAACTTCCGCTTGTTACTTCCCCTCTCATTTTTTCCCATCTGTGTTTGCAAGACAGAAATTCTGAAAGTTGAAAGCTGTCGGCTTCCTACATCACAAGTAGCATTGTTCAAGCTTTTGAGCGCGATTGTAGTTGGCAGCTTTTTGACAAGGGTCTAACGAGGGCGCAGTAAAACTGGACAGCGTGGCGTATAAGTCAGTCATAACCATGCTCAGGCGGTGCCGAAACGAAGGGTGTGAAGCGACACAGTTTACCTGGAGCACGTAAAAAATTTATGATGGTTTGTTAGCACTGAATTGTCATCGAAGGTTGTTCTTCATACTGCCATCTTGACAAAAACATTGTCACTACGCGCTGACTGACGCTATCTTGCTGCTGTCGGTACACAAGCCCATGTTCAAACTCAACACTGCATATCATCAGCGAAGGCAACCAGATGAAAGCGAGTGAAGGCAACCGGATACAATGTTGAAAGCATGCAAAACTATTGAGTGCACTCTAACAACTCAGTTAACTATATTGAATAGCATGCTTTATTGTTAAAGATCGCTTACACTTGAAGAAGTCTTAAAGACTTTAAATCAATGCCACCTAAAGTTATTTGAAATCTTTGAGGGCTGTATATCGTTTGGAATCCTTCTATGTGCAAGATTTACCAACATGTGTTGAGCGTGCGCAAGCATGTGCAGACATATCAATTCGTTCGTGCATGCAATGTCGATTCCATTTAGCCACCTTATAAAGCTCATCCTTTTGTGGGCCACGTTCCGTACGTTCAGAAGACACCGAGGTACTACGCCAAAGCAGCTTAGAATGCTCAATGTCAATATAGCAACTTTTTGTCCGACATACATTAGGTTTTCAAGAAAATTGGTAATTCATTGAGGTGGTTCATGTTTGAAATTTAACGAAATAATTATAGTAATCAAGCGTATATGTACCATCGCATGTCTGAAACTTTAGTATGTCCATATTATTGTTGAAAAGATGGCGAATAAGAAAAGAAAGGGAGGACAGGCTGTCCCAAATAAAGTTTCGCTTGTTTTGCTACTGGAGACCCAAAGCGGTACCAAAGAAATGAACGTGGAATCAAAGGACGTGCACGGACGGCAGTAATCGCGGTGTTACCAAGGGCTCTTGCAAGGCTCGGAGCACTTAGAGACGAGGTCAAGTACGTTTACGTGGAAGCCTCTCTGCATTAGGGCTGCGTCAATTACGGGATATTTTGCCTTCCTAGAAGACTCACAATTTTCACTTTGGTTCAAGCTACTACACAGTATATACAATGTCAATGTTTATGAAAGGAAACACTGGAGCGCGTGGCGTGCGTGCTCCGGCGGCTGGTGGCAGTGCATTAAAGCAGGAGCGAGAGCAACCACAGTCTTTTATTGCGTCATCTAGTGGCGAGCGTCTTGTGTCAGCGCTCGTCTTGTGTCTTCCTATTTGTCTGTCTTCGTTTTTCGTGCTGTTTACCGCGAGCAAAACAACTATTCTATGCTGATATCGAACCAGCGGCAAGATTGCGACCCGCTCCCCTTTCAAGGCGATTATCGCCATTGTGTAATCGCCTTGAAGGGAGAGGGGGTTGAAATCTTGTCGCTGGTTTCATATCAGCAAGCAATGGTTGTTTAGCTCGCCGCGAGATGACGCGGAATTAGACTGTGGTTCCTGTCGCTACCGCTTGAACGCGCAACCAGCGGCCGCCGGAGCACGCAGGTCACACACTCCAGTGTTCCCTTTCATAAAAAAAAATGACACTGTACCTTTCAAAGGAAAAAAACAAGAAGATTGCAAACATTTTGTGTTTTGTTTGCGATGTTGTTTAACACTCGAGCATTGCATGGGCACTGCTACTTGGAGTGATCGCTGTTATAAAGCTCATGTACGTGCACGTGCCGTAGAACAAAAAGTGCTTGAAGACACAGATATCGTATGCCATCGTATCATATCGGCACGGGGTCGTGACGTTGGCGAAGGGAGCAGACTGTAGTTCGAAGATGAAACTATTTATCCGGCTGAACTTAAAGCCAGTCAACGAAAAGTCAGGTTACAGCGATTCAGACTGGTACTGAGAGCGGAGAACTGAGAGCCATCCATCGATCAACTGAGAAGTGGCGAAGCACGTCAGCAGTTATACATGTACCGTCGAATATTCCAGCGTTATTGTTGGATGACACGTTTATTCGAGAATAATCTAAAATGTTCGCGTTGCACGCGTAATCCTAAAAAAATGATCTACTACAGTCCCGAAGCTTCAGGAGCACTGCATGCGCAATTTGCGCTTATTATTACTTATAGTATGAAACGAGCGATAACAGAACTTGAGCAAGGAATATATGGCAATGTCTTGAAAAAACAAAATTACGAATGTAACATTCATGACAATTCAGTGCCTTCGAATACCGCTAGTAAACAAAAAAATGCAACCTGTTTCGGAATGCGAGTGTAGTGTGTCATGTTGAGCATTCATTCTTACGATGAGGTTAATGAAGGCGGTTCTCCCCTATTTCACTTTGCTTTAGGATCGTGATGAATTCCTGACTTAAAGGTAACAAGTTCAGACCGTAAGTCATACGCGTCTTTTGTTGAAAAAAAAATGCTAGGTGTTGAGAATCAGTGCCGGTGATCACATATACCTTTTCCGTAACCCGTCGAAAATGCTTCTTTAAACACCTCCCGCTAGCAGGGAGGTGATGTTTTCAACTATTGCAATGACCGATGTGAAAAAGACGGAGCTGCATTCGGAGCTTTCGAACACTCGCGAGGCGCCTAAACCCAAGCCACTCCTGCTTTTCTCCTTCATGTGATCGCATAAAAGAACGTGTCGCACAGCTAACGAAGCAGCTAAATACAACACACATACGACATTTTGCAGCGTCAGATCGGGGCAATTTCCTAGTGCAGCCCTGTAAGCAGAACGTGCTCGCCATTTTTTTGCGGACCCTCCAACCGCCATTGCCGACAGAAACTGGTATAGGTGTGTCAGCAAAGCGGCAACAATTGACAACGAGTTCCATCTTGGCAAGCTGTCCAGTGTCTAGCATAGAAACTAACATTAGCCTTTTCTACACGTATTTGCGTATATTTATAGACAGCTTATTCTTTCTAGTTTTGTGGCAACAAAAGAACATAATTTCAAAAGAGTGTTCATTGATCCTTTATTCAAGTCAGTCAAAGGTCTATTCCTTTTTTTTCCACAACTTCAAAGCTCGTCTACGGAATACATATTATGAAAAGAGCCTTTGGCTTGAAAGGAAGTGAATCTACCATTGTTCAGAAACATTGGCGATTTTCCTACAATTCCACTACAGGTATCAAAGTTTAAACGAATAAGCACACCATCGAGCACGAATGGCGAACATTGTCACTGTGACGAAATAAGGGCGTCTCGAGGACACCAGAACATGATATTACGTTTGCTCATAGTTCAGCTGACCTCGGAGGTAATACTTAACCTTCGTGTTGTACAGAAAACATTTTGGAGAGGCTAGGGGAGTGTGCAGGACAAATACAATCTACAGAGAAGAAAATCTGGAGCTTTACTTTTGATTTCAAGTCACAAAAGAAGAATGCATCATGATGCTGGCGTGACTTTTCATGCCATGGGGTGATCAGGTATTTCTTGGGGTAATTCATGAACATGTAGGACAGAATAAACTGCTATTCGTCTATGCTTTCGCGCGACCAGTGCAGAACATTTCTTCTTCATTCTGTATTCAATTTCTCCTTCTCGAACGTGACCTGGTGCAAAATGTTATTACATATAGCAGTATGGTGAACTCTGTACGCACGAAATGTGGATCTGAAAGTTATATAAAAAACGGTAAAAGAGAGGCATGACCACACACAGCTTATCGGGAAAACAGTTGAGCTCCCGCTAGCTGTCGTATCATGAATGACCCTGAACCCAATACCTTCGGAGCTTCTGCTTGGGAAGCGTGCCTTCGAATGCGAAATTGGTTGATAGGCACCGACGTCGGCGCTGTATCGCGCACACAGCGACGTTCGAAAGTCGCGAACCGAACCACGTGCGTGTTAGCAATTCATATGAGTTTCGAAGTCTCCCCAGTCAACCGTCGACACGCAGCGCTTTTAACGGAGCTGTCCTCACCGTTCAGGACAGTCTCCGGCCTAAATTTTGACAAAAACGTATCTCGCAGAGGGAATTCTCACGACAGCGGGACCTGAATGACACCTCACCTTGTCGCTCTCTTTAAGGCCATAGCCTTAAGTGTTAGTTTGAAGGGCTCACTGAGCGAAGCGCGGTAGCCTACTGCAATGGTACGAGAATATCCGTGACCAACACCACCAAGGATGTTACGCTGTAACTTCTTCGTGTGACGCTATTATTGTGACACAGATCGCATTCTTTGAACTTGTTAACTGTTGCATGAATTTCTAGATGCTACGCACTTCATATTGTTCAAAATCAAGGTACTAGCACGCAAGACAGTGCTAAGTGTTTGCCGGCTGCTTTATTGTTCTCAACTTGGGGACATACAAAGGGCTGCCTGTATCAAACAGATGCCTGTCTATATGATGAAGGAATTTTTTTGTTTACCGAAATAGCGTCGGAAAGCTCCTTGCGTAGAAATTGCGGTGTCATCAACAGTTGCATCGTTGGTTCCGAGAGAAAAAGCAACGTTGCCTGTGAGCGAGAAATTAAGACGCGTGCAAATGAATAAATAACACAAATTTGCGATTGGTGTGACAATCTGACCCAGGCGTTCTGCGTTGCAAGTAGGTGTTCCACGACAGTCCTACGCCATAACTTTAGACGGCTTTTTTTTTCTGCGGATCTGATTGATTTGTGGGGTTTAACGTCCCAAAAACCACCATATGATTATGAGAGACGCCGTAGTGGAGGACCCGGGAAATTTTGACCACCTGGGGTTCTTTAACGTACACCTAAATCTGAGCACACGGGCCTACGACAGTTCCGCCTCCATCGGAAATGCAGCCGCCGCAGCCGGGATTTGAACCCGCGACCTGCGGGTCAGCAGCCGAGTACCTTAGCCACTAGACCACCGCGGCGGGGCAAAGGGTGAACGGTAATCTGACACTGCGATATGCATTCGGCAGGACGCTAGCTTGCTTCAATGCGAATTGCCACTATATGAAGGCCACTTTGAAGTAGGGCATGAAGACTTACTTTTTATTTTACTGTCTGCACTTGTGCCTGTTGTTTCATTGATGCTTTTGCCCCAAGTGTGTAAAGTGTTACGCAACAAACACATCCTTCAACTCTTACATCTATAATGTAAGACAGCGGTGACGTCAATTACACCTATTTATACTCATCCGCACCCACGAAAACACATAAGCATAACTTTTTTTATCACTATATTTCCTGAATCGCGATGGAGATTTCAATCTGTAGAATAATTTCTTTATTCAGCTTCTCTGCACGCCGTAGCTTCACTGCCACGTTAGAATTTTCAAGCAAGCCCCGAGTCAGGCAGAAAACGACAGCAAGATGCATTCGAGGAGCAGCTACACCATCAAATAAAAATATTGCTGTTTCACAGTGCCTAGACTGAGTATGTAGCTAGGTGTCATGCTGTCGCGACAGAAGGGGGTTATGGTAGAAGTCATGATAGAAACAAAAAAAGAGAAGGGAGCATCATTAGGAAAGGCACAATAGCAACCTTGCTTGCTCGTGAGAAAGCCCGTGCAAATGAGGCGAATAGCATGGAGCTGTGACAGATCGTATTTTCTACCCTCCTGGAGGCCGAGATGAACGCTCCTTGCATAGAGCACTGTGCGCATACTGCGCAAAGAGGGTTTGTCGTCTTGTCACTTGCGAAGAAATGATAAAATATAAACGTGTTTTTAGGGCGATGTCTCTCGGGGAAACGTTGAATTGAATGTGGGCGCGTCGTGCTGTGGGGACACATTGACGCAAAAACACGTACAAAATGGGCTCGCAAAAAAAAAGGAACCCTAGAGGGGGTTTTCGGTGCCACATCTGACAATCCTGTCAACGAAACGATGTTGACGAGGATCCCTGCCTGCGCACAACAAGCTTAAGGCTAGCGCGAACAGCGCGAGGTGTAAAGGTTTGATGAATATTTTGGGATAATTTCGTGTATGCTATGCGTGGAGCCGATGCTCCCTTGCTATCTCTATGTGTCGCGTTTGTGGTGCATTCAATATTTTGATAAGGGAAAGCCATGTACAAACTGAATCATAGTAGCCAGTTCCGTCCATAATAAGCGAAATGGGACTTCTTTTTTCACCGAGTTGCTTATAGAGTTATTGCGTCGCTGGTCAAGTTTTATGATGTTTTTATTTTCCCAAAAATAAGGTTATTTTAATGCACGGCGCGTTCAACTATAGTTCGTCTTTATATAGGTGATATTTTTTTCCTAGATAATAAAACACTTTAGGGTAATTAACAAGTAACATCAATGAGAAAACGTGCTTTTGATGCATGGAGGCTACTATGAGGATGGTGTGCAAAAGTCGATAAGTGCTTTCGATCATACTGTGCATATTTTCACTTAACAAGTTAGTTAAATTAAGTTCACCAATACGAATGCATTTCCCAGTGTCATTTGTTCGTAAATATTGAAAATGTTCTCAAAAATTGAAGATTAATCTAATTACCGTTTTTGTTGAGCTTCTTTTTGAAAGAGTCAATGCTTTTTTAGGGTCTTCGTTGTGATGATATTCCTTTGTTAGATGGGCAATCTGGTATCTCTGGTCTGAATTGAACTTGTCTAGTGCGGTCAAGTACGGTGTCCTGCGTTTGCAACAACCAACCCTTCATGTTCGCATTAGAGCACGTGGACTTAGCAACTTAGGAAGCTGTATTATGTTTGGATGTGCGATGTCGGTCTAACCCTATTTATCCAGAAAACGAGGATTGCCATAGTCGATTGGTCGATCTAAAAAAAAGTGATACAGAATGGTCAGGTTAGTTTCTTTCGAGCTCAAGGGTGAGGTAGAAAACCTTAAACGTATTCTTCTACCAAACGGTTTTCGCCTGAAAATACTTGATGACGTGCTGTAGGGTAGGATTGATGAAAAAAACAGCTAAAGAATAAAAAAAAACATCATGGCGGATGCCTGCACGACGTCCGAAAAAAAATGCGCTGTTTCTCACAAAATAAGATGGATTGAAAATGACGTCACGCACAAGACAGCGGTGAACCTGACCGGACTCATTCCACTTATCGGCGGAAATAATGGGCTGAGGTATTTTGGTTGATTGTAATGGGTAGTGAGCTTTAGAAAAGCTGTGCTGTTTTTGTTTTTAATGAATACGCAGCAACGACTTTTCAAAGACCCTTACTCGAATGGGTTATTCTAAAAGTTTGTGCCTATTTTGGATAAATGAATGTGCATGATCGGCAAGAGCTAACACTTACCTATGTCTATCAAATAAGCGTTAGATAGCGAGAGCAAAAAACCGAAAGCGAAGCCAGGAAAAGTGCTAAGTATGCAAACGCGTAAGCACTGGCTCTCAGCGGAAGAAGGGCTTCTTGCGCCCATTCGTATACTTGCAGTGGTCCCTGCATAAAATAGACCACAGATGAAACCCTCTTTATCGATTCTACTTTCCCATTCTCAATTTGCCTTCACTATTGGAAATACAGTATACAATAAATTAAGGAAAACATCTTCTTGTCCAGCATGTGGCGTCTCATGGTGCAATATAGGTTATGAGATGACTGATGTGATACCGTTCCTCGATCTCAAGAATAGCTATGTTCCAATAAACGAGTTAATCATGGACATCAATACATACCTGCATTGAATCACCGATAGAGCCAAAATGTTAGAGTACTGCGCTCTGTGAGTGCACGTTAAATAACACCATATGGCCGAAATGTTTGTCTTGAGTCCTCCACCACGGTGTTTCTCATTATCATATATTGATTGTGCGACGTAAAACCCAAGATAATATTATAATCATTGCATTCAACCACGCCACTGACGCTGCTTCTGTGAATGCTTCATGGCCGCAAACAGGTTATGTCTTCGAAGTTTAGAAACTATCTGTTCTAGCCGTGATACAAAAGTTTATGGTGCAGACTATTTAGGGTACTACTCCTGAAACAAAATTGCAAAGCAAGCGAAAACAAGAAAAAAAATGGCAGCATATCCACGGAGTGAATGATGGGGAGTGGGGCGAAGCATTCGTCCGTCCATTCGTTCTTGCTTCCGTCCGTTCCTGTGTACGTCTGTGTAACCGTCCATGCGTTCATCCACCCGTCTGTGCGTGCGTCTGTTCGTGCGTCCGTCCCTGCGTTCGTCCATGCATCCGCGCCTGCATCCGTTCATGCGTCCATCCATGCATCTGTCTGTGTGTCCGTTCGTCCATCTATTCAGCCCTCCGAGTACCACCATCTCGCATCTTTTCATCATATATTCTCCATATAGAAGCACCGCCATTCAGCGGACATTTTAAGGACTAAACGGGAAGTGGCCATGCACACTTTCTTACGGCTTGCGCTCGAGTTTACTTCCCACCTTTAATCACCTCGAGTTCACGGTATATACTAGTTCACTGTATTCATGGCTATGCGGCCCTACGCTCGCTAAACCTTTCTAAAACCAAGCAGGTTACACCCAGCGAGTATAACGTAGCAACCCTTTCTTGTCAGTTCGTGCTCAATGTACATGCCAGTAGCTGCTAATGGGGATCGCAGCGTGTGCTTTACCTAAAGGCCGAATGCTCCTGTCTCTCATTCCCCCTTAGCAGCCATTAACATGTGCATTGAGCACTAGCTTTTATTGTTCAACAACGCACAGAAGAAATTTCTCACCGGAACCACCTTGGAGGTCAAAATTGTAAGGACCGCTATTTTGGGTATGTGCCACTGGTGGTTACGTACTACGAGGGATGCACAAGCCACGCCATAAGGAGCTTCGCCCCTAAAATGTCGCGGCCTATCAGGCTAACCACGCTTTACACGAATGCCTGAGTGTGTTCTGAAGCGTTGTTGCTCCCACTTGGCATGTTTGTACACAACGCAGTTCGAACACGTACAGCATGATTTACAATACGATCAAATTGTGATAGGAGATGAAAGCACGATGTGATCCACTTGTCCAACTGTTAAAACTCATATGTGAAGCGCAAACAGTGTATATGTGGTAGACATTTTGTGCCAAAGTACTGTTGAACACCTAGACTGCGACAGTAACTCCTTCCCTCCGACGTTAAACCAAAAAGCTATAATGTGAACAATAAAGCACCTGCTGTTTTAAGAGGAGAACCACGTCAAAGGGACGTCAAAGCATAACTTCGCTGTCGCCCCGCCGCGGTGATCTAGTGGCTAAGGTACTCGGCTGCTGTCCCGCAGGTCGCGGGATTGAATCCCGGCTGCGGCGGCTGCATTTCCGATGGAGGCGGAAATGCTGTGGGGCCGTGTGCTTAGATTTGGGTGCACGTTAAAAAGCCCCAGGTGGTCCAAAGTTCCTGAGCTCTCCAGTACGGCGTCTCTCATAATCAAATGGTGGTTTTGGGACATCAAATCCCGCATATCAATCAATCAATCGATCAATCAATCAATCAATCGATCAATAAGAACTTCACTATTGTTTTTGCACACTCATACTTGAATTGATATAGTGTTCAACGTCCCGAAACCACGAGTGAAGGGCTCCGGAAATTTCGACCACTTGGGGTTTTTTTAACGTGCACCCAAATCTGAATGCACATGCCTACAGCATTTTCGCCTTCTTCGAAAAGGCAGCCCCCGAAGCTGAGATTGGATCTCGTGACTTGCGGCTCAGTAGCCAAGTACCTTAGCCACTAAACAACCACGGCAGGGCTGCGCATCCATACTTACACTCTCATAAGCCTCCTATACGTGCTTAAAAGGATTGTTATCATAGCGGGAAGTTTTTTTTTCTTATTTTATCGCCATACCTATCATGTGTCTAGTCCTCCATATTTTTCATTCACAACAGGTATGTAATCATTGTTTGCGTTCTTCCATATTTTCTTTTTCATGTCATACGGCGTATTCACTGAACCTTGATCTAGTCACCCAACAACATATCTTGTCATTCACGTGGTCGAAGATGCGGCTCTTTGTCTTTCTGTGCGATTCTTATTTTTGCTTCGGAGGGGACAGTGACATCAGTTTTTTCAGGTTGAATGCTTTCCCGTGAACATTCATCTCGACATTCGGGCCACTTCAAAATGCAATTCATCATTGCTTTTTATCTTTCCAGTTTTTCATCATTCTGAGAATGGTGTTCGTAGCTTAGATGTTTCAATTTGGCTTTTTTTTTCAGTATACAAACTCTGTTTTTAGACTGTCGGTACAAGTGGCAATGTCCTGTATTACGATCCATATCTGCGAGTCTCCCCACAATGACATAAATTTCACATTTTCTGTGCATGGATGCGTTTGTTATATGCTAGGATTCGCCGCCCCATTTTGAAAAGCTGCGTTTTTCTATACACTTGGGATGGAAATGGAAACAGTGGGAATTGATTGATTTGTGGGGTTTAACGTCCCAAAACCACCATATGATTATGAGAGACGCCGTAGTGGAGGGCTCCGGAAATTTGGACCACCTGGGGTTCTTTAACGTGCACCCAAATCTGAGCACACGAGCAGTGGGAAAGCTTTTGTCGCAAGGGTGGTTGTCGGGACAAAAGCGCTGTTGTTTGGCTGGCAAGAAAGCGAGGTACAAGTCACGGATCAAGTCGTTCACCTACCGATTGAAATAGATTCACTGTAAACAAGAATCTACTTAGGTTTTCTAGATAAAATGATGAAGAGGAGCGTGATGATGTTAAAGATGATAAAGGTGATGATGATTATGATGATGATAAGTGCTTTCAATGACATTGAAGTAGGACGCAGGGTCACAGATCATTATAGTCGCACATGTTAGCACATCACGATACATTGGCGTATAATGCAGCATCATCTTCAGGTATTCTCAAGACGCTGGTTATGTTGATGACCTCAGTGCTGATAATAATAATTGTTATGATAAATATGTCTACTTAATTCAAATAAAGGAAGTACTGCTTGTAACACAGCACAACAGTGTGTATTACGAGATAATATCGACTTCAGTTCTATGTCGCACGCTTTCGATGTTACTTCGACGGACTAAAACAATGTTCTTTGTTTATAAAATCTACAAGGCACTAATTCCTTCATCTACGGTATTTGTTCTCAAGACGTTGAGGAGAAGATATTGAGAATACCATTGCAACCAGTCGCACAGTGTCATGGTTTGCTCGCTCTCATTCAATGTACTTGTGTTTAAGTTCAAGCAACTGTACCTAATACCCAACTGCAATCACCAGGCACCCCAGCATCATCATTTCATGAGCAATCACAAGTTGCCGTGTTTATCCCGCGCCGAAAAAGTTTCCCTTCAACATATTTGCCTCGTGAATGCCTTTCGCCTACGCACTGTATAACGATATTTAACAAATGCCAACAAGCTGGCATATTCTAAGGCATATTCAACAAGCTGTGTCATTCTAAGGGCTGCCCAGATATGGAAAGCATTTATCAAACGGTTCCTCGGCGGCGTACAACACGTTCTTCACAATTGGATGCTGTTCTTGTTGTAAATTTTCCAGGTGTTATGTTTGTTTATTTCTTTCAATCAGTAACCACAAAGCCACTTGAAGATCTCTCCTGCTTTATTATTTTGTGTTGTGAGAACCACAGCCATAACAAGGTGGCTATCATTGCTCTCGCCCAATCTGTAGCTTACCACAAATGTGCCTGTGATCAGATAAGGAAAAAAGGTCACCCGCGTGAGGGAGCGAATCGTACAACAGCCAGCCCTGCAGACAACTTTGAAGGCGGATGAGTGTGCTGATCCCACGAAACTTTGCGTCGTACGCACACGTACGTGCACACACACACACACACACACACACACACACACACACACACACACACACACACACACACACACACACGCGCGCGCGCACGTTGCAATACAGCTTCGTACTATCACATAAACACCGCTTCTCGTCATTAGAGATATTAAAAACTGGCTAATCAGCGTAGTACTAATTCACGGCTCTTCGTTATTTTTTACCACACACGCTACATTACACGTGGAAGAGAAGATGTACAATGAACAAATTTGAATTAAGAATAATAAGTTTTGAAGAGACGAATCTACCAAGGCTGGCGTTGTGCTAGCCTTCAAAAACTCTAACTGCACTAGTAATGAGCTGAGAAAAGACTGGGCACCCTTAAGCTTCGCCTAAAAGAGTTGAACGCGATACAGACAGAGAAATAATTAAAAGGAAGAGACAGGGAGGTTAACCTACACGAA
The DNA here is from genome assembly GCF_043290135.1 of Rhipicephalus microplus. Taxonomy (NCBI): domain Eukaryota; kingdom Metazoa; phylum Arthropoda; class Arachnida; order Ixodida; family Ixodidae; genus Rhipicephalus; species Rhipicephalus microplus. The sequence continues at coordinate 70,501,674 of NC_134709.1, read as the reverse complement.
CTGGTTTGCTACCCTGTACGGGGTGGGGAAAAGGGTCGGAAAGAGGATAGCTATAGAGAGATATAAAATAAATTAGAAAAAAACACATGCACACACATTCAAGGAGTTCCAATCACAGTCGTTTGGACAGGCCGGTTGAACGCAAGAAGCGCATGAGCGCCTTCACAGCTTTTTTCTGTGACATAAAGTCCTGTCGGCAGCGCAGGAGTCTTTCTTCTGAAAGAGGCTGGTTGTCCAGTTCATCTAGTGCCTTGCAGAGTGACTGTTTCTGCGAGCAGTATTGTGGGCATTCACACAGAATGTGATAAGTTGTTTCATCACTGCCGCAATGGTCGCAGGCAGCAGTGTCCGCCATTCCTATGCGGAACGCGTACGCATTGGAAAATGCGACGCCCAACCATAATCTGCACAGCATAGTGGCGTCCCGTCGGCGTAATTCCGGAGGAATTCGAAGACTGAGAGTTGGGTCTAAAGTACCTAACCGTGCATGGAAGAAATGTGGCTCGTTCCATTGTGACGTGGTGTGCTTGCGAGCAAGCATGCGGAGTTTCTGTGCAGCATCAGTTCTGGAAAGCGGAATTGATATTTCATCGCTTTCAGTATGGGCAGAACGGGCAGCTCGATCGTCCCGTTCATTGCCAATTATTCCACAATGACTTCGCAGCCATTGAAAGGCTATCTCATGTCCTTCCTCAATGAGTTGGTGAGTCTTTTCTGCAATCTCAAATACCAGCTGTTCGTACGGGCCATGGCGTAAAGGTGATATGAGGGATTGCAGTGCCGCCTTTGAGTCACTGAAAATTGTCCATTTTTGTGGCTGTTGATCGCTAATGAATTGCAATGCGGCACGAAGAGCTGTGAGCTCTGCTCCCGTTGATGTCGTAAGGTGGGAGGCCTTGATTTTTTTTGTCGTGTCTTTTATCGGTATAACGAATGATGCCGTTGAACTCTTCTGTAAAACAGAGCCGTCGGTGTATACGTGTATACAGCCTTGATACGTCTCGTATAACAAGAGCAGAGCAAGCTGTCTAAGAGCAGGTGACGACATATCTGCTTTTTTCTTGATGCCAGGTATAGTTAGCCCGATATTAGCCTGAGTCAGGCACCAGGGATGAGTCAAAGGCCTGGCGGCGGGTGTAAAGCATGTTGGCAAAGAATCGCGGTATGTGGTGACCGTTTGGCAAAATGACGAACGTGGTCTGTCTGCTGGTAAAGAGGCTAGGTGGTGGCAGGGTGTCCAAGCAATATGCCTTATATGTGTCCGGAGTGCATCAACGTCGATATGTGTTGTGATGAGGTGGTCACCGGCAATAGCTATAGTAGCCATTGTTGACGCACTACGAGGCAAGCCGAGGCAAATCCGGAGTGCCTGGGACTGAACACTCTGTAGCGTTCGAAGGCTTATTTTGCTTGCATTGGTCAATGCCGGTAAACTATACCGCAGGAAACCGAAAAAAGTACTCTGTACAGCTGTAGCATTGCACTGGGAGACATTCCACAAGTCTTCCCTGCAAAAAACTTCAGTATATTACAGACGTCCATTAACCGTTTCTTCATGTACGAAACGTGATCGCTCCATGATAGATTCCTGTCAATTATGACGCCCAAAAACTTGTGTGATCGAACGTATGGTAAAGTTTGACCATTGATGCTTATAGTGTACTTATCCATAGGCTTTCGTGTAAAAGCTACGAGGGCGCATTTCTCGGAAGAAATTTCCAAGCCTCGATTTCGGAGGTAGTGTAATGTTTCAGTGGCAGCTTTTTGAATTCTTCCTCGTAACTGCAGGCGTGTTACAGCCGATGCCCAAATGCAGTTGAACGTGATAGCCACACCTTGTCCAGGCAAATAGTTTTAGGGGCGAAGCTCCTTAAAGCGGCACCCGTTCATCCCTCATAGTAGTCGTAGTCGTAGTGTGTAACCAGTCTTACGTTTTGACCTGCAAGGTGGTGCCGGTGGGAGATTTCTCGGTGGGAAACTTCGTCGCTGTGTTGGAAGTGGTCGAAAACACGTTGCGGGTTCTCGTAAAGAGCTTGGTTGTAGTATGTCGCGCGCTGTAAGTGCACCAGCACGGGCTGGCGGGGCTTTCGTTAGCGTCGGAACTCACTGAAAATCGGTCGCCATTACAGTCGTTCGCAAGCAGCTTGGCGCCGTCCGCTGGCCGCGGCGGTGGACTCGCGTTTGCGTGCTACACTCGCCCGGGTTTGTAGAAAAGAGCCGCATTACCGTTGATTTCTTCGGCGCTAGCTTCAAACCAGCTCGGCGCTGTTCGTGGTGGTGCCCAAGCGCACGCTCGCTCTCCTGTTCGAAGATCGCCTGTAGCAGACACTCCGCGTGCAACGCCATGTTTGGTCTCACGTTCGCTTGCTCGAGCTAAACGACGTCGTTCGCTTAGGACTCGCCGACTTGTTAGCGGCACAGAGGTTCGCGGAGGTGTGGCTGCGGCCGCCGCTCCTAAGCTGTTGCGCTACGGGGATCGAAATAAGTGTTTGACGATGTGTGATATCACGGTGAAATTATTAGCAAGTCATATCTCACGTATGTTTTCATTTCACCTTGCACGTATTTTTCATATGCATTTGTATTCATCTTCTGTCACGTGTGACTCACTATTTTACATACTTATTGTGCAGCCGTGGGCACACAGCATACTGAAGACTGTGTGCGCTGGCATCTGCCATGCCTGTCATTCATCTCTTTCATCAGAGCAACTTCAGAAGGACTGTGCGAGGTGTGAAGGTAAAGTTATTTGTGTGTCATATTTGAATGCTTGTTTTTATATTAACGTGCACGTACTTGTCATATGCATGAATCTTCATCTTCTGTCACGTGTGTCAAACTATTTTTACTATATTATTGTACGTGCAACCGTGGGAACACAACAGACAGAAGGCTGCGTGCGCTGGCGTCTGCAATGCGTGTCATGTATCGCTTCCGTTGGAGGAGCTCCCCAAGAAGTGAACAAGATTTGACAACGACACTGGACTTGTACACTTAACCATGCATTCACTTAAAAAAATGAGGAAACTTCATGTCTATGTTGTAAAAGAAAAGATTTTGATGTCTCACTTTTGTCGCTCGTTGTTGCCGTGGCTGCGAAAGCAGTTTTACATAGGTGGCTAACCAATTTTTCTCGTGTTCTTTTCTGGGCAATTTGTTGCTCACTGCACCGAAAAACAGGCGAGAAAGTATTAGGCCTGGCGGAAAATAAACAAAAAACAATGGTTAAACTGGGGACAAAAAGTTCATCCGATTGGAGTATTTCAGTGGATCAACCGTTCGACCGGCAAGGTGCAACTGTGAGGACTAACGGTCGCCCGGTAAGGTGTAATTTTGGGGATTAACAGTTGCTCTATAAGGTGCAATTGTAAGGACAATGTTAGTCCTTTGAGGTGAATTGTGGAACTAACGGTTACTCACTAAGGTGTAAGTGTGAGGACTAAATGTTAGTCCCTTGAGCTCATCTGTGGTGACTAACTGTTAGACCCGGTGCCCTTAGTCCTTAAAGGGAGAAATGGTTGTGGCAGCTCCATTAGTCCCCAAAAAGACGAACCACACACCCTTTTACCTCCCTGGTTTTAAAAAGGTTTAGCAAGCGTTGAGCCGCCGTTCCATGAATACAGTGCACTTGTATATACCATGAACTTGAGGTGGTTAAAGGTAGGAAGTAGACACGAAGCGCAAGCCGTAAGAAAGTGTGCGTGTGCCACCTCTCGTTTAGTTCTTGGAATTCCCGGCGGTGCTTCTATATGGGGAATATATGATGAAAAGATGCGAGATGGAGGTACTTGGAGTGTTGAATAGATGGACGAACGGACACACAGACAGATAGATGCATGGACGGACGCATGAATGGCTGCATGGACGGATGAACGCATGAACGGACGCAAGGGCGGATGCATGGACGAACGCAGGGGTGGACGCACAGATGGAAGTGCGGATGCACGAACAGATGTACGCATGGACGGGCGGATGGACGCATGGACGGTCACACAAAGGTACGCATGAATGGACGGAAGCAAGAACGAACGGATGGACGGATGCTTCGCCCCACTCTCCATCAATCACTCCGTGGATATGCTGCCATTTTTTATTGTATGATATAACTGTATATAAATAATTATGAAATATAACTATGTATAATCAGCATATAAGTGGCTTGTATCAGAGAAGCTTTGGAATAAGGCTGCATTCTGTGTAATGAGTAGCATGCTTTCAGAAACTAGCAATTATGCGGGTCAAATGTTTTAGAACTTGCTATGCAACCACTACGCCATCCTAAAGAAATACGAGCAGCAACTTAGGTGCCTTTTGTAAGGGGTGGCCGGCTTTGAACCATGGAGTCATTATGAATGTGGCGGATTGTAGCGGACATGATACTCACGTGTTTTGAAGCCCGAAGATTATGTGCAGCTATCCAAATTCGCAATTCTTCGAAAACGAGCTCTTTAAAAAAAAAGCTTAGTCGCCGAGAGAATTCTCTGTAGATTGGAGCAGTTTTTCTTTTGAGGCGAGTGCGTCCTGTAGACCGCGAACAAGACTTCATTTTTTTGCAGCTCATATCGTTTTGGCAATCTACTGCTATTCACCGTCTTGACGTCGAGAAGTTACGAGAAGTTTAATGCTCAGGTGGTTCAAATGGCCCGTAAAGACGTGGCACAGTATAGGTATAAAAATATTTCGGCGTTTTAGACAAAAGCCTGAGTGAACCCACACAAAATCCTTATACTCTGAAGGAGTGTGGCATTGAGATGACCAAGAATCAAAAGTGCCAGAGTCGAAGAAAGCGCTACGTTTACGACTCGAAAGGTGGTGATGAGGTAGCGTAAACCTTGCTGGCTCACTGAAAGAGCACCAGGTTTTTATTGGTGACAGGCGTGGGTAAAGATGTTGATAGATAAATGAGGGGAAAGAAACTCGCTAAAAGGAGCAAGGGGCGCCCACTAGGCTTTAAACTTTATCAGATCAAGAAGTTTGGGAGCTTGGCAAGAAAAAAAAAAAGCCCGAGAAAGTTGTGGCTTCCACGACGTTGACTTCTGCGCCGCACGCCGTAATTTTGATCGTCAAGTTTTCAAAGTCGTTAAGTCGTTTGTTCTGCGAGCTTATTCGCGCTTTGTTTCTTCAACAATAAGGTTCACCGACGTGCAGTTTTATGGTGTCAAAACGCCCTGAAATTATAAGACGAGGCTGTCGACAAAACATTTTTTCCAACGTGTGATCTTAAACTTATGTCAACACAATTTGAAAGAGTACTACACGAGATTTATGTGTTGTTTATTTGTTGCGACAAATAAAAACGGTAATGTTTAGAACGCTGAAAACCGTGTGATAGTGTTTGGGAATGCGTATATTACCTTTTAACAATGATAACTGCAAAAAAATTCACAGCATACCCGGGCAGAGATTGATGATGAGTGGGGCGAAGTATCTGTCCGTCCGCGCGTCCGTTTGTCCGTACGTCTCTTTGCCTGCCTACCTGCCTGCATGCCTGCCTGTCTGCCTGCCTGCCTGTCAGTCTGTCTGTCTGTCTGTCTGTCTGTCTGTCTGTCTGTCTGTCTGTCTGTCTGTCTGTCTGTCTGTCTGTCTGTCTGTGACGGATAGACGAAAAACACTAACGCCACCTAGAGACATTATTTTCAAAGACATACAAAAACCACTATGTAACAAGTAATTCTTAAAGCTAACTAGAAGTGGCTACTATTACTACATACTAATACTACGAGGGAACTACCCAAACCAAATAGAGCTTCGCCCCTAAAAGATACTTTCAGTTTCGATATCAAGGGGTGTAGCTTCATAGTGACATATCAACACAAGTCTAATGTCAAGAGTAGTTCCCCGATCAAATAATTATACATTGTACCACCACCTTCATTCATTCCTATTTGTCAAACAAGTGTCATCCAGGGACTCCGACAGCACTACCCAGTGAATTGTGTTTACTCGGCGCGATTATGTACATTGCTGTGGGGTTCGCTTGCAGACTATCAATGAAGAACTCAAAGTCAATGTAAATTTTTTGCTTATGTGTTGTGAGGAGAGCATTCAGAAGAGAGTGTTGGTAGAAAATATCACAGAAAAATTTTTGTTTTTTTTTGGGGGGGGGGTCTCAAAACCTTATCAGTGCTCCTTTAAAGGCATACTTGTTTGTATAAGCATGTTGACACATGAAAAGACCTTCTTTTTTTTACTTTATTGCTTCACTTTAGAAAATGTGAGAATAAATGTAGCACTACTAATCTCCATCAGAACTGTTACTTGGGTTAGTTGGTGGTAATTCATTATGCGAGAACTACAAAGCTAAAAGGGACAAGGACTAAGAAATACGCAACACAGGCGATGATGCACAGGCACACGTGCCTTGCATTTACGTATACCCTCATCTTTTGTAGCAGGGCTCTTTTTGCATAATAATCACTAACAACTGTGAAATGTATCTGTGTATGCATAGACCTTCTGTCTGATCGTACTTTTTCCTCGAGGTTCTATACAACCTCGGCTGTATATATGGCAGTGTAGGGTACAGGAGAGAAATCATTCACGACACTTCTATTGAAAGCACGTGCCGATGCATAACTGCTATGAGTTCGCTCAACGCGACACACTTACCGGGCATAAAATTACAAAAAAGCAAACGCTGGGGGCAATGCCAGAAGTTTTCCACATCTGACCCAATGTACGCGATCGATCCTGCGTGTAACTTGGCGGAGCCAGGTCAATGAGACCGTGGTGCACGATCGTTGATATGCCCTACGTTTCGCTTCTGGCGTGACACCGAGGAACTGACTGGCTGAGACCTAAATGGAAACACCACTGTGCAGTCACCAAACTGCTCGCACAGTGAATTCCTATAGCAGTGCGGTGGAATTTGAATGAAAACCGTACGAGTGCTCATATGCAGGGAACCACGCTCTTTGAATGTATTTCTTGTTTCGGTGACATGAATGGGAGAAATCATTCAATTTGTTCTTGTTTGTGTTTTTCGTTGTCTTATTTCTGTTTCATAATTATCCAAACACTTTTGTTTCTGTCCTTTATACGCCTCAAGTTTGCGTGAACGATGCCGTTGGTTGGGGAAATGTTCTTGCTTCGAAGGGCGATTACCGAGCTGCGCACTCTTTTGAACGCGCTGCCACGGGCACCACTTACCCTCTGAACAAGAACGCCAAAACCAACAAATATAGCTTAGACAAAGTCATGACGACCACCGTATGTTTTTGTGTGTGTTTATTGTTGAAGTCCAGCATAGCTGTTTCCGACTGTGCCATTAAGAGATATCTTTCCAAGTGTCAACGAGTGAGAAACTCAACGCGGTTATCGGAGAGCTGTTGCGTTGCGCCGTGCAGTCTTCCATTCTAAAGTCATCGTAGTAGCTGAGACGTACAGGTGCTTCAAAAGTAAAACCATGCATGCGAGCTGTGGCTGAACTGGACGAAACTGCATGCCAGCGCGCTCTACCAGAAGACACACTGGAAATAGCGAGAGTGTGTCAGCATAGCCGGCTGACACATCCCGATATTAGGATTCTCGCCTTATTGAAGAATTGAGTGAAGCCCTGCTACTACGATCATTTCTTGTCAGGAGACGCTTTGGACGCTTTATCCGCTTCTTTGCCCGCGGCCCCGAGCCCCGCCGCGGTGGTCTAGTGACTAAGGTACTCGGCTGCTGACCCGCATGTTACGGGTTTGAATCCCGGCTGCGGCGGCTGCATTTCTGATAGAGGTGGAAAAGTTGTAGGTCCTTGTGCTCAGATTTAGGTGCACGTTAAAGAACCCCAGGTGGTCGAAATTTCCGTAGCCCTCCACTACGGCGTCTCTCATAATCATATGGTGGTTTTGTGACGTTAAACCTCACATATCAACCAGCGTCCCGAAGAAGTCTCCGAAGCCATGGGCTTTGTGCATCGCTACGATTGTCAGCACTTTCGCCCTTAACGAGCAGTGATGGAAGTAGCATGGTTTTGCTAGCGCTGCTGCTTGCTTGCACACCCAAACGTCGCCAAATTCGCTATTTCAGGCTTACCAGTTTAAGTCATCTCACGAAGTTTACGAAGAATCATTCTTTTATCCGCAACAAAAACCAAAACACATGAATGAACTAATGTGCAAGAGCGTTCAAAGCAACAAACATGGTCTTCGCAAATCCACGTAGGAAAAGTATCATTCCTGTGGTGGCTGCCAAAAAGTCGCAGCGCCACAGGTCATAGTAAATAGCGCAGAAACATCTACGCTATCAATGGCTGCACTACGATGCCGCTTCTGTAGTGTAAACTTGCGTATTCAGGTGTGAGCGTCGCTGAACAGTGACACAATCATCCCTTTTCACCAGCTGCGCTAGTGTGATGAGTAAAAAGCTGTTTGTAGCGTGTCGGGCACCTTATGTGAAAGCTCGTTTGTAATTCTTCCTTCACCACGCAGTTCACACTATCCGGCAATCCTTTTCCTCTCTCTATAAAGGGGAATAGCAGGCATGATTGAGGCTTTAAAACGAAAAGAGCGCCGTAAACCAGGTGCAGGGGTAACTAAGTGTAACTTTTTTTAAAATTCGTCTTAAATAGATGATACCACTTTTGTGTACAATATGCGGGTGCTCTATACAATTAAAAAGCTGTTTCGAGCCACGCTTCGTTGTCGCGATAAAAAAAGGCACATTTTCGCAACATGGACAAAGCAGTTAATGAAATACCAACAAATCGTAATGTCATACGTAGTAAGGTTAGCCCATAACTCTTAAGCGTACCTGACTTGTTAGCGTATACAAACTATACGAAATGTCGAAGTAAGGGCCGTTCCACGCACTTCCCGCACAGCCGCAACGCACGTGACGGCTGTGCGGGAAGTGCTTTCTGTCTTCTAAACATGAAATAAGGATGAGCGTAGAAGTTTCATGGGCCGTTTCTTGTTGTCAGTCGTATGCTGATGTAGTAAACAAATCCTGCAGATTGACGTTGTGAGCGTGCTGTGAGCAAAAAAGGACGTAGTCATAATGCCGGCAGGGTGTCAGAATAATTGATATGAAACACGAAAAAAAAAGCGGCCCTGTTACGAGACTGCGGGCCAGAGAGTGCAACTAGCACTGACTGGGTCCGTAAACTTGTCACTACTTGCTAGCAATTTTCTTTTTCTTGTCAGTGTGTTAATTTGTTGATACTTATTTGCCCATCAGCCCTCATTTCGCAACCTCCATTAGCCTGAAAGCTTTCGCTTCCTAATGTAGTTTTGCACTGCCCCCGGGATCAGGACACTTTTCGTGATGCGTTTATTTGCTGTGATGATAGAATCACGTGTTGACATATTATATGACGTCGCAGTGATGACTTAAAGTGCGGCAATTTGAGACGTCGGGACGACATTACATGACGACGCTATCAAGCAATGCCCTCTGATCACGTGAACTTTCAGTTCATGTTGACTCAGACGCTGACGGTCATGATGATGATGATGGTTAGAACATTTTTTTCCCTCTTTAAAAAAGCGGGAACTGACCTTATTTAGGGACACTTAGGACCGCCTTTAAAACCACCCGGCCCCACTAAACAAGTACCCGACCGACCTAGGGGACACCGACGCAGAGATTGCCTTTCCATTGCTCTGAGGTATACGGTTGGGCTGAAGGATCGGTGGGAGGGGAGTGAAGTAGGCAGCGTTGCACTCTACGAAACTATTCTTATTGTACTTAAGATGCAAGTATATTTCCTAAAACTTCTCACTTGTAACGAACCCGTGTGTTTCCCGCCAGCTTGAAGCATTTTTGGTAATTGATTTTTATACCACATTCAATATCGCAAGGTGGTTGCAGCAGAGTAAAAGCTATGAGGTTTAACTCCATTCTTGTGCAGCAACGCATAATAGTTACGTTTGTAATTGAATTATAATTGGAGAATTTTCAGCCAACTACGTTTTCTAAACGTGCTATATGGAGCTAAACTACACATTACACTCATCAAGATCTACGTTTACTTAACGATTTCGTTATAGTACTGGTAACTCCATTTTGATAGCGGACGAACATTACAGTGCCCGTGCATATGCAATCACCCACTTCAATTCAGATTTGTATTTGCTACTTCTCCTGACAGCGATACTAAACAATGACTATCGCTTTGAGCAATATTAAGCTGAGGACATGGAGGAGCCCTAATGGCGAAAATAAGAAAGAAATAAAGTTTATAATGAGTGCACACCCTGGAATCATGCAAGATGTGAAAGTGGTTGGCAAGGTACGATGCAGTGACCATAGAATGGTATGGTCTCGAATTCGCCTAGACTTGAAGAATGAACGAGAGAAACTGATACGCAAGAAGCCAATTAATGAGCTAGTAGTGAGAGAGAAAGTACAGGAACTCAAAGTCTCGCTTCAGAACAGGTACTCGGCTCTTAGGGAGGAAACCAACCTTAACATAGATAAAATGAATGATAATCTGACAAGTATCATTACGGAGTGTGCAGTGGAAGTTCGAGGCAGGGTATTTGGACAGTAAATTGTCTAAGTTTCCCAGGAAACAAAGAATTTCAATAAGAAGCATCAAATCATGAAAGTCTCAAGTACAAGAGACAAAATAGAACTGGCAGGGTTTTCGAAGTTGATTAATAGGCGTAAGGCATGCGATGTAGGAAGGTACAAAATGGAGAGAAGTGAACACGCTCTGAAAAACGGAGGAAGCGTCAAAGCAGTGAAGAGGAAACTTGCGATAGGCAAAAATCGGATATATGCAGTAAGGGACAAAGAAGGCAAAATAACTACCAATATGAATAGGATAGTTGAAATAGCGGAGGAGTTTTACAGAGATCTGTACAGTAGCCGGGAATACCACGACCTTAATACTATAAGAACTAGCAGTAACCCAGATGACACCCCACCAGTAATTATAGCCAAAGTCAGAAAAGCTTTGGAGAGCATACACAGAGGCAAAGCTGCTGGTGAGGACAAGGTAACATCGGATCTGCTGAAAGATGGAGGATATATTGTGTTAGAAAAACTAGCCACCCTGTTTACGAGGTGTCTCCTGACGGGAAGAGTACCAGAGTCTCGGAAGAATGCTAACATCATCTTAATACATAAGAAATGAGAGGACAAGGGCTTGAAGAACTACAGGCTGATCAGCTTTCTCTTTGTAGTATACAAGCTATTTTCAAAGGCAATTGAAAACAGAGTTAAGAAAACATTATAATTCAATCAACCAAAGGAACAAGCAAGATTTCGAACAGGCTACTCAACAATCGACCACATTCATACTGTCAATAAGGTAACACAGAAATGCTCAGAATATAACCAACCACTAAAGATAGCCTTCATGGATCACGAGAAGGCGTTTGAGTCAGTACAAATATCAGTTGTCTTGCAGACACTGCGAAATCCGGGCATCGATTAACCATGTATAAACATCTCGGAAGTACAGGGCATCAACTGCTACCTTAGTGCTTCATAAAGCAACAGAGTACCAATGAAAAAGGGTGTAAGGCAGGGGGACACAATCTCCCCAATGCTATTTACCGCGTGCTTACAGGAGATTTTCAGAAGCTAGAATGGCAACAGTTAGGGATAAGAGTTAATGGAGAGTACCTTAGTAACCTGCGCTTTGCCAATGACATTGCATTGCTGAGTAATTCAGGGGACGAATTGAAACTCATGATTATGGAGTTAGACAAGGAGAGCAGAAAGGTGGGTCTTAAAATTAATCTGCAGAAAACGAAAGTAAGGTACAACAACCGTGGAAGAGAGTAGCTATCCTAGATAGGTAATAGTGCACTTCAAGTGTTGAAAGGCTATGTCTACGTAGGGCAGGTAAAAACCGCGGAACCGAAGCATGAGATTGAAGTAACTAGAATAATAAGAATGGGGTGGAGCACATTTGGCAAGCACTCTCGAATTATGACAAGTAGATTGCCACTATTTCTCAAGAGGAAGGTATATAACAGCTGTATCTTGCCGGTACTTAGGTACGGAGTAGAAACCTGGAGACTTACAAAGAGGGTTCAGCTTAAATTGAGGGCGACGCAGCGAGCAATGAAAAAAAAATGGTAGGTGCAATCTTAAGAGACAAGAAGAGAGCAGAGTGGATTAGGGAACAAATGGAGTCTAAGGATGTCATAGTTGAAATCTAGAAGAGAAAATGGACATGGGCCGGGCATGTAGCGCATAGACAGGATAACTGCTGGTAATTAAGGGTAACTAACTGTACTCCAAAAGAAGGCGAGTGAGTTAGGGGGAGACAGAAGGTTAGTTGGGCAGATGAGATTAAGAAGTTTGCGGGTATAAAGTGGCAGCAGCAATCACAGGACCGGGTTAACTGGCGGAACATGCGATACGCCTTTGTCCTGTAGTGGACGTAGTCAGGCTGATGATGATGAAGCTGAGGAAAACTAGCAGACATGGGAAGTAGACTCACTCGCACTGAGGTAAAGCTGTGAGTTTTAACCTAAGTGAGTCCGGGCCAGGAACAATTTGGTGAGTCCGAGTTCGAGTGAGTCTCCTTCAAGAAACTTTTTGTGAGTGTGAGTTCGTGTGAGTTTGGCCCAAGAACATTTTGGGTGAGGTTGCGTCCGAGTGAGTCCGAAGCGGAACATATATTTCGGCAGTGAGTCTTTGTGAGTTCTACCTTATTTTTCCAACTTATAATCAAATTATATACTCTTCAGCATTACTATCTGCTTTACCGGCACTCATGGTTATTGCCACATATTCCGAAGTAGTGCCTTCCACACACAAATTCAATACTTATTGATTAGAGCTAGGTTCAAATTATGTAGGGGTGGTCCCTCGATCACCCCTTCGCCAGCTCTTCCGGGGAAGTTCTTGAGAAATATATTTCATGTTTACATCTCTTCCAAGAAAAGTGACCTTACTCATAACTCATACTTCGTATTAGAAGGTACTCTATCAATTGGCGCTAAGAAGAGCACCAGTTATGTGAGATATTGGTGATAAAGAGCATTGAAACCACTTTTGAGAAATTTAATTCAAGGCTAACTGACCTATGAGTCGACGGACTCGGACTCGCTCACACTTAGATCAGGCCGTGAGTACGAGCCTGAGTCTGCCCGGGTGAGTAATGTTTTGATAAGTATGAGTGTGGGTGAGTTCGGTTGGACAAAATTATAGTGAGTGCGATTTCGAGTTAGTACGTTTGGTGGATGTGAGTCTGAGTGAATGCAAAGCGCAAAATACCTGTAAGGAGTAAGTCTGAGTGAGCTCCACAAGTTTTTCCAACCTGTGCTAGCAGGTGCGTTTTCTACTTGTTATTGTGATTGGCCATTCCCTCAGCCACGCCTCCTAAGTCTTCTCCAAGATAGCTTCAATATGAACCTTAGAAACAGTGCAAAGTAGACACTAACGCATTAGTTTCGAAGCGTCAGAGCACAAATAGAACGCAAACAGGAATGAAGCGTTAGAACAAACGGGCCATCGAGCTCCCGGTAAGGACTTCGAGGCGCAAGGAACCTCTCCGACTTGTGCCGCAATGCTTCTTTTTATTAGGGGTGAAGCACCAGTGCCGTAGGCCTGTACAGGCATTTATCTTAGTACATAACCACCTCTCACTCAGCAGGTGCGGGTGGATGGACAGACAGACAGACAGAAAGACAGACAGACACAAACATAAAAACAGACAGACAGAGGGACGGACAAGCGGACGTATGGTCACACAGGCACACGGACGGACGGACGGATGAACACACAGTCAGTCAGACAGACAGACAGACAGACAGACCGACAGACAGACAGACAGACAGACAGAGGAATGGACGAGTGGACGGACGGTCAGACAAACAAACGGATGGATAGACAGACAGACAGACAGACAGAGGAACGGACGAGTGGACGGACGGTCAGACAAACAAACGGATGGACAGACAGTCAGACAGACAGACAGACAGACAGACAGACCGACAGAGGAACGGACGAGTGGACGGACGGTCAGACAAACAAACGGATGGACAGACAGACAGACAAACAGACAGGTGGAGCTTCATCGATTCACACGTCCCGCATGGCTCCGTACGGCTCCGGACGCCGGCACCACATTTGTTTTTCGCGGGGACCAACTGGAAGCTCAGCCCACTGGTTGGGGATCGCTCGTACGCATGTTAGTTTTCGTGTGCCTGGTGGCCCGCGGGCGGCCCGGGACCGTCCGAACAATTTTTTCGGGCATCTGGCAGCCGACAGTACGGGGCATATGCCAGTGCAGCCATCTTAAATTAGACACGGAAATTTTTGACGTGCTATTGCTGTCTCTTTGCTTTTCTCTCCGTTTCTCGAATCTTTTAGATTTCGCATTGTTTGCACACCCAGTTCTTGTCATCGGTGTTCTCAGCCAAGTCGAGGATGTGCGTATTCCTGAAGGTAAGGCAAACACGCGTAATACTCGCTAGAATAAACAACGGTGAACGACCACGCCGGTTTATGATGCACACGCGCTCGAGTAGTTCACTTACAGTAAGTTGCATCACAACAGGAATAAGTATAATTCACCACCGAACGGCTGTTAAGGTTGGAAGAGGGTTGGCGTTGTGGCCTGTGTCACAGCTATGGAGGTAGCATATGGCAGAGCCTGGCATAGCAGGCGCCACAGCTGATGTAGCCAGCATCAAGCGCGCAGATAACTCGAAGCCGCTCGGGTTGGCTCGGGACTTTTGAATCATGTGCGTGTGACGTAGCCGCCTACGAACCGAGGCGTCCGCGAGCCACCGGCGAGTGATCCGGGACTTGGGAAATCGATGAAGCTCATGGACGGATAGACAAGTGGGCGGGAGGACAGACAGACAGACAGACAGACAGACAGACAGACAGACAGACAGACAGACAGACAGACAGACAGACAGACAGACAGACAGACAGATGGATGGACGAACTTACAGATGGACAGACCAATGGATGAACGGACAGACAGACAGATACATGAACGAACTGACAGACGGACAGACCAATAGACGAACGGACAGACAGACAGACAGGCAGACGAACGAACCGACGAACGGACAGACATACACACGACGGACAGAGACGCATGCATACAGACGGACGGACAGATGGATGAATAGATGGATGTACGGAAGGAGAATTCATGGTTTACTGACAAAACCTTCCGAAGCTTCACCCCACTTATCATTATTAGCTAGCTCTGTGGATGAATGAACGGATGAATAGCTTCATTATGGCCCTTTGGTGCGTGCGTTTAGCGCGCAGTGGGCCGCTCCCACGTCCGGAGAAAGACCTTGCCCTCCGCTGCGTCGTGGGCCTCATTGACAGCCCAGAGCTGTGCTTCAAGGTCCGCGCTGCGTCAATGAGCTGCAATCCTTTTTTAGGGGCGAAGATTCTTATAGCGGCACCCGTTCGTCCCTCGTAGTCGCAGCTGTAGTGTGTAACCAGTCTTACAATTTGACCTCCAAGGTGGTGCCAGTGGGAGATTTTTCTGTGCGTTGTTGAACAATGAAAAATTCGCAGCGTGCGTGCTAACTAAAAGCTGAGTACTCCTGTCTCTCATTCCCCCGTAGCAGCCATTGGCATGTACAATTGAGCACTATCTGACAAGAAAAGGTTGCAACGTTATACTCGCTGGGCGTAATCTCCTTGGTTTTAGAAAGGTTTAGCGAGCGTTGGGCCGCAGTGCCACGAATACAGTGGACTAGTATATACCGTGAACTCGAGGTGGTTAAAGGTGGGAAGTAGACACGAAGCGCAAGCCGTAAGAAAGTGTGCGTGTGCCTCCTCTCGTTCAGTCCTTGGAATGTCCGCTGAATGGCGGTGCTTCTATATGAGGAATATATGACAAAAAGATGCGAGATGGTGGTACTTGGAGTGTTGAGTAGGCGGACGAACGCACACAGAGACAGATGCACGGACGGACGCACGGATGGTTGCACAGACGGATGGACGCATAGACGGATGCAAGAGCCGATGCATGGACGAACGCATGGACGGACGCACGAACAGACGCACACACGGACGGCGGATGGACGCCCGGGCTGCCACACAGATGGACGCATGGACGGACGGAAGCAGGAACGAATGGATGGACGGATGCTTCGCCTCACTCTCCATAATTTACTCCGTGGATATGCTGCCATTTTTTGAGTGTGGGGGTGGGGAGGGTTGCTACAGTTGCAGCAGAACACCGAGAACATTGGTCGTCGTCGTAGGCTCTCCTTGCTCGCGCAACGCGTGCTGATAATTTTTGGCGCTACGTCTACTACCCAACTATGAAAGTGTTTTTTACGGCCGCGCTTTCGCTCTACTCGCCCAACATGTCCGCACAGGCTCTGAAGAGCCTCCGAGCCGACGGCGTGGTGTAGATTATAACATCGTGAAGGGTGTTCGGTCTTTCCCCACGAAAGTGTCTTATGCTGGGGTCCACCAAGACTTCAGTGACGTATCTCCGTGACGAAAATGACGTCTAAATATACGAACTATCAGAAAGCAAAGGAAGAAAAATCTCGGACAACGACAGTCGAACCCATGACCTTGTCTGCGACATCAGAGGCTAGGCAAGCAACACACTGCTCAATGGCTACCTTTTACCCATTTACCTTGGGAGCTTTAGAAATGCGTCTTTCACATGTAACACTGTCATTTCAAAGAAATCTTGGTGAAGTGGAATAACGCATCATGACCATGATTCCTACGATTATTTCTTAAACACGTAGTTTCTACCCGCCCGTCCTATTTTCCTATCTGCTAACATCACACTAAATGGAGATATTGCGCCTATATTCCGGCATACTTATAGCATCCATCCGTTTCTAAAGTAGCTCAGCGTCACCTGGTTCTAATTCCCCGTTCTCCACTTACGCTCGAACCGCAAAAAAAATCACAGCATATCCACAGAGTAAATGATGATGAGTGGACTGAAGCTTCGAAGGGTTTTATCGGCAAACCATCAACCATCCACTGGCCGCGTGCATCCATCCATTTATCCATCCATCCATCCATCCATCCATCCATCCATATCCATCCATCCATCCATCCATCCATCCATCCATCCATCCATCCATCCATCCATCCGTCCGTCCGTCCGTCCGTCCGTCCGTCCATCCGCCTGCCTGTCTGTCTGTCCGTCCGTCCATCTGTCTGTCCGTTCGTCTGTCTGTTTGTCCATCCGTACACCTGTCCGTCCGTCCGTGCGCTTCGTCCCACTCGTCATCATTCACCTCGTGAATGCGCTGTGATTTTTATTCCATTTTTGCAACGCTTTAGTGTCCGCTAATAATATTCAAACTTTCGCCTTACGCAAGGAGAATATTCTTTAATCCTCCTTCGCCCTAACCCATTCAGTCCCTGCATCTTTATCAATGATTTTTAAAATTTGCTAATTGCATGCTTGTTTCCTTTTTTATTTGTTCCCATATTTGTTTGGTGTATCCTAATCTTCACTCTAGATATTTCTAATCTTTTGGCGTTCTTTAGGCGTTCATGAGAGTTTTCAGACAACTCGCACCGGTGCTTGACAGGATTGTCCAAAAACAGAAAAGTTAATGAACTGAGTTCAAGCGCTACTAAGATGATGTAGAGAACTATGTACTTTGCTGCGGAATAACACCACATTATTTATTTCTCAATACATTCAAGATGGAGTGACGCTAAGAAGTGATGACCGGTTGCTGTTGTGCTTCATTGAAAATTGAACCATTTTACTACTTTCCTCAATTATTATGTCGGAGCTGATGTTTAGGGGTGAAGCTTCTTAGACTGTGGGTCGTTCCCTCCCCTGTAGTAGTACTACTACTACTACCACTACTACTACTACTACTACTACTACTAGTAGTAGTAGTAGTAGTAGTAGTAGTTTGTAGCCACCTCTAGTTTATTAGTTGCTAAATAGATGGTGTTGTGTGTAAATGTTTTGGAGAATAATATAACTTCATGGCGTTAGAGGTTTTCATAGCATACGCACGGAGTGAATGACGATGACTGGGGCGAAGCGTTCATCGTTCATGCGTCCTTTAGTCCGTACATCTGTTTGTCTGCCTATGCTTCCATTCCTGCTTCCTTTCGTCCGTCTGTGCTTCTATCCGTCCATTCGTCCCTCCGTCCATCCATCCGTCCATGCTTCCGTCCGATCGTCCGTGTGTCTGTATGGATTTCTGTACATCCTTCCTTGCGTCCCTCCTTGCTTCCGTTCATCCATGCATCTGTCCAACCATCCGTGTCTCTGTCCTTCCGGACGGATGCTTCGCCCTACTTATCATCATTCACTCCGTGAATATGCTGTGAATTTTTGTGTTTTTGTTTCATCGTGAAATGTTCGACGATTTAGAGTTAGATGAATTCTACTGCGCGAGAGCAGTGTGCTTATAAAACGTTGTTAACAATTTAGACTACTTGACACTTGATACTGAGTACTTGATACTCGTAAAGCCATCCTGTAGTACTCACACAGCCGTGTTTAGAAAAATAGTTGAACGATTCAGAGTACTGGGTATTCTACTATGAGAGAGCATATAGCCAACCTGATCAACTGTTTATAAAAAAAAGTTGTTAACCACCAAGAGTACGAGGTGCTCTACTAAGGGGGAGCATGGAGCCGTCGCGTGGGCCTCACATGCTATACTGAGTTCAGAACGTGCCAATGGTGCCAATTATTGCTCAAATTTTTCATGCATCCCACGGTGAACGACCACCTGAAACTCTCTAGGATCCTGTCAAATTCCTTTTATTTTTCACCAATGTTTACTCTATGAAAAAATGGTTGATCGGGAAAATTATTATAAAAGCATCGAGCCCTTGCGTCCTTTAACCTCATAAATTGAACAGTTGCAAATGTCACCTAAAATTACACGCTTGCTACACCATGCTCCCAACACCTGGGAGAGAACTTGCAAGCGGAAAACATGTCGGGGCATATAGAAAACTTACTTGATAACCGCTCGCACTCCTGGATAAAGTCCCGGGGGTGGCTAAGCTCTAACATGCCTTTTTCCCCCTTCAATAAAGTTTCTCTCTCTCTTTCTCTCCTCACACAAAGTAATCACTTTATTTTGGTAATCGTCAAAAGTTAGCCACTTCTATTGTTACACCTTGTTAGCATACAAAAGCTCACACACCTGATCTTTACTGAACAATAGAGAGGAGTGTCTCTAATTAGTTGACATTGTGGTCGGACATAATAAGGTATATTTTAGCATAAACGGGGAAACGAAGAAGGTTCGTTACGAAGTTCGCTAATATAATTCGAAGACGATAATCACCAGTCTTGGGTATGATTAGGTTCTGCCACTCGTATGTCAATCGTGCAGTACAGACATGTGGCATTGCAAGTTATACTAGTTTTTCGGCTCTATCTGTACAGTCTTTGACTGTGCGCTTATCTCTTGAGCACAAGAAGCCTAGGCTTAAACAACAACACAACAAAACAACGAACTAGCTTTGAGTGGCTAGTTTCGAGCCGCTCGAGTGGTGAGGACGCGCAGGAAAGCAGAGACGATGGAGTCTAATGAAGGGGAAGGTGCGAGTGTAGTAAATATTGATTGTAGTCGAGAACCATCAAACAATGTCATTCTAAATTTTGATAATTCAGATGAGGTGAGAACGCTTACTGAGAGGCAGGAATCTATGCAGCAGGCATCTCAGACTTGCCAATTTCAAGAGATAGAAGAACTTTTGAACTTAAATTGAAAGTGTCAATCTGCAGATTGAGTACGAAAAGCTATTACAAAGTAGAAAAATTCCTGAACTCCTCAATGGCAGTTCGTCCAATTCAGGGTCATAGATGGGTGATTCAAGGCGACTCGGTTTTAACTCTATCCAGCAATGTTCAAAAGTGCTCAAAGAAGTTCGGCTTCCGGGGGACGCTGATGTACCATTATGGTTTGAGGAGGTTGAAAAACGTTTTGATAATTACCGGGTACCGTGTGAGAGTCACGTGCATTTGGTTATGCCAGCCCCAACTGTACGCGTTCGTTACATACTGCGCAACATTCACCCCGAAGAGAGTGCAGATTAGGAGTCTGTTAAGCCGGCAGTGCTGACGGAACTGAAAGTTTTGCCGGCACAGTATCTGCAAAGATTTGAGAGGTTGGTAAAGCAGAAGAAAGGGTCATGGTCACAGTTCGCCTCTCGCGTCAAAACGTATTTCTCTTTCTACCTTCAAGTGACAGAGGCAGACACGGTAGGCCTGATGGCAGAACTTATGGTGGCTCACAGCATAAAATCTGGACTTAGTACGAAACGTCTTGGATATGCGAGACTACAAGAAGGCAAGGAATAGCTTAGGCCGACTGAGATCGCTTAAGTACTCCAAACTTTCGAACAAGCAAAAGGTAAAGGGCAACCAGCTGTACAAGTCAGCAAGAAACCGATGACAAGATTTGTAAAAAGAGCGCAAAAGTGCAAAATATGTCAGGGCTGAGGTCATTTCGCAAGAGTGCCCGTATTCTGGTGATAAAAAGACCAACGCAAACAAGGCTACTGAGCGAAAGCAAAACGTTCAAGAGGTATTCATAGCCCAAGAGATGGGGAGTCAAATACCGGACGGAATTCTTAGTGCAAAGGTAAACACTTTGAAACACGAGGGCAACGACACACATAAAGTACCGTCCATCCTTAATATGTGCACATCTATTCACAGATGCGGGTCTGGATACAGTGAGTGAGATAACTGTAATATGGAAGAGTCTACTTCCACGAAGCCTAGTAGAGCTGCCAGGCATAGTAAGATTGGTTTCTGCGTTCGGCAAAACTATTGAGGCAAGTCGAACTAGTTTTCTGGTGAAATTAAATAGGTGGCAAAGAATCTAGGTGCATTAGAGTGTAGATTTTGTGCGCTAATTATTGATCAAGGTTGATTGGAAGCTTTTGTTAAAGGCCATAGGCTCTCGAGCAACCTGTCAAACACCAGCTTCGCCTGCTCATGAGGCAGAAGCATCAGCTGAGAAACCAAAGGTAGTGGCCTGTACCTTTACTCTGAGAAGAGAAAGATGTTTACGGGGAAGACGTGCAAATTGATAAAGAGACGGATACGTCTTCAGGCCAAAGAAAAGAGGTTCGCAAAGCGCAGCTGGGTAATCCCATGCTAAAGATATCTTAGCAAGATTCTTGCAGTGGGAAATCGAGCATGTTCATTTCAGCCAGATTGCTATACCACTGCGACTAAATAGTGGGTACCCGAATGAGTGAGCTAGTTGTCTCCAAAGATGGGCGCACTGAGGTGATGCGTTTAGCTCATGAGCCGCTAGGTGGGGGGGGGGGAGCACTTGGGGCCATGAAAAACAAAAGCTCGCATTAGGCACATTTTTTTTCAGCCGGGTATGGTAAAGAAGATATTAGAGAATTGTTTTTGCCATGAATAGCAAATTTATCCAGACAAACAATGTATAGATAAAGGGGCTTATCACTCCATTCACTAAACCAGAGCACCCTTTCGAAGTCACCAGTGCAGACGTACTCAGGCCCCTGGACACACCATTAGCGAGAGGCCATAAATACGTGTCGTTTTTAGTGAACCTTTGAACGAGGTGGCCAGATGTAGTCCCATTGTGCTCTCACACAGCTAAGGCTGCTTGTTATGCACTGATTGAAATATTCAGTCCCACATGCATTCCGGAGAGGATCTGTTCCGAACAACGCCCTAATTTGAAATCACAGCTTACGCAATCAATGCCGAGGAAATTAGGTTAGACGCCAAGATTCTCAACACCAGAACAACAAGAGAGTAATGGGGTTTTAGAAAGGTGGAACCGAGTACTAAAAAACATGTATCGTTTCACTTAGAGACACTCGAAGAACCAGGACAAATTAATCCCAACGTTTTCTGGGCTTATCGGAAGTTCCCCGTGAGGTAAACGGAGTAGCTTCATTTCGTTCTATCGTATGGAAGGAACCCTACGGGACCATATTTATGAAGGCAGATGACATGGACGGGTGGAATGCCGATGCCTGCAACCTTGAGAGGAAAACCTGCTGAGAATTTAGAGCAACTTAGGTAGCAGCTCAACACTGTCGCTAATATTACTGAGCTAACTAGTGCAACCCATCAGGAGAATTGCGCCGTGCTTATAATAGTAGCACCAAGCCCGAAGTTTTTAGCGCTGGCGACAAAGTTCTGGCTTTCGACAATGATCGGTCTTCTAAGACGGCTTCTAAATGGCTAGGCCCCTTCTCAATGGTTGGACGTGAGCGCAAAAATTCCTACCATGTGTAAACAACCCAAGGTAACGTGAAAAGTGTCGACGCCAACAACATTCGGCCGTATTGTGCCAGGGTAAGCAGTATTGGGGGCGTTTTCAATGAAGACCATGGCTTCGAGGAGGTAGAATATGCGGCGCAACCAACCATTAGAAATCGGGAAGAGTAAGTGGCGACCAGCGAGAAGGTAGCTTACATTGCTGCCAACGCACAGGCAGAAACAAAGGCGGTGTTTAACTTTTTGAAGAATGGCCCATTGTTCGTAAAGACAAGGGTTTTCGCCCCCCCCCCCCCCCTAACGAAGGCACAAGACTTGTAATCGAAGCTGCAGCAATCGCTCGAGGCAGCTGCATCAGGAAACCATCAAAAGCGTTATCTGAAAAAGAATTGGCGTTTTCAAATTTGGCACGTGAGGGCTCGGGGTGAGCACGTGGTTTCTTGTAGTCTCTTTTGATTTTTGGGTTTGGTGTGTTTTTTTGTTTTTTTTTGTGTTTTTGTGTTTCTTCTTAAACAAGTGATCTTATCGTCTTTTTTAACATATTTATGCGCGTCATAGTAGTAATAAATTACTTAAAAGTATGCGCTCGTCCTCGTCTCTTGTGTTAGTTGTCGGAAGTTTTCGCGCTGAGAAGTTTATAATGAATTACCAACAAGCCCGATCCTACACTTTACTTCAACTCCGTATCGAGCGAGATTGACACTTCCTTGTTCGCGCTCGTCTGTACCTGTCAGTACGTTTTGTGCGTCGTTATGGTTTGCGCGACTAATGGGACCAGAAGCATTGAAAGTTTTCGGCTCCTTACGGTGTTCTTCGGTGCTTCTTCGCCTACTTATAAACAAACAACGGCGTCACGCGATGACGTCCTCGTGTGACGTAATTTACGTGATGTTACAGTAACCTTGAGACACATTCATGGTGACATCAGAAATTTTGGAGATCTATGATGCCATGATGTCGTGACAGGGTGGTGTCATTGATATTTTTTCTTATTTTCGAAGGTATGCCATTAAGCATCTAATCTTTACATCAGAATTACGCATGTACATGATATTTTCAGTATCAATCGCATTGATGTCCACAGTCATGTATGGCGTAAGACAGGAGCGTAGACAGGGAACGGCACACCAGGCCCGTGCTGCTCCTGACCCCTCTCCCCCCCCCCCCCCCCGAAATGTTTTTGCCATAGCCTAGACAGCGAGAAATAACCATCCCCCTTACCCAAAGTAACAAATTTTTTGGTACGCCCATGGCGTACGATGATGCTTTCGATTACAGAAAAACAATGGTTGGAATATACAGCGACTATTACGCAGCGCAAAACCTTTCTTTTGCAATTTGTGTGTTCTCGTCTCCGCCTTGTTCCAGCGCTGTTTCTTCAGTCAAAGTCTGCAGCCCAACAAATAGATAGTACGTAATGTGCCTGAATATGGTTACAATAAATGGAAATATTATGAACTATCACTACTTGTTTTTTTCAAGGGCTAACTAGTACTTCTATTGTGTTGTGTCCAAAAATATAGCGAATAATGATAAAGTTCATAACTGATTTACAAGAATAAGTTTCATACAATGTGAAGGAAAATATTTTAACGAATGAACATGGAGGCTCTCGAATCCACCCAAACACAGTTTAGGGCCCTACTATCTACACCCAATTAAAAGTTACAGTCTTTACAGAGCAAAAGTGTAACTCGCTATATTCAAGCAAGTTAGCAATAGCTTATCGCAAAAGTGATAAAACGATAGTAAAAATGATTCAGTGAAAGATAAGGAGGTCTCAGGGGACTGATAAGAAACAGAAGAATGCTTTCTACTTACAGTTGTCTTAACCATACATTGCTCAGGGCGGCGAAAACCACAGAACTTTTGCGAAGAAAGGTAACAAGAATATAAAGTCAGAATACAGCATACGGGCAATTACAACGCAATAAGTGAAAAAGATTCGATCAGCACACATCAACAATGGTACGTGTCATGAAAATGTTTACACGAGCTTTCATGATAAATGCTACAAAACAGTATAAAACAAAAAGGAGCGAAAAACAAACAAACACTGAGCTAAAGAACAAGTGATCTTTAACTTTTTCCGGAGGCAGTATTTCGAATAATTGTCCTGAATCATATTCGCGACTTCTCGGTTTATATTTAGGAAACGTGTCACTAAGTAGGCGAGCATTTGAGTAGCAGGGGTAGTTTGACACATAGGCGTTCTGAGTCGATTGTGCCACAGTTGAAGGGAGAACGGTGAGATGATCATGATAATGATGATTACGTTGATGATGACGATGCTGATGACGATGATTATGACGATGATGATGATGATGATATAATATGGGGGCCATGTAAAATATGCCTTTGTGTATGTAAAGTGAGCTGAAGTTGGATGATCTATTCTTAGTATATTTAGTTTTGAAAACGATGGCACTGTATAGTTATTTCGATTAAGGTTTTTGTTGTAACGCAGATGTTAGTCTTCCTAGGTTATCGATCATTTTCTGAGGTCGCAACTTCTCCGCTCCGCACCATACGAGTCGTTCACTATACGACAGTGCAGTATTACTTTTGTGATAATGTATTGGTGCTGCGACCTCTAACGAGGCCTGTAAGAACTTTTTAAATAAATAATGACATAGTAGATCTCAAATCCAGCAACGCCTGCTTCCGAGGCTTATCAGCAGCGTCACTTTTGTAGCTTCATAAAATGCGCGTCTGTGCATGTTGCGGCCTTTCGTAGAAAATAGAAGATAAGTGTATATAGCATCTGTTGACGACCGATTTATCTACAGTTGCGGAGGAAGCTCACATTGGGGGCCAACTAGAGTATAGCGGATTAGAAGGGACGATCACCTTCGCATCTGAAGAGCTGAAAACTTATTTTCAGGTACACGGAAGGAAATGACGCCTTCGATAATGGCTAATAAAGCGCTCTGATAGAGTACCGCTCCTTCCGGTCGCATCACGATAAAAAAATGCATTCTCTATACCATCGCTCATTTCTTTGCAACGGCCGTAAACTCAACTTTTTATAATAAGAGGTGTAAAATAGCGATGTTTCCACTCGGAAGCATTACGATGTCTCTACGTGGTCGCCGCCTATCGTTAGTTAAGCACCAAAGCCATTTAGGCGTAAGAAATAACAAACAGGACAGAATTCGCTGATAACACTTTCTAACAACGTGGACTGCGATATTACTTTAGTAGCAGGCTATACAGAACTAGTTCAGGCCAGCCTCTCTGCCTTCTGATAAGTCCTCTCTCTCTCTCTCTTCATAAAGAGCCATCATCAAAATGATCAGCATCGGCTATAACAGGAAGTGGAGAAACTCTTGCAGTAGACGGGAAAATAACGAAAAATGAAAGCAATGTGACGTGTAGGACGAAAGAAAAAAACACAAACAAAACATAGCGCAACTAAGCTCCAGAAACACGCGCTGAACACGGAGGCCTGAATTTTCGTTTATCGATATTAGGGAGTTTCAGTTTAGCGTGCGCAACAGCTTAGCGCACGCATCACCCTAGAAGGAGCACGGCTGCGCATGCGCTGTGCGTAAGAGAGATGCGTGTGTTTGCGCACGCGAGAGATGCGTACACTGGATCTCGGCTGTTACGTTGCGCACGATAAAGCCGTTGGGCACCTTAGCAGTGGCTCTCGCGAGATCTCCCTCGAGTGAGAGAACGAAAACCAAGATGAGCGCAACCAACAGCAGCACAAGCATGATTTGATATGTGGGGTTTAACGTCCCCAAACCACCATATGATTATGAGAGACGCCGTAGTGGAGGGCTCCAGAAATTTCGACCACCTGGGGTTCTTTAACGTGCACCCAAATCTGAGCACACGGGCCTACAACATTTCCGCCTCCATCGGAAATGCAGCCGCCGCAGCCGGGATTCGAACCCGCGACCTGGGAGTCAGCAGCTGAGTACCTTAGCCACTAGACGACCACGGCGGGGCAGCAGCACAAGCAGCCGTGCGGTTGCGAGTAAATCCCGCGTGCAATTTATGATTGCGCTCGATTTGGAACACCTTGCTTACGTGAGGAGCTTAAATCCGTTCGCGGACCCCGTGCAATGGACAGTTATCGCTGTGAAAATACAAAAGCTCACGCGAATGCTTTTCAACTCCGGAATGTCTGAAGTTTCATGTCTCATGTCTTTACTCGTGTGAACTATAGTTGGCTATTGTAGTTTATTGCCTATTCACTAGGTAGCGCCAAGGAGCACTACAAGACAAAGGTGTTGACATTTAGGCGCAGTCCGTTTGTCCGTTGTCGAGTACGCTAAACTAATGCTGCAGAAAGCAGCCATAGCTGTAGCGCATGTAGTGCGCTAGCCAATGCGCACGTACCACTTTGCGTGCGCTAAACTAAAGCTCTCTATGTTCGTCGATCGTTGCCACCAGCCTTTGCAGGCACTGGAGATTCGGGATGAAAAGGTTGAGGCAGGAGGAAGGTGAACTTAACAGAGGGTTCATTTACATTATGTACATGGTGAGCTTCTGCACATGTCGAGCTCACTCGAATGAGCCGGGTGGCTTATTACAAAGGGTACGCCCTCCCCAGATCTCTAGATCAGGGAACGCGTGCAAATGGCACTGTCCAATCTCGTGTCACACACCACCTACGAGGGTGAGGCGCATACAAGGCCAAGTAAACGTCCACTATTGATGCGCGGTCACTGCACTGCAATGTGGCACCCATGTGGCTCTTCCTTGTCGTGTGTGTGCCGCTGGGCGAGGCGTCCCCAGCTCACGACAGCATACACCAAAAGGGCCGCCACAACAACGCTCCAAAGGGTCCTCCAAACTGCTCACTGAATCAGCGGGGCGATTTGCGGCTGCCGCCGCTGTATTTTATAAGGAATATGTTGCTGCCGCGTAAACACTTATCGTCGGCTCGTGAAACCGCTTATGGCGTTAGACGAAGCGACTCCTCACGTTCCGGCTAGGAAGGACAATACATGGCGGACATAGGTAGCCAGTCGTTCGGCGACTTGTTTAAGGATCAAAAGAACGCCACTCCTTCGGAAACCCAGGCACCGATCAAAACAATATTCTACTATGCGTGAGCACCTCCGATTTACTCAAGCTGCAGAGACGGGAAAAGAGCAAGCTCAAGTCACGCAAGGTTATCTATTCATTCACGTTTCTGCAGTTAACTGCTTGTCGAGTTGTTGGGAAAGTTCGCCAGCACGTCGACTGTGATGGATTCTGAAAGATGCATTCAATTCATTCATAGAAAAAGTGGCGGAATAGTGCACTGTCTCCGTGTGGTATCTCGTCAACAAACACTTTCTTTCGTCACTGTCGAAGATTAACAAGATTAACATCAAACTCGAGAAATATCAGGTGCTGAGAGGACCAAATCAAATTTTTGCAATGGGGAATTTCTCCACAAATATTTAAAATTTGTTTGTCACTTTTTATTGATATGAGATATCTAAACAGCGGTATGTCTCCAAATGTCACGGCAATATCTTCGTCTTTTTACATTCATAAAACGTGCTTCCGGGGCCCTGTATTTGAACTTCATAATAGCTGGACAATTGGAACATCGTTTCATAAAGGACGGCTAACTTTCGATCGCATCACTTTAATACGGGTAGCGCCATTTTATTGTATATGGTACGTTTGCATCTGGGCAGAATGAAATGACAAAGAACTACTCGAAAGCACACCATTTGCTCCTACAAAAGAGAAAATAACAACCATAAAACATGTGTGCGCTTGACGATAATTAACAATACTAGGAAGCCAGCCATTCACGGAAACTTGAGTTTATGTGTCTCTGCCTCCACGTAATAATAGGACTTGCTACGTAGCCTTTTGCTGATTTTTTCTCTTCTGCTGTCAAACAATTGCTCTCCCAATTTCAGCCGCCTTGCATGCGTAGATGCTGAGCAGCCGCGTACGCCCAGCCATCATCTGGAGCGATTAATATTCTCAGTGGAATTGAGATTCGTCGATGGTGAGGCACTGGGCCACTTTTCTCTAACTTGATTAGAATGCTTTGTTTTTGGTGCCAACAATTAAGTGTTATTTTGCTTAGTACCTACGCATATATCGTTGAGCAGAGCGATCCAATTTACCTGAGAGGCATGTATGAATGTATGTATGTATGTATGTATGTATGTATGTATGTATGTATGTATGTATGTATGTATGTATGTATGTATGTATGTATGTATGTATGTATGTATGTATGTATCCATGTATGTATGTATGTATGTATGTATGTATGTATGTATGTATGTATGTATGTATGTATGTATGTATGTATGTATGTATGTATCCATGTATGTATGTATGTATGTATGTATGTATGTATGTATGTATGTATGTATGTATGTATGTATGTATGCTTGTATGTATGTATGTATGTATGTATGTATGTACGCACGTACGTACGTATGTATGTATGTACGCACGTACGTACGTATGTATGTATGCATGTATGCATGCATGCATGCATGCATGTATGTATGTATGTATGTATGTATGTATGTATGTATGTATGTATGTATGTATGTATGTATTCTTGCCATTGTTAATGTTTCGTTCAACAGCTTGCTAATAAATTGATGGCTTAGCACCGCTTCATCTGTTTTAGTTGACGATGGAGGCGGAAATGTTGTAGGCCCGTATGCTCAGATTTGGGTGCACGTTAAAGAACCCCAGGTGGTCGAAATTTCCGGAGCCCTCCAATACGGCGTCTGGGGGTTTTGGGACGTTAAACTTCACAAATCAATCAATCTTTTTTAGTTGATCTTGCTCAGAGTAAAGAACAAATACCGAAGGCGGAGGATGATTTCAACAAAACATGTGGCTCCAAAGTATACGAAGAGTTATTTTGGAGTTAGAAATGTGAACGTTATCTTGATTTAAACACAATTGTCGGTATAGAACAAAGTTACAGTCACTTCCAGGTGGAAAACATCCTTGTGGGGGGCGTGGGGGGTGCTGATGATTACGTGGAACGAACGACTGCGCTAGCATCCAGTCTGTTCTTAGCACATGCGTGATGGCCGCCAGTGTTCGCTCGTCATCGGCTGTGACCTAACTATCACGCAGTCCTACACGCTGGCCTCGCCCACAGAAGGCAACTGGGATGAAGATTATGCACGCTTGCTATAAACGTGGGTGCGAGAGTAAAAATAATCTAGTATTTATAGAAGTACATATAAGAAGGACTGTGTGGAATGCCCATCCAGTTTATTGACGCCAAGCGCTGAAGAGTGGTGCACGAACTGATGTTTGCTAATCAAAGGCAGGCAGTTCCCGTTCGAAAATCGAAATCTCTCGTAGAGTGAACCGAAGCGGTACTTTATATTGGTGCCTACTGAAGTGTATAACGTTGTTCACACTCAGCGATTGCGGGTCGCCTGTCTTGCGCAACCTGCACGACGCTTGTATATCCCTAAATATTGCCTGGAGACGTTATAGCATACGCAAACTAGGAGGGGGGTGTGCAAAAACGGTGTGCTTTTATTATAAAGCCGGACGAATGGCCGTACAAACGTTGCAAACTTTGTCGGTGTAGGAATGGGTGATGTTACTTGTTTTTTTATTTCCATCGTTAAACTCGCATGTCTGCTGTACCGGTGGCTTAGTCGACGTGACACAGTTCGGGAAAGTTTCGTCTGTGTTGACGACCATTCACGCCTATAAAAAGCCGAAATGTCTTTCCCAAGTCGGTGAAGTGATCTGATCTGAAGAGCCTTGTCCAGAAGTGCGGCATCGTAGGTACAACGAGAGTGACGTCGATTCATTCGATTTCTGTGAAATTGTTGTCGCCAACGAAAAGTTGTATAGTTTTCGAGAAGACGGGTAACGTTAATGCAGGATAAACCAGGTTTATATCAACGCCACTGGTGATCCCTTGAGTTGAATGTCCGATGACATTACAAAGCTCTTGAACCTCAGAAGAAAGACGGGATAAGAACTATATGAATCGTGTGTTTCTCGCAATGTTATTATTTTTAACATCAAAGAGCGCTGCAGTAAAAGCCGTGAAGACATCAACGCAGCACGTCACCACCGCTTTCATAACAAAAAAAAGCATGCACTCCCGAGAGACATAATCTAGTAAAAGAAGGCAACAGCATTCCGGCTCTTTAAAAGTCGTCTCTAGAGAATGTTTCTATACAGCACTCTAATAATATCCTATAAAAGCTGAGGCAGAATGAAGATTGGATAGAAGAGGCAGTGCCCCTTATGGGAAGAAAGGCTACTCGTCGCGTGAGACGGAAGATGCGCTTGCCGAAGATAAAACGTTGGATGCTACCTTTGTCAATGGTCATCCCGAGACGTTCGATGAAAAGGACACAGAGACGCTTAATAAGGAACTGCCACGTCGTCACATGCACTTGCGCGAGAAGAGGAAGTGTCTTGGAGTTCTCAGACGACGTTACCTTGCTTATGCGACTTTACCTTTATCGTTTATCTTCAAGCTCCGCGCTCAAAGAAAAAAAAAACGATGTCGGTGCATTACCTCTTGCTACACCAACCTATGCAGTGGCAGCCTTTAAAGAGTAACACCTGTGACAGAAGTGGTTATGGTGGTTATGAATGAAAACAGACTATGAATTTTGTAGCGGTATAACGACCACTCAATTCTAATACAAATGATAACACACACACACACAAACACACACGCATACACACACACACACACACACGTGCGCTCGCAAAATACACTTCTTAAGCACCACGCGTGCCCACACACAAGAGAAATAAGCAAAAAAAGCGTTCTTGTTTATGCTTACGTCGTCGTTGTTGGTCTTATGGTTGCTTGTGCGCTCCTGTCAAAGAGTCGGCAGCAGTGATCTTATTTGTACATCAATCTTTCGTCACTTCAGCTCTTGATATTTCCATCAATGTTTTTCTAGTTTAAATTCATTCCTGAATACGGCACTACAATATAAGTTACGCCAGCACTAAAGTAGCATGTTTTGGCAAATACTGGTCTGCGTTCTAATTTTGCTGTTATCAGGTAGCGTACGACAGCTAATTGGTCAGTCGCATGCACTCAAGAAGTTAGTTCTCTGACGCCGCGTTACGCAAGCGGTTTTGCAACTGTACTGTGGCCCGTGGTCAGTTATTGCTGCCCTCAACTGTTCTTGCGAAGTATTTTCCCACCTACTTTTTATTGTCCCCAGAAGTACCGATGGCAAGCTGTTGTTCATCCACTTTTACCTAGACTAATTATTTAATAAGTAAATATCATCTAGCAATTCATGCAGCGCCTCCAAGGTTTTCTTATGTTGACCATGAAATTTGTCATCATGGTGTTACTATAGGTGTTATTATGGTGTAAATATAGTCATTGATCAATAGACGTTCTATCGTTCATTTAAATATATCGAAATAATGGTGTGTAAAAACTGAGGTAATCGGTTTTCAACCCGGGTGCGACTTTCATCAGAAGAAAACCAGGCTACGGCTGAGATGTCAGTAAATCCATTCACTTTCCAGTCTCCATTACTTTGAATGTTTTACATCCGCCCCGGAAAAGTTGTGTGTTCTGAACGCATATAGGTACACAACAATTCCTCGTGATAAGCCTTCTCCTGGGAACTCTTCGCTTCTGTCCATGTTTGATTTTCCTTATTGCGGTTTCTGCATTCGAATGTGGTTCATACTTGTGTAGCCTGGGTTTGGTTCTAAAGAAAACGTTCCCAACAGTTATAACGAGTTTCATTGCATGCCAATACTTCACAGATTTTTATCGTTTGCAGCATTCGACATTAGATTTGAAAGCATAGAGTACCAGTACTCTAAATCTTTGAACACTTTTTTTAAACACATTATCCCAGATACAGGTTACCGCTGTCGCAGAGTAGGGCGCATATGTACTAAAACTGAGCAACAAATACTTTTGACCTTCTTTCATTCCGTTAGTTAGTATATATCGCCTGTATTTTGCTCCCCCTCTTTGGAATTCTTGTACGCAGTAGTATACCTAAATAAATAAATAAATAAATAAATAAATAAATTAATAAATAAATAGAAATATTGCTTTATATCATATTTCATATTTTAAACCCCTACAAAGCCAACCCGCTTATGTCTGTCGCATAGTAAACTACACACACCGTCTTCTTCTAGATGCCGACATTTTTAGGCGTGATTTTGCTTCGCGACGTCACTCGTATCTCACAACTGTGCAACAGCAGTATTTACTGTGCTGTTAATCGTTCCAAGTTTTGTTAAACACAAACACACAAAAGTCAGCGTATTGGGTCGCCAATTGTAAATAAATTATAGGCAGAATGCGTGCGATACGAAGGATTCATTGTCACGAAAGCAAAGTTTTTAGTGGCTGGGTTTCAGGGAACTAGGGTGGGTGATTGAGTGTAAGAACAGCAAAGACGTGATTTACTTCCCACGAGATGAGCACACTTGAGCGGCATGCTGACATTAACATTGTTTTCTTTTTTCTTTTTGCTATAAATAGCTGAATAACCACTTACCACGGCTAGCTGGTGACTTCGTTTTCTCGAGCTCGTGATAGTTCATTTGTAGGGAAACACTTCGAAGCATTATTTGTGGATTTGAAACACTGGATTACCTTCTATCAAGTGTGAGGAATAAATGGAAAGTAACTATTGATAATCTATGTTTATTATCTAAAACTGAGTTATTAAATTAAATGTGCTAATTCCGTTTTTCATAAATGCTTGGTGATTGCTGGTTTGATTACTTTGTTTCATACATTTCTTTGTTAGGAATAGTCTTGTATGCAATTCTGAGTTGCTTTTTTAAATATTTGCTGCCACACGCGCGTTTTCTTCTGTTTTGTCGCTTTTCGATCTCTGTAATATTTTTGTTATTTTGTAACTGTAACTTTTTTTTCTGGGTGAAAGGGCTAGTCAAGCTGTCACAGTCAGCGTTTTTCCGTTTACACCAAACCACCTATGCGACGTGTTTTATCACGTAGGTAAATAAATCAAATCAAATCAAATCAAATCAAATAGCACCCAGCTGCAGCTTCGGCTTCTGAAAGTACCGAGGGAGGGGGATGAGACTGTACCGTTTTTTCCCCCTCTAAAGACACCTGGCCACGTGACCATAAGAAAATATTAGTACTAGGATTTCAGGCCAAAATTACGGGGCGAGCTGTCAAAAACTATGGAGGCACCTCTCTGCCCTGGCGTCGTGCAACTGCTCCTGTGCTACTGCTTTTTAGATGCTTTCGCTGTAGTTTAACTACACTCAAAAAGCAAACAACATCGCATCAGTAGCACTTCAAGAAATTATAGAGCTCCTTCATGTCGCAAGTCTCTCCAGGTAGTAATGAAACGATGCATTCCCGTGGAATAACAGATAACTTGATTGTATTTCCAGTTTTCGATTGATATGTTAAAGACGAAGTGGTTGGCCTCAAAAGGCCATTCTACAATAACATCAACTACAGGTACCACATTGTTTAGCGTTAGGAATTCTATTGTTCTGTTTTTCTATAAATTATATCCGAAAATTTCTACAACTACCAAAAGCAGTGTTGCAAGCGGCCGCTACTGCAGTGATTTTTTTCCAAAAAATCATAACAAAACTGCGAAGTTTTCTGTGAAGTGGCTGACTGTTGCATGCAGGTAATTTTTATAGTCTCAAAGGAAATGTATAACAAATTTTATCCCTATAAAATTTTTTTTCTATTAACCACTATTTTCTTTCGAATTCAAGTTCACTTTTTTCAGCGAAGCCTTTTGTCATAGCAGTGTTAACCACAAGAAGACTGTGTGCATGCATTTGACCTTCATACGCAGCCAAGATTTATACCCACGAGAGATTTTCAGTGATCTGTAGTGCAGCGTGTGAGTGAAAATGAATTGCGGCTCAAGGTGCTGCAAACACCAGAGGAATGTACGACGTCAAAATTGACTGCGCGTTGATGCCGAGAGCATAAACATAGCTCAGAAGCGTCTGTGTATTGTGTGGTATTGTCACAGCATCCAGTGGAAGTTTGTAAATTAAGCGTCGTGGTTGATCAAACAAAGACACGAAGTTCGATGTTTGTGAACCAATGGTCAAGTTCTTTCTGACAGTGAGCAAAAGCGGCATATTACTCGACAAACCATGTTTAATCACGCTTAACTGCCAGAAGTGTTTATGGGTCGTGGCGGTGATGTTACCACAGGCGGGGTTACACTGGCAGACTTCACGCTGGCATAAGCAAATAGAGATAGTATGCGCGAAGTGGAGCTGCGGCTGGGATAACCTAATAAATGCTCCCTAAAATTTTGCAAGTCTCTGATGTGCAAATGTACTTTTCGTTATGTAATTTTCGCGTAAGAGCACTGAAAGGCTTCAGGAAGTGAAAAGTACACTAAATATATCTCTATGAAAACACTACAAAAGCGAATAATAAGCCATCACATGATAAGGTGAACAAATATGCGATATTTTTAAACCACAACGCGTTAAATGAGGTCACAATGTTGCACACATAAAATATTGAAGTTTCAATTAATTGCACAACTAACAGAAACTACCACCTTCCAGTAAGCTAACATGACTAAAGTATAAAAATTTCCCATAAGGTTTGAAACCCGCAGAACCGACGGCATCGATTCTACAGCTGGTACCAACGAAGAGTTGTGATTATGCGCACCGAAACTCACCTGATCCATGTTTCCGTGACCACTGCTCTGACCACAACTTGCGGTAAAGCTAAACGCAAATTTCTATAGTTGTACACTCAAGAGTGCCAATTAGTCCAGCTAGCTGTGCACATATAATTGGGCAGCCACCGCAGCAACTCTTCAGATGCAGGAACCTGTCAACCCCAATAAGGGCCTGTCCCTACGGATCCGTAGCGGCTGCCTAAGTCTGTCAATCCCCCCCTCCCCTCATGGAACTCACAGGTCGATGAAATGACTGGAACGCTCCACTTCGGTGCCCCTTAAATGATATAGCGGTTTTGGCTTGTTCAAACACACCACTCAACAACAACAACAAAAACAACAACAACATTAGTAATATTATTATTAGTAATATCATAAATATTATTTTAATCATCATAATTGTAATAATATTATTATGAAACCTGCCTAATGAGTGCGCCTGCAACATGCCTGTGCCCTGCCTCAGCAGTTATATTTGTAAAATGCCGTTCGGTGTGATGGGGAAAGGCTTCCACTGGTGGCAACGTACTACACAGATATTGCCAGGGAACGATGACAGCAAAATATATTGATGTACACGATAGGTAAAAGGAACATTTGAGCCCCACATCATTTTTTTCGCATGCCAGTGGCTGCAATGACTTTTGCGCAGGCGCAGTGCACGCTGCGAGTTGTGCCCCATCGCCGTCCTTTGCTGCCGGCAGCGACGTTTCCAGGTGCTGTCAAGTGAACCATTCATACGACCATGACGCGAGCAAAGAGTGACTAACATGGTGTGCAACCCGTCTCAATGAAAGTCCTGACAGCCATTGTCAGAATGGGCGCTGAGCCAGAACCTCTGATGTTTATATCTACCGTGCACCGTGATGTATACTGGCGGCTCTGAGCGAAACAATAAAAATGCTAGTTTTATTGCAACCAGGACACAGAAGAATAATCAATGTCAGTTCATACGTCCCGCATATATATATATATATATATATATATATATATATATATATATATATATATATATATATATATATATATATATATATATATATATATATATATATATATATATATGTATATATATATATATATATATATATACATATATATATTTATATATATATAGAAGAACAACTTTGGTTGCCGCAAGGTTATAAATATGAAAGTAGATGCGCTTTCACATAACAACTGTTTATTGTGCCGGCGTTTCGACGGGACCCCGTCGAAACTTCGGCACAATAAACAGTTCTTATGTGACAGCGCATCTACTTTCCAATATATATATATAATATTTTTGCGTGTTTTTTCGAAAACCGAGTCACCAGGTGTGGCTTACGGCTTTGCGAATTCACATTTGCGTAGCGCTTCGCGGTATAAGCCAATGAGAACACGCTGGGCGGCGCGGAGAAGTCTCATATCCACCTCCGCTTTATTTATCACTGCCATCACGATTGCCTTCAACGTGAATAGCCAGCAGAAACTGTGACGCTTGATGGAACCCTAGCTTCATGAAAGGTAATGGAGCACGTTTCTGTGCTACTTCCTCTGAATGAAGCCAACAGCAGCTGTCGGTCTTGCGACAGTAAAAGAGTTCTGACATGGCCCAGGGCGTCCATTTTTCACGTGTACAGCTGTCGAACTCGTAAATGATTCTTGTGTTTATTGCCCTTGCTGCGCGAACATTAGCGCTTAGAAACTTACTTTGCCGAGAATAAATATGACCGTGCAGATACGTACCCAAGACGAGAGCTCGCTTTCAGATTGAGACTTCGAAAAAGAAAGAATAATCCACATGAGGGGGAGTGTCAGGGTACTAAATAGCTGGGTTGTTTTATTTATTCAGATTTGTGAATTCAATGTAAAAGTTTCTGGGCGGAAATATTTCCTTTGAACACAGCTTGGAACCAGCAACTACGAG
This sequence comes from Rhipicephalus microplus, assembly GCF_043290135.1. NCBI lineage: Eukaryota > Metazoa > Arthropoda > Arachnida > Ixodida > Ixodidae > Rhipicephalus > Rhipicephalus microplus. The sequence continues at coordinate 70,465,025 of NC_134709.1, read as the reverse complement.
GAGGTACTACGATGAGGTATAGTTGGCCTGACGTGACGAGAAGTTTTTGTGACGAGGATGCCGTTACGCAAGAGAACCGACGCCTGTTCTCGCTTGAACACCTTGGCAAACACGACAGTCTTTCCCTCGACAGCCTTTCCCACAAAGCCTTCCAATTTCATGGTCGGCTCGCGGTCATTCTGTAGTCATCGACGCTCAAGGTTCCCAAGGAGAATTTGCCATGCATGTTTTCCGGCGGTGTTGGGTCAACGGAGGCACGAGACAGGCAGTCGGCTTCAGAGTGCCTTCGCCTCGACTTGTAAACGACGGTGATGACGAATTCATTAAGTCCCAGACTCCATCGTGCAAGGCGACTTGAAGGCTCCTTCAGGTTAGCTAGCCAACATAGGGTGTGGAGGTCGCTCACAACTTTGAAATGTCTGCCGCAGAGATTGGGGTTAAACTAGGAGGTATCTCTGAAGACGGCAAGACCTTTTTCGTTGTGCAATAGCTGAGTTTCGCTGCAGATAGCGACCTGCTAGAATAACTGACGACGTTTTCAAGTCTGTCAACGTTCTGAACCAGGTCCGTTCCGAACCCCAACTGCTTTTGTTGGTGTTTTCCGTGTCGACGTCTTCGTCGAAATGCGCAAGTATCGGCAGTCTCTGTAGGCGTCACTTTAGTTCTTGAAATGATTCCTCCTGTGGCGTTTCCCACTTGAAATCGATGTCAGTCTTTGTAAGGTTAGTGAGTGGCTTGGCAATTTGGGCAAAATTTCTGACGAAACGCCTGTAATAGGCGCACAGGTCTTTTTGCGGTGGGTAGCGGGAATGAAGCAATGGTGGTTGTATTTTGGGGCTCAGGGCGTATCCGAGTTCCTCGTATGCAAAGTGGCACTTTTCTGGCTTCCGAGTAAGCCTGAAGGTCTTGATTGCTCAAACTACAGCGTCGAAGTACCGCAGATGCTTGTCAAAGCTTGTGGAAAAGCCAGCGACATCATCCAAGTACACGAGGCAAGTCTGCCACTTCAATTCTGCCAGCATGGTGTCCAAAACACGGTGGAATATTGCAGGCAGCGAGCAAAGACCAAAGGGCACGACTTTGAACTCTAAGATGCCGTCTGGTGTAGTGATGACAGCGTTTTTGGCCTACTGTTTTCACGTTGAAACTCTGTACGGGCTCTGACGGAGTGGCGTAGCATTCTCTTCTCTTACAAGATGATGTTTCATTACAGGGGTTTATCGAATTCTTGACGACGACGAAAAACAGTTATTGTGTTTCAGGAGCAGGTTTTTAAGGTGTTCTTGTTTATGCGTCGGAAGGCTTGGTATAACGTCAAAAGCTGGCTGAAGGGTTTGAGTCCCCGGAGTAGATTCGGCAGAATCGGTGACGGCGAAAGCGTTGCTGGCGTCCAATGTTCGATGTAGGCAACCGTTGTGCCTTTGAAGACATGCTTGTACACATTGTTGTAATTCATGAGCATCACAGTTGGTTTTCCTCCACAGAGCTCAGTGATTCTTTTTGCGACGCAAATAGCCCGGTTGACCAACAGGTGGTGATTGCCTGCAACGGCGCCTTTGAAATCTTCTGGTTTTGGAGTGCCGATGGAAATGGTGAGGCTTGAGCGAGGTGATATGAGCACTTCATCGAGCACATTCAAGGCTTTGCTTTCTGGCGGCGTGCGCAGTGGCAGTGCTGTTTCTGTGGATACTGTTATCGACTTAGCTCTCGTGTCGATTGATTGATGATTGATATGTGGGGTTTAACGTCCCAAAACCACTACATGATTATGAGATACGCCGTAGTGGAGGGCTCCGGAAATTATGACAACCTGGGGTTCTTTAACGTGACCCAAATCTGAGCACACGGGCCTACAACATTTCCGCCTCCATCGGAAATGCAGCCGCCGCAGCCGGGATCTCTCGTGTCGATGGCGGACCCATGAATGTTAAAGAAGTTCATGACAAGGATGACACCTCTTGATCAATGCTGTAGTACGACAAAGCTCGCGAGGGAAATTTGGTGTTTAATAGCGACTCTGGCTGTGCACGTTCCTGCCGGAATAACTAGGTATCCTCCGGCAGTAGGATTTCGGTGTATTCCCAGGCGGCCCTAACTTTCTTCAACTTCGTGGTGAACGTTCTACTGATGACGGAATAGTCATCTCCGGTGCTGACGAGAGCTGTGACACTGTGGCAGTCGATGAGGACGTCGAGGTCGCTAGTTCGTTGCCTTGCGTTACGTCATCAGGTCTTCTGCTGACCGCAAAGTATAGACATCGGAGCTGCGTTCGGGGTGCGGCAGGTTCTTGAGGTATCGTCGCGTCATCGGAATCGGCGGAGTATCTTCAATAGATTTTCGCGCAGCATCCGCACCTCCGTCGATTACTGCTCTTTGTTTTTCTTAAATGGGCTAGGTGACTGGCCCCGGTTTGGGCCAGTGTACTGCCGAGTGCCGACGGTGCGGTGGCATGTAGCGGCCGAGAGAGGGTGAACGAGAAGATCCCTGGGGTGTCCTCTGCGCTCCGGTGAGATGGTCGATAGCGTCACATGGTCTTCCACCCCACTATAGACGCAGCGCGTCGATGGCGAAACCACGTAGTCCCTACTGGTGGTACTGGCAGTGGCGATGCATGTGCCCGGCTTCACCACAGTGGCAGCACATTGGGTGGTAGTCAGGGGTGATTTAGACGGCAGTGTTCCTGGAAGGGGAGGGTTGGCCCGCAGTTGGGTGGCATGGCATCGGTGGTAGTGGCGGCGGTGTCTGGCGGTAGAACTGTGGCGAGGTAGTGTCCCGACGTGGCCCTGGAGTGCGATGGCGCACTACAGTGGCGTAGCCCATAGCTCCTGGTTCAGGCTGTGGTGCTTCAGAGATTTCAAGCGACTGCCGAACTTCTTCGCGGACAATGTCGGCAATCAAATTAGCTTGAGGCAGCGTTGAAGTAACAGCTTGCACAGCTCCTCCTGCATGATCAGTCTTATGGTCTCACGCAGGTTATCGGTGATGAAAGCTTCGGCGCAGTTGAATGAGGCGAGGTTGTTGTACGGCATTGTCCACAACTCAAGCGCCTTTTATATAGTCACAGACTCGATGAGAAATTCGCTGGCAGTCTTTGGCGGGTTCCGGACAAGTCCGCAAACAGCTCCCACTTGACCCACCACACCAACAACCTGAGCTTCTTATTCTGTGTGTGCTTTGGTTCTGCTAACTCACCTTCAATGCCGGTTTTACCAAAAGTTCCGCAAGGTACTGTGCTTGGAGCATTCTTATTCCTGCTTCATACTGATGACCTACGCTCGCACACTTCTGTGAAAATACGCTTTTTGGCAGATGACTGCATCATGTATCATATTCTAAATCTCTATTGGATCATGCCTTTCTTAACAATTCATTTTCTCATTTTTCTAGCTCGTCCTAATCTTAACAAAAGAATATTAACTTCTCCAAAACAGTCGTTATGTTATTATCAGGCGTTTCTACCCGTTGACGTTGGACTATGCTTTTCACAATGTTAGTTTATTAGGGATGTCCACATTGAAGTACTTCGGTACCATTATGCCTCACAATTTATTATGGTCTAGACATATTGATTTCGCATGCAACAAAGCCCTTAAGAGTTTAAATTATTTACGTTGAACGCTCCTTCTTTTTCCTTAGAAACTAGGCTGTTTACCTACGAAACTCTTATTCGTGCCGTTCTCGAATACGATAGTCTGGTTTGAAACCCCAATAAGAAATAAGCCACCAAGAAACTAGAATTGATTCAAAAAATAGCTTAGCGTGTTATATGTAAGAGATATGGCAGGAATTTTTCTCCAACAAATTTCCTTCTACAGCCAGGTCTCACTACTCTTGCGAAAATATCCGCATAATTTAATCAATTCTCATTTTGGTGCTTTCAAATCATATATGAAATTTTCTTGATCTTTGGACACAAGGAGTGACCATGCCTCTAAATTACAACTTTTTTTCACACACACTGACATGTTCAGATACAGCTTTTTGCCTTCAACTACAGAAGCTTTGCATTTGTTCCCCGGAAGTGTTCTTCCTCGACCACTTCAAGAATTTCTGAACACCTGCTCGTGAACGTTGATTTGTTTTTGTTGTTGTTGTTTTGTTCTTTTACTGCTCCTTTAATATCCTCACTGAGGCTTCAGCACGTAAAATAAACAAAATGAATACATAGGTGCTGCAGGAATCCCAACCTTTCCTTTTTTGTAGTGACGTCGTCGTAAAGATTACCACGGTACTGCTCCCAATACATGATGCTCTCCGGCTGGGCAAACACTCATTCAGTGAATCACTGTATCTCCTGCCAACTGCTTTTTTATTTTCTTTTTTGTCACGCACCAGACAGTGCAAGTGCATTTGCAGGATGTGAAAATGGTGTGCTATCGCATTTGGCTTTCCGCGCTGTTCCCCTGAAAGAGGCGGGGATGCCCCGTGTCAGCGCGACCGTTAGCCGCTTGGCCACTTCCCTGATGACCGTCATTGAGGGCGTAGTCCCGAAGGTCTTTGGGAAAAACACTGCTACCTACAATCCTTGGCCCAGGCCGACATTCTTCGCTCACTGAAGTAGCGGAAAGAAGCCTAGGTGCCGAAAAAGAAAGCGAACGTGAAAGTGTAAATAGCTTCCTCACAGGAGGCATGCCATCCAGTCTTTCTCAAGGTTCACTTGTCAGATTTGAGGCAGTTCTTAGCTCCCTCCTTAATCTGACTGCTGTCGATGGCTTTTTATAAATTGAGTGCTAATATAGGGGCCGCTTAGCCCACGATAAAGACAATAATATTTTGTTATCTCCAATGGTACTTTCGAACCAGTCTTCACCGACTGTACGTTCGAGCAATCCTTCTTGCTGTCACTCTGTAGGTGTGGACGTCGGCCAGTAATACTTCACTTTTGAACTTTATCTTGGTTTTTTATACTACTATTTCGTGCGCATAAAAAAAAGGAAGTCCAATTGCGTAATGAACCACTCAACCTCATCGAGGTATTTAGGCGTCAACTATCATCTTAGGGCATCCGTACTCCATGGTAGATATTTGTAATTATGACCGTATCACGTTGCTGAGAGCTAACAGGCACATATATTGTGTTTGCCATTGAAAACGTGCCCTTAACTTCATGGTGCCGTAATCGTATACAAGTATTTTGTGCTGCTCATTATAATTCTTCTTTCAAGCAAGCAATGTTATTCCGTATGTCTCAGCTTCACACGTCTCTATATTCTGAATATATAGGAGTGATTCATTTATAAGGAGCTGCAAAGACGCCAGCTTTGCATGATTACGGCATTCATAGGGTACTGCATGAGAGGTTATAATTAACGTATAATGTTGATGTGCCATAAATATATACCTATTGATTTAAATTTTGAAGAAGTTTACATTGAATAATTTGCCAACTATATCAGCAAACTGCGACTAATGAGAAGACTTCTTGATCGCAGGTTTCTTCACCAAACCTCCGGTTTAGCCTTGCAGGAAAGATAACGAACACAGTATGTCCTGCTAACTTATAGTCGATTGCAAAGAGCGAGGTAGATGAAAACAAACATAGCTTCCGCAAATGTGATTAGTAATTGCAGCAAGACAAAATTAGCTCGGCTTGCGATATATTACGCAAGGATTGTTCACAGCAGAGCTGGTGTACACATTAGGGCTTCTCTTGTTAGACCACCTGTAGAGAATGGTTGGGCGTTCATTGAGCGAGTGCGAATTCAAGGTGATGACAAGTTTTATCTACGACACATGGCAATCCTTGTCCGTAACAGATTTGCTCTAATGTATTAGCAATTTCTGGTGTTTGGTATGTTGAACCAGGCTATGATTATGAGGAACGCGGTATTCAGGTAATCGGGATCCGTTTTCACCACTCAAAGTTTTGAACGTGCATAAAAATGTAAACGGAAAAATATCACAGTGTTTCACCCCCATCATAATGCAGCCCCTTTGGCCGGCAATCAAAGCCACATCTCTACCAGATAAGGTATATGCTCACCAAACAACCACGGTAGGAGGTACAGTTTTACCACTCTGTACAACACAATTCTATTAGTCTGCTTCCTAAGCTTTCAGCGTCGCATACCTTCAGATGCACAATTGTAACTGACTTATGGCATCAAGTCTTGTAGATGCTATGCACTAAGGCGAAATTGCTGGTGGATCGGGTATGATTAGCCCCACCTCTTTTGTTTTCTAGTCAATGCCCACCTCCCCCCCCCCCCAAAAAAACACTTTATCGTGATTTATTTATTTATTTATTGTACCCTCAGGGCATACAGCATTATAGAGGGGAGTGGGTTTAGAAGACAAAAAATACGATTGAAACTTGAAAAACAAATCACATTCAGTACATGCGTACAACACTCGAGAACAACGTGTAAATGACAACGCTTACACAATATCTAAAAAAAAGGAAGCACCGCGACAAATCAAACAAGGAATCAAAAAATCAAACAAGGAAGCACCGCGACAAAAAAATGCCGTAATGACGATCTAACACACAAAGAAAGTACTGAAAAAAAATTACAACATGGCACAACGTATCTGCGATACACAAATGAACGGTAACCGAACAGCAGCAAACAAAACCAGGGAAAAAAAATGCGTTGAGCACATCAATGCATAAAATTTTCGAGTGCCGCCCGAAAGCGTTCATGATTAGTAATCGTGACTAGTGACGCAGGCAGGTTGTTCCAATCATGGCGTGTTTTTGGTAAAAAAGAATGGGAGTATGTTACGGTGTTTTGGCGCGGAATATGAACCTTGTAATGATGGTCGAGGCGTTCAGATAGGAAAAAAGGAGGGTTTAGCCAACGTGATTTAAGTATGGGGTTATGGTGATACGCTTTACGCAGCACACAAAGGCGAGCAAGTTTCCGGCGAGTAGCAAGAGTAGCAAGGTCAAGGCTGGATTTCATGTTAGTAACACTGGAAGTGCGGTGATAGCTAGAAAGTATGAACCTCGCGGAGCAGTTTTGCACAGCTTCAATTTTATTAGATAGTGTTACATAGCCAGGGTCCCAAACTGAGGAAGCAAATTCAAGCCTAGGGTGCACGTAGGTTATATATAGCTGCTTTTTTAAGGAAGACGGGGACAGCGAGAAATTTCTTTTCAAGTAGCCTAGCATGCGGTTTGCATTAGATGTTACATAATCAATTTGGCGCGCCCAGGATAGGTTATTGGTTATGTGCACACCGAGATATTTGTATGATTCAACTGACTCTAGTAAGGTATCTTTAAGAAAGTAATCAGGGCTAGGTAGTTTGTTACGCGAAATTCTCATTGATTTACATTTAGAAACGTTAAGATCCATGTGCCAGAGGTTACACCAGGAAATATTGTTGTTAAGGTCGGATTGTAGACAGGCAATATCAGTATCGTTAGTAATTTTGCGGTAAAGCACACAGTCATCAGCAAAAAGGCAAACTGGAGAACAAATGTTAGAAGGCAGGTCGTTAATGTATATTAGAAACAGTAAAGGCCCCAGCACAGAACCCTGAGGTACTCCTGAATGTACCGCCACCTCGGGAGAGTCAGTTTCGTTGATGGATACAAACTGCGTGCGGTTAGCAAGAAAGATTCGGATAGACTGTAGTACTTGTGGATCAATTTTCAAATGGCGGAGTTTATGTAATAGTAGCTGGTGATTTACTTTATCGAATGCATTTGCAAAATCTAGAAATATACAGTCAGTCGGAAAACCTGAATCAAGATATACATGCAGATCGTTAGTAAACGTGACTAGTTGTGTTTCACACGAAAATAATTTCCGGAAACCGTGCTGCGAGTAATGGAAGATGCGGCTATAGCACGGGCAAAGTGCGCTCGATATTTCAGATTCCGGCGGAAACCTCTGGCCGATGAAGTTTGGCACAAACCCTCTGGCCCATGAAGTTTGGCACGAACCCACTCATGTACAGCCATTTGCTACTTTCGCTTCACTGCGGCAATAGCGCTGGGCCTCAGTTTGACCATAGCGCTTCAATAATCGAAGGGTCGAACATTGCCAAGCGCGATTACAGACGGGAAAGTGATGCGAAGCATGACTCCGCCGTGCAACGGTCGGATGCCCGCTATTATACGGTCCGGTGGGTGGTGGTGTACAAGTGAAAGTCGCGTTTAGTTTCATGGTGCCTCGCTGCGCATTATGCGTAAAAAGAAAAGTCTTTAGGGGGCACCACTTGTCTTCTGATCTATAGGTGAACAGAAAATTAACATTTTGTGTTATATTACGATTGCTGGACACTAATTACTGCACGAAATACGGACCACGCGTTGAGCTAGCTAGTAACGACGATGCCACTTTTCACTTCTTTGCATTTGATAAGTTGGGACGGCTTTGATGTAATTAGTAACGTTATATACAAGTCATGTTCAAGATATAAGAAAACAAAGGACATTATTGATTTAACTATCTCCGTTAGCTTACCTTTTCAAAGAAAAGCTGCAGCGGCCTTTTTTGTTCTCGCAAAATCTGCAGCAAACAATATGATGCGAGGCACGTAACTGCTATGGGCCTTTGCACAGAACAAGCTCAACACGCAGCTTCTATACGCCAGAAGGACTAACCAGGCAGGATGAGACTCGAGTTCACCGGTTGGTGGACTACGTTGATATCTCAAGCACAAGATAAGGCAGTCGTTGGACTCACCCACGTGCACCGCATGCAAGACCCACGAATATTTAAAACACGTGCATTCCGACTCTTCTCGTTACGACACAGAACGACTAATTATGATGGGTGTCCGCTATTCGCAAAACGATTTGAACGTGAAACCGGGCTGTGGTAAGACAGCGGTTGTGTACTGCGTAACATGATAGCGCTTTTGGTGTTAGTGAAGAATACTCAGTGCAACGAAGTTTCGTGAATGACAATTTCTGTGAATGCATGTGTGTTTATGACAGTATGTACTCTTCGTGGGAATATGCGATAATTGAAAATATCAAAGATATCACAACCCATCTAGAGTAGCAAGCCAGGTGGTAAACCAGGCTAATGATTTCAGATATTCTCTGAAATATAATTAAAATATTTCTTTCTTTCCCTGTACCACATCTGTCGGACCATTAAAATACTGTTAGATGAAGTGGTAACTGCATATTTCTTCACTTAGTGACAGATAAATGAGTCCCTGTTATTTTGTCATGGGAGTGAACAAACGGGGACCCTACGATTTTTGTGATTGTGAGGACACAATCTAGGGCACTATCTGTGACGGTGAAGCTGATGTGCGCAGATAATCCTCATTGCAATCCAGCAGTGAAAACGTTGAATGACATCGTTTTTCTCATCACTCATCAAGTCGTAGTTTTCATCATGGCCATCGCGATCAATAATCATGCACTCCTTTTTTCACGTTGTTTGTCGGAAGTCAGTGAATTAGTCATCCGAAATCAACCACATAGTTAGAATGCCCTTCTCTATGCAGAGCAGCACTCCGAGATGGTATATATATTGTTTACTTAGAACTGCAATTAGAAAAAAATCACCTTGAAAGGCTTAACCAGGACAAGTGCAACACAACAACCATTTTGAAAGAAGAGGTTAAAAAAGGGTATACGTAATTTTTTTTAACAGAAATTCCTAATGCGATTGCGGGTAAAGGCAAGAAAATAGTGACTTCGGATGGTCATCATTTCGCCATCTCACTTCAATTGTTACCCAAAAAAGTCATGCTTCTAGAACAGAGTGGTCAGCGCTAATGCCACACGGTGAGAGTACAATATAACTTCACAATATTTGTTTTAGGTTCCGTAAAAATAGCGCATTTTAGTGCGTACTGTAAAGGTAGATCAAATGGGGATCGGCCACTTGAGAACATAGAAAACAAAATGAGATGAAAGTAAAGCATGGTTTCATCGACTGCGCCTTTTCTTGAAGCGTTATTTGAGAGTTCTGTGGAGCGGTGAACCAAAAAAAGGCTACAAAATAAATTGACTATTAAGCAATCGTGAAATCTACGCACTTAAAATACCGAGGAAATGAAGGCATTTTTTATTTATCAGCGATTTCGTAAGCTTGCGCCATGCCCGAGAGGAACCTTGGGCCATTAAAACTTCAGGCATAGTGCGTCGCGAGTTTTCGATTTTGCGCAATCTTTTTCGATGGGTACCACCAGGTTCCGCCGCTGAGGAGCATGCAGGCAGGTTACCAATAAAAAGAACCAGTCTTAATTAACAATAGCTTCTGAATGTTTTGGTGATTAAGATGTACATTCGTGCAGTTCTCTACAGAAACCGAAAGACATCTACAAAGAATTCTGTGCAGTGCCTTACAAAAACCGAAATATATCTACTGAGCGTTCTGTGCAATGCTCTACATAAACCGATAGATATGTACAAAGTGTTCTGGGCAGTGCTCTACATAAACCACAAGATATCTACAAAGTGTTTTCGTACATGACACCTAGATCAGAGCCAAGGTAACTTATTAGGGTTTTTCGCATAAGCTCTAAAATGGTTCGGGGCCGTAGATGAATTTTTTTCTTTCAGATAATCTCGTATGAAGGTTCGGATAACCTTGTTTGAATATCCGAATAACGGCTCTGGCTAAAAATCATTTCAATGTCATCTATATCTGCAGCTGAAGGTATTTTCTGCTATTGAATCATTTCGTGTGGACGCTGCGAAAGCGCCAGTGACTTTTCAAGTTTCGTGAGAAATTGCGGTTTCCGCTTTAATAAAAGCCGTGGAGCTCGTGAAATCAGGGCGAATTGGCTCACCAGCTGCGTAGGCGAAACTTTGTTGTCCCTCACATCATACGTTTACAGAGTCCCTTCAAACCAATATTGAACGGCTACGGCCTCCAGTTCCCACAATTTCTGGCGCCTTCAAGGTTCCACCTTATTCTCATTTATTCAAAGCAGTCGAGCAGGGGTGCAAATGCATGAGGACAAACATTTTGCAAAGGCGCCCATTTTTTCGTACATTAGTTTTATATATATCCACTTCAGTTCGATCTAATCAATCAGATATAATAATCATAATATTAATACTAATAATAATGAACATCGCCCCCTGGCCAGAAGAAACAAAGTATCCAACTGCATATACGCGATATCACATGTCGAAGTTAGTTTCTATTAGCGACTGATAGGGAGGCGCTGGCATTATTGAAGCTTCATCATTTGGGTTAAAGCATGCAATAAATTATGGTCACACGTTTCGTGCTGATGCTTAAAAAAGTTGGCCCATCACATGCACCGGTTGTCAGTACTTTGTTTATGTTCAATGTAAGTGCTTAAAATTTCAGAGTTGGTCTTACGGGAAGTGCGTTGTCTTTGTCAACAAATTCAAATGACACATTGGCATTTGGCGGGGACCATTGCACGGGATGTGCCTGGCCACAGCAAGGGTGCTGATCATCTGACACTCGCATAATTTACGTAACTGCAATTATATAGCCTGTTCGCACGACTTTCTCAATAGAGAGCTTTAGTTTAAGAACACGAGTCGTTACCTGATGTCATAAACATTATATCTGCGCAGGAGCATTTGCAGAAAATGACAAGATAACAATTAATTGCGTTCGCATTATTAGCAATAGCCTTAGGTAGCCCTTCGCATGCACCTGCAATTATTCCAACCATGCTTTTGTACTTTCCAGGCTTTTACTTATCACTTTATTAGATTCCGTTCTCGTTGAGAGACTCACAGTGTGTCCGAATCGGTAGATGCTACGACTGCAATAAGTTCGAAAGTTTGACTAGCTTTTACAGTGAGGCTCCTGACAAAGATAATGGGCACGTTAAGTTAGTCACCCCATCATGACACGTTGCGTCATCATCATCACCTAACTGACTGCGTCCACTGCCGAGGAAATGCCCTTCCCGTGTTCCGCGAATCAACCCAGTGCTGTGCCTTCTGCAGCCAGATTATATTGGCGAATTTCTCAATTTCATCTCGTCACCTCACTTTATGTATCTTCCTCCTGTGTGAGGTCACATGTGTTCAAAAATTTCATTGCCCTCATTGCCGTATCTGCAGGCATCTAAACCGGACCCCAACGACAGTCCGGAGCAGCATGTATGTTCAAGAAGAACATACAGTGGTATTACAGGAGTGAAAAAAGAAACGCCATAAAAAAAAGAGTTGCTATGGTGCTCTCGGCATTCGTGCAGAGAACGGAGGTCGAGTGGTTGGCCCGGTCGGAAACTCATTAATCCAACCACAGACAGAAATAGAATGAATGTGTAGAATGGTGGGCGAACACAAGGGGTGCTTGCCCCGTGAATAAATGTTTCCCTCAGCGTCGCCTCACCACCACCGGCTGCGGTTGTTGCTTGAAACTTGTTATCGAGCCCAACACTATGCCATCCTGACTCCTAGTAACAGCGACTCGCCTTTCACGTACTCGGCCTAATTAGGGACGCCCCTTCTATAGCTTCCTGGAGTGCTTCTGCGCTTTAGTAAGTCAGATAACGCATGTAATCGCAAATCCACACTTACCTCTTTAGCAAGCTCAACGGCTGAGTTTCGATATCCCATGCAGCCGTAATTGGCTGCGCTTTCCAATCAGGCTACAGCTTGGCTACTGTTAGTGGCACTCCTCTGGGTATTAAGTTCGTTAGAGTGGGACAACAACTGCATGGTGTATTTGGGCTGAACGTTGGTTCATGTTTTTGCACTTATTGGAGCGTAATACCGTCGTTAAGCGTTTACGGTTATCGGTTGATGACGGAATACTGTTGCGCTGAATTAGCTACGCCTCGATAGTACAGCGGTCAGGGGTGACCTGCCAATGGGCCGAAAGTCACGGAATCGATGCCAGCCTTGGGGTTCACATTTCAATTGAAAAGAAACGCTACAAGTCGTGCTCTGTGAGATGTTAGCACACCATATAGAAAACGAGACCACCGATATATCCACAGCCCTACCCTATGGCGTGCCTCGTACCTATACATGGCTTTGCCACGCAACACACCAAACATTATTGCACGGAATAGTCTGACAGCCTAATACAATGAACGGGTATAAGAGAAATTGCCATTCTTTTTTAAGTGAACATATCGCAATTTTTTCGCGTTTATGCAGAACTTCTGATCGTGTGCACTTGAGCGACGCTTACACCATACACTGCTAGAGCCATGAGCACGTCGTGTCCATCATCAGTCGCTTGTCACCGATCGTGAACAACGCCGCGGGAAATGTATGCAGTGGAAGACTCCTTCCCACAGGCTCCCTAAATGCCGCCATTAATGCTGCACGCGATGCATTACATCACAGTAATGCTAAAGCGGGACCGGTCCTTAAAATATTTGCCACTTGCATTTTAAACATTCTGCGTGAAGTATGACACGCAAGTCTCATTATTCACAGCGCTCACGTCGCGTGCTTTCAAAGGATGCGGATGAGAGACAACCGGCCGTTGCCATGCGCTCGAACGGCGACAAATTTTTCGGTGAATTGTTCATATCTTTCCGAGAGCCGAGCGTAGGGAACCGAAGCTGCTGTCAGCTACAACTCACAGTTGGCCTGATTAGCGCTTATGCAAGCACTAAATAAAACAAGATTTGGGTATTTAAGGTTTCTTATGCGCTTTTGTTATACTTTAACAGCGCATCTCTCAAATAATCATCTGAGCCAACGTCTGCAGCACTCTGTAGAGCCGACAAATGCCTGACAGAAAGATCAAAAAAGGAAAAACTCCTACTTACACAAAACAGGTTGCGATCTTGCCAATGGCGTGACCGCCGCATCTTTTCGTTGCGCCAAGGTAGTGTGGAGTGCAGTTAAGCAGGCTCACTGGCCGGCACCATAGACAGTATGGACGATGGGCAAAAAACAAACAAGCATTGTGCTTAAATCCAAATGTACACCTGATAAATTTTAATTAATTGGTCTCATGTGTATTTATGTCCCATTAGGGTAAGGATGCAATTTTATGTCGACTGCATCAACGATTTGCAGTTAACTCAACGTGAGTCATTTCACACAGGTTTCTGTTTGCGCCCCTTCCTTTTAAAAACTACTTCATCATCGACCTTCCTCAACTTTTTGGCCGGCCTAATGGCAAGCATACAGACACGTGCTGCAGTTATAATGTGCTTGAAGGCATAGTAGAATTAAAAAAAAAATGTCGATGTCAGCACAAAATCACCGTACACTCTATGTCAGGTGCCGGATAACGAACAGCACATAGGCGGCACGCTCCTGCGTACTTACTAAAATCCTGTCTATAGGGAGCCAACCAATGAAATGTACCCGTGAAATCTGCGCGGCACGAAAGTCACGCATACAGACGGTGAGAGTAGGCGCAAGAAGGAAAAAAAGAACAAAAGGGGGGAGCCGCCGTCACCGTCGCGCCATTCCCCCCCCCCCCCCGCCAGCTGGGCGCCCGGCGTCGGCGTGTCCTTCATCGTCGCCTGCATGCCTTGGCATTTGTGCGTCACCGTTTCGTCCCACTGTCTTGTGATGGTCGTTTTTCTAAAGGATGGTTCGAGACGGAAACATTTTCTAGTGCTATATGGCACAATTTATTCAAGATATCATGCATCTCTCTGCATTTGGGCATACACTGGGATGTTCAGTGCCATTGTTACTCTTTCGACTTCAATTAAAGGGTACAAACAACTTTCCGTTCATCAGTTGTCGAGGTATGACACCGTGTCATGAACTAAATAAAAGAGTACTAGTGCATGCGTGACAGCTTTCTGAAACACTGGCCTATGTATGTTCATGCTCATGTTCCACCAAACCAGTTGAACGGACGATTTTAGGAAAGCATGGCAAACAAGAAACAAACCGAAGGCCGCAAGACAAAGAAAGATCAAAATTTAAAATCCATTGGTCGATCTTTAATTAGTGGTTGCGTAGTTTGATGTTGAACATCAAGTACAGAAGTCAGAAGTCAGGTGCAGAAGTCAGCAGGAGAGCCCCGCTGCGGTGGTCTAGTGGCTAAGGTACTCGGCTGCTGACCCGGTCGCGGGTTTGAATCCCGGCCGCGGCAGCTGCATTTTCGATGAAGGCGGAAGTGTTGTAAGCCAACGTGCACAGATTTGGGTGAACGTTAAAGAACGCCAGATGGTCCAAATTTCCGGAGCCCTCCACTACGGCGTCTCTAATAATCGTATGGTGGTTTTTGGGCGTTAAACCCCACATATCAATCAGTCCATCGAAGTCAGCAGGAGAGCGTATTTCACCGACATTTGCTCACTCTTTTGAATATTAAGTACAGTTATCATATTCCAACATGAATTTGTAACAGTGAACCATGATCAAGACAACCAGTGTCCTTGTGTGGAGATATTGTACCAGCTATAAAAATGGCCATTTTCTAAAGAGCAACTGCTAGCAGCAAGAATAAATATTTTGAGGTTCGTTCTCCACCATTTCTCGACCCCAACTGCATGCCAACGTTCAGGAAAGAGATGTGCAGAGGCATTATTTATATGGAGGGAGACCGACCTGTCCGTCGGTTATTTGTGTACGTCATACTTGACCTTGGCGTGCGTTTCGGCATTCACTTGGACAACGATGTGATGCTGAATAAAAGTAAGAGTAGCCACTCCTCATAAATAAGATCAGTTAGAGACTAAATATGAGTAAAAAGCGCTCTATATAGCGAAATAATGCGCTTAAATTCTAATTGCAGAAATAAGTAATCGTTAAAATGCTAAAAAGGTGCTGCTGTCCCAGCGTGCAGGTCACGTCAGTTCGTGCGTACGAAATGCAAATGTTAGAGTAGCCCTGCTAAATTACCCATGCAACGTTTACGTGCGGAAGCGAATTGTCTTCAAACAGTTGAGAATAGGCTGCTGTCCCCGACACTCATGCACCTCCCGACACAAATCAGCCACATTTCTCACAGCACATGCACGTGCGGGAAACATACGCAGGTTTCGACAGCCAAATACAGCTTCGTCCGCGAATTTCGGTGAGCGTAACACCCGCAGTCCACGGGGAAGTACTAAAACGACGCACAAACACGTTAATCGTTCTTGCGGAACGGCGCACGATAAACCGAAGTCCGAGCCGAAAGCGCTCACCGTGGTTGCCTCGAATTCATGAAGCCCTACAAACTATTTGCTGATCAAATGCATGCACATGACACAAAAAACAGTTCAAGGTTCCGAAGACGGTTTGCAAAAACCCACTTGGTAGATATATATACCTCCGCCAAAAGACTCGCCGCCATGCGGTGGCGTTGTGGTGCAATGGGTAAATCATCTGCTTCACGTACATACGGTCCCGAGTTTGATTCCCGGGGTGTGCTTTGCATGTTAATCTCACAAATATAGGTAATTGTGATGCTAATGGTTTTCTAATTACTTGTAGTCGTAATATCCGCCACATTCTCGGCGAGAAACTGCCCCGGAGAGCGTAAAATAGTACTTTTTTTTCCACCACCACATCAAGGCCGGGCCGCCTACGGAAAGTCATGCCTAACCCGCAGGCCGTATCTTGCGAGAAAAAGTTTGACCTAAAATCTCGGCTATTCTGAAGGCCACTTCAAATCGGACTGGTTCCTCTGCAACACGGCTACGTAGCCACCGAGAAGCGGCGATAATTTCACTCGATTTCCTGCCTGCGGGCGTGTAGTCTAGTTAGGATTTGATTTAGAGTGTACTTCTTCACCGCAAAGTATATTGTGAGTTAAAACGTATGTTAAGCCCGTCGCAAAAGAAGTAAGAATGTAAATTAATTTTCAAGCAACCAGCCTATAATTAGAGCGCTCTGTGTAGTATTGCATTTCCCATGAATACTTTTTTTCACAACCTACGTTTCTCTCTTTATGGCAACACACAAACTATTGATGAAGGGAGACCAAATTATCGTGCAAAAGTACTATAAGAGGTTAAATAGTTTACTTAATCATTTGCTTAAACTATTAGAAGATAATCTGAGAATGTCTTGCGCAATGTCTGAGACGTTTGACATTAAATGACCAAGAACGGTGGATGGCATGCATGCACGCCAACAGATCCCATGCCTACTGGCTGAGAAGATTTATGCATTTAGAAATAAACACTCGCGCTCGCAGCGAACAGCGCGAGCTCAACGGCCAACGGCAACGGGAACTAAATGAACGATTGTCAGTCGAAAGTAAAGGAAAGAGTAAGGTACTCCCTGGGACTTTGAGCACTTTGTTGGAGACCAAACCTGTACGAGCATGCAGACGAAAGAGAAGCTATGTGAGGCCCCATACGGGATCTACGAAAGCGCATCCACCCTATAACGGATGCTGGCGGAGCGTGTTCCGATTGGGCGCAGTGAAGCTGAACGCGCGGCAACACTATCGATGCACGCCTGACTGCAAGTCTCGGAATCACTCGCAGGAGAAGTATCATATTACGAGAGTTCTTGATGCACGCCATCACGGAATAAAAGAAATTCAATGAAAGCAGCACAGAACGAAGGGTTTTGTGGGAATAGATCGTTCAGGATACTCTTCGTGCACTGCGAACGATGAAGCTACAGCGGTACAGCAATTCGACGCTGCCTTGGCCCCTCCCGGATTGCATTGTGGATGGAACTTTTTGGAAAGCGGCCACGCAAGATCATGCCACTGCGCCCGATTCTCAGGGGTATCGAGCAAAAGCGACGTGTTGTGTTCATGCGAGGAAAAGGACTGAAAAAAGGAAACTACCGGAGCTTTCCGTGAGCCGGCGTTTCGCGGTTTCGTGAAGATCTCATTCCGGGACGAGCGTTTCAGGGTGCACAGCAGCGTGCATGTGAATGCCGCTCTTTCTTGCGCCCTCAACGAGCTCTTTGCGCGGCCATTTTTAAAGCAGATCATAGTAAAACATTTGAAAACAGCGTCGCATAGCGAAACTTTTTTAGGGCGCATCAACACACGTCGCGTTTTTTTTTTTCTTTGTGAGATCTTTCAGTCCCTGTTTTCGCAGCATAACTTTGAATTCACGACAAATACTGATAATATGTTTTCTGCAGTGGCTCAACTACTTTCTAACAAACCGTCTTCAGTACGTCACTGTTAACGGTCATGACTCGCCGGAAATAAGTGTAACATCGGGTGTCCCGCAAGGCTCAGTTCTGGGACCTCTGCTGTTTTTAATATATATTAATGATCTCCCTGACTGCGTTTCTTCATCCGTTCATTTATATGCCGATGACTGTGTGCTTTACAGGGAAATACGTACCGATGATGATAGGAACATCTTGCAGACAGACTTAAATAACATTAGGAATTGGTGCGATAAATGGCTTATGAAATTAAATCCCAAAAAATGCAAGCTAATGACAGTCTCCCGCCAGCCTAATAACTCCTCAACATACAAACTGGGTGATGTTTATCTTGACCAAGTGTCGTCATACCGGTACTTAGGCGTCACCATTTCTTTCAATCTAACATGGAATGCCCATATTAACGTCATCACGAACAATGCTAACCGTACATTGGGATACATACGTCGAAATTTCAGCAACGCCCCACTTTCCTTGAAGATGCTTCTTTATAAAACCCTCGTGCGCTCGAAATTGGAGTACGCTGCTGCAATCTGGAACCCTCACCACGAAAACTTGATTAGGCACCTTGAGCTAATTCAAAATAACGCTGCACGTTTTATTCTATCGGATTATCACCGTACATCAAGCGTAACAGCAATGAAGCACCACTTGTCACTGCCACCTCTATCACTGCGTCGCAAGTACTTCCGCCTTTGCCTTTTCCATAAGACCTACCATCATCCATCACTGCGTAATGAGCTCATTACGCCTCCCACATATCACTCCTCTCGGATCGACCATGAACACAAGGTTAAAGGTACTTTCTGCTACACAAACACATTTTCTTGCTCCTTCATACCGGTCACATCAAACGATTGGAATCGGCTACCAGGTGACATCGTTTCCATCTCTGATCACTCCCTCTTTCGTCATTCTTTATCAGCTCACCTATTTCGCGATAGCTCTCCTTAGTCATCCGATCTATTCCCCTCCTTACGAAGTTCTGTCTCCACGTGTCAAGATGCCAGCGTTTTCCAGTGGATTCTTGATTTTTTGTGTGTGCGTGTCATTTCCCTTACTTTTACACTTTTTTGCTAGTACTGTATAATTTTACTACATTCACTATTTGCTCATTGTGATTTCCTTATTTTTACGTTTCACTTTTGTTGCGCCTCATTGAGTAGAGGTTTTTTTTTTTTTTTTTTTTTTTTTTTAGTTTTGTTCATGTATAAAATAGCACGTATATTTTTCATGTTGTAACCCACTCCCCTCTGTAAAGCTTCGGCGATTGAGGGTAACAAAATAAATAAATAAATAAATATATTCGAAATGACTGATTTCAATAGGGCACCATGATGTGTTTTATTATTAAATGTGAGCTCTAACGTCCTAAAACTATCGTATGATTATGAGAGACGCAGTAGTGGAGGGCTCCGGAAATTTTGACCACCTGGGGTTCTTTTAGCGTGCTACCAAATCTGAGCCCACGGGCCTACAACATTTCCACCTCCATCGGAAATTCAACCGCCGCAGCCGGGTTTCGAATCCGCGACCTGCGGGTCAGCAGACGAGTACCTTAGCCACTAGACCACCGCGGCGGAACACCTTGATGTGTTTATTTGCATCGTTATACGAATAAGCAGTGGACATAAACCATATTTGCCATTGCTGGCTTTCAACAATAAATTTCAAAGCTTGAGATACTGCAACAAGCTCCTCGATCGGCTGTAGACGATGTCTTGCTCCTTCATGCATTATTGATATGTGGGGTTTAACGTCCCAAAACCCCCATATAATTATGAGAGACGCCGTAGTGGAGTGCTCCTGAAATTTCGGCCGCCTGGGGTTCTTTAACGTGCACCCAAATCTGAGCACACGGGCCTCAATATTTTCGCCTTCATCGAAAAATGCAGCAACCGCAGCCAGGATTCGATCCCGCGACCTGCAGGTCAGCAGCCGAGTACCTTATCTACTAGACCACCACGGCGGGGCCATTCATGCATTATAAGCACTATAGCGTAAATGATAAGAAGATAGTGCCTTTTATTCTTATTTTTTTCTTGTTTGTGTGCTTATCTAGTATATTACGGCCATATTGTTGGGGTAACAGGATCTAATGTAGCCTCTCTTCTCTTATTTTGCCTAATATAAATAAAAATTAAAACATAAACCACATTCGATATCACTATATGTTCTAATTTACAACTCTCATAAAACCGCGTGCCTGAATGTGTGCATTGTATTTATCGCTGGCTAAGCATTCGCCATCGCTAGTAAGCACGTTTCTGAGGTTTTCGCAGGTGTATTAAATTTTTTACTGCTCTACGAAGAAAGAACGAGCTGACTTTTTCACGTGTAGACAGTGGACATTCTTTCAATGGAGCTCATTCGTCATCGCCAAAAAAAGCTGAAGCATTGGAGTACCGGCTCATTTCAATGGCAGATTAAATTTATCTTCGAATATCATGTGCTCGATCTACCGGCGTTTTAACACAAAAGTGTTTCATGCCGGGGTCCACCACGGCGCCGCTGATGTATTTCCGTTGCGGAATTGACGTTAAAAACGTATACTAAGATATTTCAAAGTAAGTGCCGCAAAGACGAAGCAATTAATGCGATAGCAGCAAACTGGAAGGTCACGCACAGAATCGCAAGCAGGTCGAAACGTGCCTCCCGTTTTTTACCCACCAATTACGCACAAAATGAACTCACAAATTAAGATGAACGCGAATAAGCATCTCAGTTGTTACTTCGTCGTGTTTGAAAAGCGCGCCCTTGTCGCTAACATGCACTGTGCCTCAATGGCAGTGACGTTTGTGCGCCTTGTAACTGCAACAGTATCCTTCTAGTGAAAACCCAACGCCAGCCAAAATGTATGATCCTCCCCACCATGAGATAAGGGCACGCCGGTGAGCGTCCATCCTCCTCGTCTCCGCGGGGCAAAGTACGCATGGGAGGTGAGAGCCGCCTTGCACTAATTATTTTATCTCGCTGATAATTCTGAAAACACGATATTTCCCCCCCCCCCCGAGATGCCGCCAAGAGAGGTGAATGGTAGATATAAATATTATGCCGTTTGTATGGGAAAGGAGGTGCTCCTCGGTGGCGCAGTGGTTAATGCCTCGCATTCCCGATTCGAAGGTCCCACGTTAGATGCCGCGTGCCGGAGTCTTTTTCTCGATTATACTTTGTTGAATATACATATCTGTAGATAAGTATACATAAATTGTGAGTGATGGTGATGCCAATGTGGACGACGACGCCAGCAGCAAAATCCAGCAGGGAGTGTCCCTATAATCGCTATCGCAATAAAAAAAGCACCCACCCCGCGTGGAATCGATTCTCAGTGCGCGGTGCTAGCCACTACGCCACAGAGCGTACGTTGTCTGGCATGCTAACAGAAAAGCCGTTTATTTACAATATACACAGTTTGGCAATCCTCAGAGCTTCGAAACTTTAGCGCGTTCTTGTTATCAGTGATGAGATGGCGCGACGGGCTCGCGTTGGGTAAGGTCCCTTGAAGAAACTAGTTTCTTGTTTCATATAGGGACCTTAGCGTTGGGCGCGCAAAATATCGTCGACTCCACGGAGCGCAGTCCCTCATACGCGCGCTTATCAGACTCGTAATTTGGGAGAGGATGAAGCCACGGCCGCGTTTACAAAAGTAACATACTGCTAACATGCGACGCAGGAAGAATTGTGACGGTTGATCGCACTTGTCCGGTGTATACCTGTGCGCTCGTTTTGTGCATGTGTCTTTCTGTTTGAAGAGCACGCCTTAAGGTTAAGGTTAAGGTTATGGATAATAATAGTGTAGGTAGCCGGCGGATCTAGCCTTGCATAGTTTGAAGGCAATCACCCCGCCCAGTTTCCTATTTGCTAATTGTAGCTAATGTCCTTTCTTTTTTTAACAAAGCGCGAGCAGCTTTTAAAATAAAAATTGTGCATAATGTGGCGCAAGCTTGCATAAAACAGCGGCCTTTGTGCTGTTACACGTGCAGTATTGTACGGACACTTTATTTCGCTGACTATACGCCAAAGATGATTGTCATTTATCACTAGTTACATGCGAGGTCCATAGCAACCAAAAATTTCAAGAGAAGTCGCGACACCTGTTTCCTGAACATCAAGAAACCACGCGGAAACAGAATATCAGTCACGCTGTCACAGTGAGCCTAACTGTTGCAGTTCCTCAAATAAACCTTGCCGTTTTTTAGTAAGCTCACGACATTTAAGCAAATAGTGTTTTATGTGACCATTTTCCTTGCACTTTGAGCACAAGGACGTCGTGGAGAGCCCGATCTTGTGGAACCATGCGGGTGTACGCGCTGATGCCGTTCAGATGCGATGAAGCAAGCAGGCCTCTTTCCTTGATAGCCCTTGTGTCAC
This sequence comes from Rhipicephalus microplus, assembly GCF_043290135.1. Lineage (NCBI taxonomy): Eukaryota > Metazoa > Arthropoda > Arachnida > Ixodida > Ixodidae > Rhipicephalus > Rhipicephalus microplus. The sequence goes on along the minus strand of NC_134709.1, from coordinate 70,442,740 downwards.
ACGTTCCTGGTGAGGCATCAGCCATAACGAGTGAAAATACTTATTGACAGCCTCTCGTAAGATACGCTGATTGTCTTTGGGAGCCTTCTTAGTTGGTGTAAGCTCCAGAGCACTCCGGGCAAGTCTGTCAGCCGCCTCATTACCCGCTATACCCACATGTGATAGAATCCATTGAAACGTAATGTTTATACTAATGCCATGCAGGTCTTTAAGGATTCGCAGTGATCTTTGAGTGCATCGATCTAAAAGTAATGCATGTTTTAGTTGCTGCAACGCGGGCTTACTGTCTGAAAACAGCACGACTTGTTGTTGCCTACAAAGCTTCAGTTTCGTCAGGGCTGCCTCGATTGCCACGCTATCACATTCTGTCGATGAAACAGCGCACTCGGGTAGCACTGCCCAGGACGCCTTTAGAGACGGGATCACAAACGCTGCAGTGCTTGCTCCGCGCACTATGTCGACTGATTCATCGGTGAAAACTTTCAAATGATTGGCATACTTTTCTTTAATATATTCAAGTACCAAAGAACGTACTCCTGCTGTGGGTGAGGAACGCTTGCTGTGCATCCGTGGAATTGTCACCTGACAGTCGACATACTCATGTGACCAAGATGGGCCTTGTAGAAGTTGTCTTTGTTTGGGAAAAACAATGATAAGATGGCGAAGGGTGTTGAGAGTCACGAAAGCTCGTAATTCCGTGCGTCGCCGAAGGCGACTGAGTAGTGCTCCTCCTGGGCTTGATTCGCCAAGTCGGCAAAGCTGTGTAAGCAGTCGTTGAGAGGCGAGAAGACCTAATGGCGAAAGACGAGCTTCATGAAGCGCCTTCATGCTCGCTGCAAACTTTGGCACTCCCAAAGCAACTCTGACGCCTTTACGATGACGTTTTCCCAGCCGTTCGTACTGTGACTCACTCGGAGAGATCAGAGGCAATTGGAAAAGCACACGATTGACAATTACTGCCTTGTGTAACTTCATCATTGTTGGGTGGCTCCCCCAGCTTGTTTCTGCCTTCCTTCGAATAATGTTCACACGGGGTGACAGCGCTAACATTTTCTTGTCTACTGCCCGTCACCAATTCATCCTCGTGTCTAGTGCGTACTCCAAGGAATCTCATGTACCCAACTTGTTTATTGATGCATAAGGAAGTAACAATTTCCTTCTTGTTTCTCGTCTTCGCATACCTGGGAATAGCATGAATTGAAACTTTTCAGCTGATATTGTTAGTCCAAGAGATTCAAGATAGGTTTGTGCGGAGAGTAGAACTTTTTCGCCAATCATTTTCCATCACTTATGCTGATATCCAGACAGCTAGATGCATATGTCATCGGCATAAATTGATATCTGTACTGCCTTGCTCACAGTCTTGAAAGTATTAGGTAAACCAGCCATAACCCCATTGAACAACATTGGAGACAGGAAACTGCCCTGCGGCGCTCCTTTGGTGATTTTCCTTGAGCTACTGCGCACTGTTCATAACTTCACCTTCATCGAGCGATCTTTCAAAAACGCCTGAACAAAGCGTAAAAGGTGCCCCGTTATACTCATAGATGCAAGGCCACAAATTATCGCACCTTGGAACACGTAGTTGTATGCTTTTGAAACGTCCAGGAATATTGCTAGAGTTGAAAAGCCGTGTGCTCGTTGGTGTTCTATGTGACTCACCAAGTCCAAGATGTCCTGTGCACTGAACCGTTGCCGAAACCCAGTCGTACATGCTGGAAGGGCTTTGTGGTTCTCCATCCTCCATGTCAGCCGAACACAGTCCAGCTTATCTACCAGCTTCGTTACGCACGAGGTTAGTGATACTGGTCTGTATGATGCCAGTTCTGTTCTGTCTTTACCTGGTTTCAGCACTGGCACAACCCAGGCCATTTTCCAGGCCTGAGGAATGTTTCCCGACTCCTAAACATAGTTGAAATGCATCAGAAGCCTCTTCTTCACTTCTGCAGGCTGATTTGAAAACATTTGGTTTGTAATTACGTCTGGTCCAGGAGCACAGCGTCGATGGAGACAACTTATGGCTGACGTAAGTTCCCGTAGCGTGAAAGGTGCGTCGATGGCAGATGTAGATTGAGGCGGAAGTGGGTAAAGTGGTTCACTTTCTCTTCCAATTACATATACGTCAGCAAACTCTTCGGCTATAGACGTCATTAACGTATCGTTGAATAACGCGAGGGCAATAAGCGGTCTCAAAGACTCGGGCGTGATTCCTACCCGATTAGCTACTCGCCATATCTTTGACAGTGAACTAAATGCACCTAAACTCTCACAAAACGTTGACCATTGTTTCCTCCGAAGTTTGTTACTGTATTGCCGTATTGCTGCATTAAGTCTGTTGAACTGAGTTTTGCTAGCAGGTTCACCACCTCACCACAAAAGCCTTTTCTCTGTTCTTCTTCTGGCCGCACACTAATTACGGAGCTTTAAGTCCGGGGCTGAAAATTGTGCAGGTAGCATAAGTATGGTGGTTGCAGCCGCTTTGCTCGCCCGCATATTCTGAAACATATCCCCTGATAAGTTATCTAGATGCTCTCGGTAGCGATCCGAATCAGTTACATTGCAGGATTTTCCTACTGTCAAATGGTAGCCAGTAGCAATAATCAATATAGGGAAATAATCACTGCCCATTCTGTCCGGAGCTGTGCAACACGTGAGTTGAACGTCACTTGAATGCAACGTCAAGTCAATCATACTTGTACAAGCTGGGTACCTAAAGAATGTTACGTTGCCATCATTCGCAATGCACAAGTCTAGCTTATTAATAGCCTTTCCCAGACAACGTCCACGTGCATCCGATCTCTTGTCCCCCATGACGGGTGATTCGCATTGAAATCACCACAAATGATGCGCGGAGCTGGGCAACGATGACACAGGCCTTCCAAAAAACTTCTCGGTGGAAATTTTCTTGCGAGAAGACGCATACACCGATGCAATGCTGACTTTGCGGTTTCCTATCTGTGCCCTGATCGCACCAACTTCTATAACATCTGTGCACAAGTCCACCAAATTGAGTGCTACGTGTGGTACCTCTCTTCGTATATACACATCGGCGCTTCCATTTGGTAAAGTCGCTATGATGGGGTTCTTGTGAATGACGTATCCAGTGATTGATCTTTGTCTCGGTAATCCGGCCTCCGACAGAGTTCAAGATGAGAATTTGATATTCTCTCAAAAACAGGTGTAGTTCATTCATGCGAGAAACAATACCGGCACAATTCCACTGCTATATGAAAGGCAATTTTCGGCGATTTAACGTGCACTGAGTCTTGGCCTTCAGCAACATATTGCTGGTTGTGCCCGAAACAACCAAGCAGCATTGATTCTAGAGCCAGCTTGGCATGCAGCATGGTCCTCGCAGTACCTGGTGGCATTGTCGCTAGGTGAGAACGTAGAGCGGCAAACAAAACACGAACAATCTCCGCCGTGTCGTGGATATTTTCCTCATGTCTCTTTGCCTTCTGCTCAAATTTGTTTTAGCACTCTGGCATAGATAGCTTGCGTAGAAATGTTCTGAGTACACTCAGTTGGCATGGCTCCTTTTTTGCTCGACTCGCATTGCCCGGTGTTTCCAGGAAGCATTCTTCTGATTGGACCTCACTTACATTGTTTGAACTACTTGATATTCTTTCTTTCACCAATGGAGGAAAATTGTCAGGTGATTGAGCATCTGACCGGGCAGTAGTTGGTTTAGGCCCCGTAAGAAAGGCTTTTCGTCTATGCAGCGCTTTCACTCGGAATGGGCACCCACTAAGACTGGCGGGATGGTGTTTGGAGTAAACGCAAGTACCACCATGTCCGTGGGTCTAACTTTCCACTCATTCGTAGAAGAAACTTCTCTTCTAACTATTCTCCGTACGCGAATCACGCCTCAGGGTTTCGTGTATCGGAAAATATCCGCCTCTGTGTACCACTTCGGAACACCTCTGATCAAGCAGGTATTTCGCAGGTCGGCATTAGGAAGACGAGCGCTAACTTCTACACCACAAAGCTTGCCAGGTTTGAAAAGCGCGTTTACTTGATCTTCAGTGGCCACGTCAAGCAGTAGCGAGCCTTGAGCAGTGAAATAACTCCGATATGGCTCAGCTTCAATGACTAATGTCACCGCAGAATGTAAAGCGGTAGGGTTTAACTGTGTTAAGTCTTTTTCGCTCTCTACAGGTGATATATTCACCGGAATACCCACAGTTCTGCTTTTGCGGGGGCTTACCATCTTGAAGTTGTCGTCTTTCATGTCCGACCAATCGTCTACCTTCTCGTCGAGTCACTATTGTAGATGCGTCGTCATCAGTTGTACGTTCATTGGTGTCGCCACAGTTACGTTCGTCCACTCGTTGGTCTGGTCGTTTCGATGGCGTGTGAGATGGATCAGGCGTAAGTCCTGGTCGCTTGCATGGCTAGACCATGGCCGAAGTCCCGGAATTAGACACTTCTTCTTGTCGCGTCTTCTCGGAATGGGCCCGGTAAGGGCGAAATCTTCTTGATGCCGCAGAGGTCTTCGCGAGAACGACGGAAAATAACACAAAACAAAAAAATACAAGATCGAGGATAAGGTTAGCTGCACTCTCAACTTCGTCGTCTTCCTCCTCCTCGAACAACCGCACACTTTAAGTGTCGAACAGTGACAGTTATCAGTCTGCTGCCGTCCCGTGTATTCTAATTGCGTGCTTGATTTCTGCTTAAGGAGTGCGCTGCATGTTTTTAGGGGATTGCCATTGCTAAAGTGACTGAAATTTGTTGCTGTTACTGAAATAATGCACAGTAAACGATCAACTAGCTCGGTACAGACAAATTTCACTTACGTGTTATACCGATTCCTATAAATAGGGGATCACCCAATTTGTTTTTTTTTTCATGTGACGAGTTTTTGGAACTGTAGTAAAAAAAACTCCGATAATGTTAGTGATCTCTTATGCGGGGTACACTTCGACATCTTGAAAGTGATCTTTACATTATCATTTTATTTTAGGGTATTTCGGGTACTGCGAAGTTCAAATAGAGTTGTGTCCAGTTTTATGAGGATCTTCTTGAAAGTCAGAATGCGTAAACTTTGTAGCAGTCTACTATATTCATGGTTTCCACATGTCAGCTGAACCCTGTAAGTATATTGTCCTGTGTATTTTCCTTGGCTACATTACGCATTGGAATCAAGTGGTTGAATAAAAAAAAAAGCCCTTCGATTGATATTACTCGTGAATAATAACTGCGAAGCATGCACGTGCACACGAGATGGGGATTGTACCTAAAAAAACATGTATCTCAAAGAATACTATAATACAAGATAAAATCTAACACGCAGCATTGCTAATGAAGCGATATCAGCAAACGACCACGCGCCCTTTCGTTTACATATTGATTTGATATGTGGAGTTTAACGTCCCAAAATCACCATATGATTACGAGAGGGGCCGTAGTGGAGGGCTCCGCAAATTCTACCACCTGGAGCTCTTTACCATGCACCCAATTCTGAGCACACGGGCTTACAACGTTTCTGCCTCCATTGGAAATGCAGCCGCCACAGCCGAGATTCGATCCCATGGCCTTGCGGGTCAGTAGCCGAGTACCTTAGCCACTTAGACCACCGTGGTAGGGCCGCTTACATATAAAAAAACTTTCCTGTTAGTGGTACGATTCCGCATCGATTTGCAGCATTATTGGAACCCCTAATCAACTTTCTTCCTCCGGCGGCTGTAATAAAAAAGACTCCTTGCCTTTTCTCTCCATTTCAAGACGTTTTCTTTCTCTTTTAGGAACATCGTTAGAAACTCGCAGTTTTTTTATAATTTTGTTGAAGCCTCAATATAATATCTGTTCTCCACGCAGTGCCGACGTGAGTAGCAAAGTTTTCTGATAATCTAGGGCTTAATGTACAGCAGTTTTTTATTTTTATACTAGACCCACACAGAGTCATGCTTTTTGCTTGTTTGCGTTCAACAGTTGCTTAGCAAAGCAGGAAAATCTCACTGTTCTCGGTAAATATTTCATCCATTGACAGTTATTGCGCTTCTTTATTTAAACTTCTTGGCACTAACCTTAACCAGTTCAGAAAGATTGACGGTGCTTACTTTAGCCAAGATGCGAAAGCGCGCGTTTGCAGTGGCGCAACTGAACATCAAGGCATGGTCGAGCACCCGTTTCCTTCGTTGTGTGACTGACTCATTGAGGAAGGAATACTCAGGAGAGGACCTGCCGTCACATTACACCTCGCAAAAACCCGCATAGCCTCCTAACGTAGGAGCAGCTAAAGATTTTGCGATTACCATGACGTCGTTTGGGAGCGCAAACAACGAGATGGCGTATCGTGCCACTTTTGCAGATTTTTTGGTTCTACAACTAAGCAACGCAGTGGATTCACTCATGCTGCTCCTTGGGTGTGCTTTTTCAGGAAAGCTGCGCAATGACCTCTGATTTGGGCAAAGCGCTTGCATCGCGGAAAATTCCGGGTGTCACTTTTATTCTGCACTCAAGTTCACTTTAGTGCTTAACACTACTAATGAATGAATGGTATTTGTATACGAAGCTCTCGGATGTGTGCTCTGTTGGTTCTTTCTCATTGTTGCAAATCAGAACAAAACGTGAACATTTGGGTTTCAACTTCGTTCATGGGGATTTGTAAGGCCCTGAGTTTAAAACTGTGCGATATTCAGATTTTGTAGCACTTTTTTTAGTTGGTTTATATGAGAAGCTTCATTCAAACTCAATGCGGAGACGTATTTTCGAATGAATTGACTTGGTGATTGCGCCACTTTTTTGTACGTCATTTGAGAACATCCATATTAACACGGAAATAACCTTGATGCAGCGCGAATATAACAAGTGATGTCCTGAACAGAAATCAGTGCTCTTTGCAGTCGTTCTCCTCCTAGGAAGCTCTATATGTTTTTATTTGTATTTCGAAACCCTCCTAAAGAAAGAAATGAAATATATAGCGAGTGTAACTTAATAGCTAAGTTAATAACGCACTCTCTTAGGCAATTGGTAGATTTTTTGTCACGTCTTACCCTTCTCACAGGGCAGAATTACAAAAAAAATCCGCCTTGTCCAAGGAAACCAAACTAACTAAACTTTTTGTGTTAGTTAGGTTGTAATCTAAAGTAAAGAAATAAATATATACGCTGCTATAGTGACGCAGGAGCAGCCTCCTGCATGGATTTGAACAATTGGCCGAGCACAGTTTCGCACCTTTTTTGACGGGTCACGAACACGCTGGCACCAGCCGCGTGATTCTTCTCGTGCGAACGCTGTGAGCAATCGTGAACGTTTACGCATGAAAGATAAACGTGGACCAGCATTTATTGGTGAAAACATTTCACCCTATTCATTATTTTTTTTATTCGGGCGGGAACCTTATACTAAGGTGCATATTTTTCAAACGCTTGTTGACCTCGTTAACTCTCGCTATTAGAGAAAACTCCAACATTTACCCTTGGGAGATTAGCAACATAAAATTGAGAAGTAATCCCCACCATCTCGCGAAGGAGCAGTTACACGACAGGCGCACAAAATGGCAATCCTCGGAGCCGCAGTGGTTCAATCTGTACCACGCCGTCACACCGGCGCGATTTCAGTGACGCCGCAGTGTTCGTTCTCGGCGTTAGTATTGCTTTCATTGTCTTCTGGACTTATAAACGAGCGAAAGGAACCGAGCTTTAGCAACTATGAAATGTGAAATCATGGAAATCCCCCCGCCTTTTTTTAGGGGGAGACCTGTGGGATGGTGGGTGGTAGCACTGTTTGGTCACCATTAGGATATTAGCTGTAACGTCAACGTAAACAATAATATGCATCTGCAGGTACTCTATTCATCCTGTATTGTGTGATCAGGGTCATATACCTTTGTATAGTATCCCGGCTATATCTAGCAATTTACCCAGAACCAAATTAAGTGCGCTGTTGCCTAATCAAATATAATTGAGAATTCAAAGAAAAGACTTAGAGTATCCAAATGAAGCACCCAAGTGACGAAATCATCCTGTTTAAAATAGAGTATACATTTTTAGACAACACAGAAAAAAAAAGTCGGCGAATTCTGAAAGTCTGTTCGACGTGACTTCAGAAACGCTGGAATAAAGCAAAAGGTTGACACACATAAATAAGCTAATTTAGAAATTATAACGGCTACAAAAACACATCATAGTGCCGGAGTTTGTGAGAGATGTGCCAGTGAGGAACCTCGGGTGCAATAAAAGTGAAAGCAAAAACAGTAATTACCTATGGTGTCTTCTGTTGCGTTTTAGAAATTAGAGAATAATGATGTGGCCCCTATAAGCATGCACGCCTCTTAACTGTTCCCGCCGTGACCATGATGATAGTGATGACGATACTGCTGTATAAGGCGTCACCATCGACTACGCCGCTATATGCGACACCATGGAGGAGTCGGCAAAACGGAATCCTGCACCTCTGCTTTAATGAACTGGTCACCAGGATCTAATCAGTCATCTAGTGCACCACAACCTGACACACCAGGAGCGGGTGGCCATGAAAACGCTGACCATGGATCATCCGCTCCAAAGGGCACGCAAGTTGCAACAGATTTGTCAGCAATCGATGCGCACGTAGGAAGACGAAAGCGTAAGAAGACTGCGAAGGAATTGAAGGACTACATTAGGCAGTAAAGAACAACGGTGTGTTTGTTTGTTTTTCGTCTTTTTCTCTTTTTTGCGAAACGGAATATTTATTTTTTTTATTAATTTATTTTATTTTACATATGTATCCTCAGTGAAGCAATTGTAGGAGTGCAAAAATGCAAAAACCGATCAACATTCATCGACAAGTTTCCAGAAATTCTTGATATGTTATATAAGGCGTCGCTAACGACTACGGCGCTATGCGATGGCACGCGCTCGATGGCCGCCGCAGAGGGGAAAAACAAGATGGAATCAAGGGGATGTGTTCGTTTATGTTATGATAATACACACAAAAATATTATAAATACGCACGAACATACTGCGCTATCTTAGCAGGATTCAGCAATACCACCTTTATGATTAGAGGAGCCTTACTTCTCGAAACATAAATCTGTTTATTGGGTGCATGTAATACTGTCTCCTTTTAATAGGTTAGTCCTACTCGTTAATGGCTGCATCTGGATGCATTAGTAATGGAGCTATGATCCTACGTGAGCTGGTGAGTACGCTGACCACTTTTCGTTGCCACAAGTATTCTGCTTTCGATTCGTTTTACTGAACACTCGGAGGTTTTCTCTTTCTGCTATTCTCGCCTTAGCAACACTGTTTAATGCACGTCGTCTGATGAGCCTCTAGGGCCTGGCTGGGGTTATAAAGGCAACTCGGAGCTCTTCGGTACCTCTTAACCCACCAGTGATTCCCTAAACCACCCGTCCGTCCCCCCCCCCCCCTTCAAAAAGAAAAGCAAATGCCAACACTCGCGCGTTTCCGCTTTATATTGAAGAAAAAAGCAGTGGCCGCTGTAATATCTTCTGCAGAGGGGGGGGGGTGTCTGCTTGTGCAACAATATCTCTGTCCTAACAATATTGCTCACCGTCGTCTCTCGTGTGTTCTCACTTGATATTCTTTCAAATTTCGAGCACGACACGCAGAATAGCCAGTGATGAGCCTGCCAAGGCAGCGACAAACAGCTGGTATCGCGTAATATTTCGGTACATTGAGCAAATAAAATCTGTTTCAACTTACCTCGATTAACCGGTTATTTATGCAAGGTTTTTATTGATCGTAAAAGTCAACCTCTCGTAACACGAGTCGAGCGAATCAGAAAACAGCTAACGGCAAAAATTACGCTTGTTTGAGAGTGTTCCTGAAGCCTCAGTCGTAAGACGACGCACTATCTGCAGATGAACAAAAGCAATAGAACAAGACTACAAGAGCATGCACTCAAGCTTACCAGACGAATATGATGTTATTGGCTAACTATGGCCGATTGCCTTTCGAGAGTTATAGGGAAAGTGAAACTCGTTGAGGAAAAAAAACAGACATCATTAAACTAGCCCGGGTAATCAAGAGAGTTTCCGAGGCAGTGTACTTTCAAAAATTGCTTCATGATCACTAATGCAACTGGTACAAACTTTTGAAAAATTACAGCCTCGTTTTTCAAGTTTACAGGGTCGAACACATTCGTCTGTGTTGCATAGGTTCAGTCTCCGTAATGAAAATTGCGCCTTCCTATAGCAGCGTGATAAGTGAAAGGAAAGGTCACCTTTAGAGACACCTAGTTCGCATTCCAAACGCAATCAGCACACCTTTTTCAAATAAGTGACCTTGTTTTGCCTACAAGGGACTCTCTAAATGTATTGAATTAGAACTTTTCTTACTAGTAAAGGGAACTTCCCAGTTTTGCCTAACTCAGGCGATCCTGCACATCGTTCCTAGTCGTGGCATACCTTCAGTAAAGGCATAATGTAGGGGCCTCTAACACGTAGCTTGTGGACCTTTCACTAGTGGCACTGAGTGTACGTGGCTATTCTAGTCCTATTCGTTTTTTTCGGTTTTCTAATAGGTATGATCATGAGATGGACATACGTTGCAGGCATCAGCTTCTTTTATTTAATGAGGAGCCGCATACCGTCCATGCCTTAAAACGCAAGCAAAGAACAAGAGCTGTATATTTCACAATTGGCGTGCGCACTTTATTCTTTTTTTTTGTCCCGCCGTAGTGGTCTCGTGGCTAAAATTTTCGACTGCTGACCCGCAGGTCACGGGATCAAATCCTGGCTGCGGCAACTGCATTTTCGATGGAGGCGAAAATGTTGCAGGCTCGTGTGCTCAGATTTGGTTGCACGTTAAAGAACACCAGGTGGTCGAAATTTCCCGAGCCCGCCACTATGGCGTCTCTCATAATGACGTCCTTTAGAGGGCCAGTAAGGCATTTTGATTAAGTAAATAAAAATATGGTAGTTTTGGAGTCTTCAACCCCACATATCAATCAATCAACATTTTAGTCATTTTAGTTATCAGCATAGATCTCTTTTTTGAATACTGACAACAATCCGAATTTATAATTGTCCTCTATCTGATATATTGAAAAGGGCTTCTTTTCAGTTATAACATCAGCTGGCATTTTTCACATTTGTTCACCTACTTCTATCGCCGTCACTCTCTTGGACCTCGTGAGAGACCAAACTTAGTATGAGCGGCCCACTATAGCGCAGTTGAGTTTCAAGCCCCTCGTGCAGTGAAACGGTTTGCTGTTTTTCGACCCCAATCGAAGGCTTCAAGGACACATGACAGCATCCCTGAGGGGTGTTAACATGCAAACTTTTTTGTATCATCTTATTTTGCACTTGTCGCGAGCTTACTTATACGCTGTTGACCCCAGGCGTAAAGTGGTGCTGTCGTTGGAGCTGTGATGGCAAAAGCCACTCTAAACAAGCGTGTCAATTCTCTACGTACTTTTGTTTTTGCCTGAACAACTACAAAGAAGCGTCATCTCTATGAAATTCCCCCTACCGCATTTTCCTCTAACACCCTTTGAGTTTATTACAAAGCCACATGAACTTTTAGCGAGAGTGTTCTCCATATGCTTGTTCGTTCTTTGACGACACGCCGTGAAAAGGTGCAGTCGTGTCGCCAGTTTGACGGCCTGACAAAACAAACGGGCTCTTAGAGCAAGGTTCCAACATTCTTCAATTTCGAGCACACAGTCGGGCAGTGATTGGCAAGTGCTTAGTTTTGATATATAATATTGCAGAGGTGCTGTGGAGTTGTGGATGTGAATGCGTGAATGATGAATCTGACTGAGGATATAGATTTTTCTCAGTTGCATAAATCGGAAAACAAAATAGAGCTTGCTTACACTCACTAAAAATTATATTCTGTTCTTTGGGCGGACACAGTTGGAGCCTCGTCAAATGTTTACTTAACTTCACTAACTCGACCTCACAAAAACGAAAATATTACTCGTGTAGGCTTGATCACACGCAGAGTCAGAAACAGATCAGAGTCGGAGTGACTGAGTCCACGTGCATCGACTCGCAAGTGACATCAACAACTTACCTACACAACAATTGCTTGAGGTTCAGGGTTTGCCAGCTATGTGACTAAAAGGCTTAATATTCCTTTCATGTTTTTTTTCTCTTATTTTTTAGGAATTAGAAAGTTGGGTAAGTCATCGGATGTAATAAGCTGTGTATACCGTTTAAATTGCACCGATCTTGAAAATTACAAGTTTGCTTATCAAAACGTCGGCTTGACAAAACCCTTGTTACGGATTTTTTTTCATAGTTTTTTCTATATGATGAAAGCACGACCTGGAAGCTAAATATGGTCGCATTGCGTTTCATTTAGTTAAACCACTGATTAACACAATCATAAAAATGAATCGTGCACTCATAATAAGCGGACAAATATATGTGATTTCGTGTGCTGAGCGCAGCATCTATACATTGTCATAATGCAGAAAGAAACAGCAGCAGTTGAATACAGGACAACCTAATAAATTGTACTAGAGCACTGGCAAACTGATCGGATGAGAACCTCGTCTGTCTCTCTCGCGGCGCGTGCTTTTCATTGTTCTCCTGGTGTTGCATATTGAATGTGGCATTCGCCCCCCTCCAGAGAGCAGCGTCCGGATGCTTTTCTACAAAAGACGGCACAGTAGATGTATGGTGGAAATCAGCCAGAACAATAGGGCTTCATTCGCACAACGTGCATGATTTCTGGATTTTGCTGGTGAGTTGTCGCGGGGCTCTTAGGATCGACTACGTAATTAACGTCACTCAAGCGTTGTACAACTGTGTAGGGGAAAAATACCTCTTCAGCAATTTTTCAGACCGTCCCCGGTGGCGGATAGGACTCCATACCCACACTTTGCCGCCGGGCCGATAGACGACATGTCGGTGTCGCAGATTATAACGTTGGGCGTCGTAATTTTGCTGCTGGGTGATTCGGACTGTGTGCAAGCTGCCTCGCTTCTTCTGCTCGTCGGGTAAAAGATGCAGCGTCCAAATTGATGTCATTGCAGTCGTGCAGTAACATGGCGTCAAGCATCGCCATCACTTCATGGCCATGGAGGAGACTGAACAGCGCTGTTCGTGTAGTTTATTGCTACGCTGTATTATAGGCGAAAGTGATGTACGGTAGAATGTCATCCCAGTTCTTGTGATCCACGTCAATGCATGTACATACTCAACGTGTCAGCAATAGTCTCGTTCAGGCGTTCTGTGAAGCCTTTCGTTTGTGGGTGATAATTTATAGGAAGTGGTTTTTCCGATGGGCTGTTCCACTGAGCTCAAGCACTCTTCAGGAGCGTGGCCATGAAAGTGGTACCTCGATCCGTTATTATGGTTGTCGGAGCACCATTCCTCAGGGTGATATTTTCTATGAAGATTCAAGCAGTTACATTCCAATTCGGGCAAAAGGTGCCGTAGGTACTTGAGTTGGTTGCAATAGTCCAGCTGGTTTTAACAGCGGCGAATTTCGTCGTTGGCCATCGAGGCACGTGCGCACGTAATTTTTCGTAATAGCTTGAAGTCTTGGCCAGTGCTTCCAGGCACCGTCATCCTTTCTCGCATGGTCACGCTTTCTAGCAATGGATCGAACTCCGGGCTGAGGCCTAACAGGCGGCGGCTGCTGCGGTGAACGGAGGTGTCGATGCGTGGAAGTCTTTCTGGGCTAGAGGCGGGGCTGTTGTCAGCTGTCCAGAATATGTACGTACCCAGCACTTTCACCAGCGTCCCAATGCAGAAACAGCTGCACTTAAATGCAGGAAAACTTACTTTAATTGTACCAGAACACTGACAAACTGATCGGATGGGAACCTCGTCTTTCTCTCTCGCTCTGCGTGGTCTTCGATGTTCTCTTGGTGCTGCATATTCAATGCGGCAATATTGTCCGGGGCTCGTGACGTGGACAAATGGAGCAGACTGCAGGTCAGATAATAAACTGTTTATTTGAGCCTAATTTGTGGCCACGTAAAAGGAAAGCCAGATTACAGCATCACGCAGGCACTGATAGCGGCGCGCAGAGCGTCGGCCGTCGATCAACTGACAAGCGGCAAAGCGCGTCGGCATTTATACACTTGCCATCAAATGTTCTAGCGTTATCGCTACCGGCGACGTAGGTTCCAGAATATTCTGTAATATTCACGAGGTGGGCGTGATCTCGACAAAACAATCTACTACAGCCTCGAGGCTTTCCGAACACCGTTGGCGCGTTTTGCGCTGAACATAGTGTAACGGGATGATAACAAACTTGTGAAAAGAAACGTGGCATCACCCCCTCTGAAAAAGGCATCGTCCCGATGCATTACCAAAAGACGAAGGTACAATAATAAAGACAATAAACAGTAAGTGCAAGCAATAAAGAACAGTGACAACAAAAAAACATAGTCTGCAGTTTCTTGCATGACATGGCTTGAGGCGTATGACATATACGACTTCAGGTCGAGCATGGCACCATTGAGAGTTTTTATTGCCGTCAGGAACAGTCTCGCAGTCGAGTGGGCCGAGACGTCAAACTACCCTGTATGGTCCGAAGTACGGTCGTAGAAGTTTTTCACTGAATCTACGTCGGCGTATCAGTGTCCATACCCAGACATGGTCACCAGGCTGGTACCCCAGGAAGCTTCGTCGAAGATAGTAACGGCGGCTGTCGGCCGCCTGGTGATTCTCGATGCACAGGCGAGCGAGTTGACGAGCTTCTTCCCCGTGCAGAAAGCAGACGCTGACGTCGAGGTTTTTTTTCAACAGTGACGTTTGGCAGCATGGCGACGTGTGTCGTTGTCGGGTTCCTTCCGTAGGGCAACTTGTACGGCGTCATCTGCGTCGTTTCTTGTACGGTGGTGTTGTATGCGTAGGTTACGTACGGAAGGATGACATGCCACGTCTTGTGTTCGACGTCAACTCACATAGCCAGCATGTCAGCGATGGTCTTGTTTACGCACTCGGTGAGACTATTGGTCTGTAGGTGGTGCGCTGTTGTATGGCAGTGACTTGTATGGCTGTATGCCAAAATCGGTTGGGTTCACTCAGCAGTAAATGCCGTACATCTGTCGGTGATGAGTACCTCTGGGGCGCCGTGACGCAGGACGATGTTTTCGACAAAGAATTTGGCTACCTCAGATGCACTACCTTTCAGCAGGGTTTGGCGTCATAGCGTAGCGGATAAGGTAGTCGGTAGCTACGTCAATCTATTTGCTTCCCACAGCCGACGTCTAGAACGGCTCAAGTAAGTCCATACTGATTTGCTGGAATGGACGGCGAGGTGTTTTGATGGGCGGCAGAAGTCCTGATGGCCTTATCGGCGGTGTCTTTCGTCGCTGGCAGTCCCGGAATGTCCTCACGTATTGAGCGATGTCAGCGGCAAGGCCTGGGCAGTCGTATTTTTCCGGTGTTGTAGCGAGTGTGCGAAAAAATTCCAAGGTGGCCAGCCGTTGGGTCATCGTGCAGGGCGTGCATAATTTCTGGTCGCACTGCCGAAGGAACGATGTTAAGGTAGCTGGCTCGGGCAGCAGAGTAGTTCTTCTTCACAAGGACGTTGCTCTTCAAAAAAAGTGATGTCAGTCCTCACCTGACGACTTTTGGAACGACGCTAGTTAGGCCCTCTAAGTATTCTACTAGCCCTCTCAGTTCCGGGTCGCCTCGCTGTAACTCGGTGAAGTAGTTTTCACCTATGATTCACAAGAAGTACTAATCATCCTGATCTTCCGGCGGTGGTGGATCGATTGGGGCACGAGGCAGGTAGTCAGCGTCGGAGTGTTTCCTTCCAGACTTGTACACGATGGTAATGTCGTATTCTTGAAGTCTTAGGCTCCATCGTGCGAAGCGACCTGAATGTCCTTCAAGTTAACTGGCCAACACAGGGCGTGGTGGTCGCTCACAACAATGAAAGGCCTGCCGTGGAGATAAGGGCAAAATTTCGACGCTGCCCAAATCATAGCGAGACACTCCATTTCGGTTGTGGAATAGGTGGCCTCGGCCTTTGATAGCGACCGGCTAGCATAACTGATAACCTTTTCCAGGCCGTCGGTCTTTTGTGCAAAGACGGCGCGGATTACTATGCTGCCTGCGTCGGTGTGTACCTTAGTTTCGGCGTATTCGTCGAAATGCGCAAGTACTAGCGGTGTATGCAGGCGTCTTTCAAGCTTCTCAAACGCTTCGATTTGTGCTGTATCCCATTTAAAATCAACGTCGGTATTTGTGAGTTGCGTTAGTGGCTCGGTGATCTGTGAAAAACTTTGACAAACCATCTGTAGTAGGCACACAAGCCGAGAAATCGGTGCATGATCTACTTGTCGGTGGGTTCCGGGAAGGCAGCGATGGCAGCTGTTTTCCGTGGGTCTGGGCGTGCTTCAGACTTGCTGATCACGTGACCCAAAAACAGGAGCTTCTTGTACGCGAGGCTGCATTTTTCTGGATTTAGTGTAAGTCCAGTCTGATTGCTTGAAGTACGGATTCGAGGCGCTGGAGGTGTTCGTTGAAGTTCGACGAAAACGCAACGACGTCATCTAAGTAGACAAGCCTATTTTGCCACTTCAAACCAGCCAGGACCGTATCCATGACTCGTTGGAATGTCGCAGGGGCCGAACAGACCAAAGCACATCATATTAAACTCGAACTGGCCGTCCGGCGTTATGAAGGCAGTCTTTTCTCGGTCTTTATCGTCGACTGAGATTTGCCAATAGCCTGTCTTAAGCTCCATCGAAGAAAAGTAGCTCACATTGTGAAGGCGATCTAGGGCGTCGTCTACCCTTGGGAGCAAGTACACGTCCTTTTTCGTCATTTTGTTCAGGCGGCGATACTCGACGCAGAAGCGTTTGGTTCCGTCCTTCTTCTTCACTAACCCCACTGGTGACGCCCATGAACTGTTTTAAGGCTCAATGATGTCGTCGCGTAGCATTTTGTCGACTTGTTTCTTTGTGGCCTCGCCTTCTAGCGTCGACACTCTGTAGGGGCTCTGACGGAGTGCCCTGGTTCTTTCTTCTGTTACGATTTGATGTTTCGCGACGAGAGTCTGTCGAATTCTTGATGATGACGAAAAGCAGTTCTTGTATCTCAGGAGTAAGTTTTTAAGCTGTTCTTGTTCATACGTCGTAAGGCTCGGATTAACGTCGAAAGCCGGTTGAAGCGCTTGAGTCGTCATAGTGCATTCGGCAGAATCAATGACATCGGGAACGTTGCTGGCTTCCAGTATTTCTTCGGTGTAAGCAGCCGTCGTACCTTTGCTCAAGTGCTTGTACTCATTGCTGAAGTTCGTAAGCATCACTCATGCGTTAACTCCCCGTAGCATATTCCTCTGGTGACGCAAAGTTTGCGGTTGATCAACAGGTGCTGGTCGCTTTCAACGAAGCCTTGCATGTCTATTGATTCTTGAGTGCTGATGGAAATTATGACGCTGGAGCGAGGAGGAACGGTGACTTGCTCTTCCAGCACAATCATAGCGTGCCTTCCTGAGGGCTTGTGTGGCAGCAGTGCTTTTTCTGTGGATAGTCTTATTACCTCTGGCCTTAGGTCGATGACTGCGCCGTGTTGACTTAAGAAGTCCATCCCAAGTATCACATCCCTAGAGCAGTGCTGTAGAATGAGAAAGCTGGCGAGATAAGTTTGGTTATTGATTGTGACTCTTGCTGTGCCAACTCCAGCCAGCGTTATTACATGACCTCCCGCGGTGCGGATTTCAGGGCCTTGCCAAGCAGCCATCACTTTCTTTAACTTCGTCACGAGAGGCACACTGACGACGGAATAGCCGGCCCCAGTGTCGACGAGAGTGGTGACGTTGTGACCGTCGAACATTACGTCCAAGTCGCTAGTTCGTCGTCATGCGCTTTGTTTCGGTCGTGGCGTTGGTTCACGGTTACGTCGGTTTGCTTCACTGCTTCCATATTGCATCTTAATGTCGTCATCAGTACGTGGGGTTTCGTCGTCCAGGCTTTCCCTGGTTCGCGTCGTGTTTGGAAAGTACCATCGTCGAAGGATCTTCAGTAGTTTATCGCGCAGCAAAGGCACCTCCAATGGTATCTGCCCTTAGTTTCCCGGATAAGGGCTAGGAGATCGGTCTTGGGTCGGGCTAGTGTACGGCCGGCGGTGAGGCGGCATGTAGCGGCCGGGTGACGGTCAATGAGATCCTCCGTGTGTCCACTGCAGTACTATAAGGTAGTCCATAATGTCACGTGGTCTTTCCCTCCGTGTTGGACGCGGCGCATCTACGGCAAAACTAGGCAGTCCCACCTGACGGTACTGGCAGCGGCGGTAAGTGTTGCCAGCTTCTCCGGAGTGGTAGCAGAGACGTCGGTGGTCTGAGGCACGCTACACGTAGGTTTTACTCGAAGTGTTGTGCTAACTAGAATTACTGTATATGCTGCCTATAGGTAGCAGAGTTGCACCACTGTTTTCCGGGCGCCGCTCGCTCCACCTACAGGAGTTCAGCGCCCCTATTCGCCGAGCGCCATCACGTAGTCATAGGTGGTTCATTTGCACTGCGAAGAAGCCAACGCTACGCAGATTCCGGGTAGATCAAGCGGGGTCGACAATGGCTGTTGTGATTCTAGCCGCGCTTCTTCGGTAATGTGGCTATGCTGCCTGTTGATCACAAGAGGTGCGGCGGCAAATGCATTCTGTGTTGAATTGTACTACGTAGAGCCCATGCGATTAGACGCAGATGCAGCGGGTGTTGCTATATAAAAAGATTAGTGTTCAGTCGGAAGGAATAAACGCTTGGCCATTGTCGACGGCAGGATTTTCTCTTGGGGGTGCAAATCATTGTTGCATTGCGGCTTAGGGAGAGCAAGAGCACTGGTCTTCCTTGGGTGAGGGCAAGTGCTGTTGTGGCTTAAGGGGAGCAAGGGCCCCTTTTCCACTTCTCTGCTGACGCCCATGCACTTGGCTTTTTTTTATCGGCTCGCGGCACTACAAAATTCGCTCTAGTTGTATTGACCACAAATGCAGTAGTGAATACGTTACACATGCAGAGTTGGGCAGCGTGTGTCAGTTGCATACGTACAAATTAGTCTAATGGTTAAAACACTAAAAATAAAGGAAGAATTTAAACCATAAATATTTGAATCGGCAAGGTGTTGCTGCTAGTGAGTGAATTGAATGCAGCTTTGAAATCTTAGGCGAAAAGAATGTTGAACCCAACATGGTTGTTGAACGACAATTAACATAAATTGTTGTGAGCCGCGATTGTAATAGGATCGTAATATGAGATGTGCGTTTAACGCGGGCGTCGCACGGCCACTCTCGATCACTATCCAGCTTGATTCAGTTGAAGAATACCAAACTTCAGCTGGTTAACTCGCACAGTAAACGAATGATCCCACACGATCAATATATTTCATCCCTGGGTCCTTAGCGATCAAGAGTGAAAAATAATTTTATATATGTAAATGGGAAAAAGTGCAAAAGAACCCGAAGCTAATGTGTGTCCTACTATAAGTATACATATGTACCACTGGTTCAATGAGATGACGCACGTTTTTCATTAACACTTACCAAAAACGTAAACATAAAATCCAGGCTTCCAGGCATGACGAGAGAAACTGAGTTTGCCTCGTGCCTTCATAAAAAATAGAAAGAAAAGAAAGCAAGAAATAAAATCCACGCTATAAGTGCGAGTGCTGCTCCTACGCGGTTGGTGAGTGGCTTTCGCGCAAGACATTTAAACCCAAGATGGCGTACCTTGGCGCCACTCCGCCACCTAAAGGTAGCATATACAGTAACTCTAGTGCTAACCAGTAGGTGTACGGCATATCGTCGACGGCGACGGTGCGGTTTCTTGACGTGGGCGTGAAGGGGGAGCTTTTATGGCGTCGTGCTGTATCAGCGAAGCTCATCGCCTGGGGCTGAGGCTGCTGTGCTTCGGAAACTTCAAGCGATTGCAGAACGTCTTCACGGACAATGCCGGCGATCGAGTCCGCTTGAGGCTGCGCTGAAGGTAACAGCTTGCGTAGCTCCTTCCGCACAATCGCTCGGATAGTCTACCGCAGGCCATCGGAGCTGAGTGGTTGCGTTTCTGCGTACTCTGGCGTCGAGTGGCGATTGAATTGTCGGGTGCGCATCTACAGCGTCTTTTCAATCGGTGTCAGTACGGAGATGAATGCCTCGACAGTAACGGTGGATTTCGCATCAGACACACGAACAGCTCCTGCTTCACTCCTCGCATGAGGAGGCGAACTTTTTTGTCTTCAGGCAAATCGGGGTCGGCGTGCTGGAAGAGTTGGCTCATCTCTTCCGCGCAGAGCGTCACGTTTTCGTTTGGAAGCTGCGACCGGGTTTCAAGCAGTGCTTCGGCCTTCTCCTTGCGTATGACGCCCATGAATGTAGCGAGGAGCTTTGTGCGGAATGCGTCCCATGTTGTCAGGGTTCGCTCTTGGTTCTCCAACCACGTACAAGCGGCATCTCGGGAGGCGAAGTACGCATGATGAAGCTTATCTTCGATAGTCCAAGCACCAAAAATGGCCACTCAATCGTAATCCTCCAGCTAACTTTCTAGGTCTTCAAGGGCTGAACCGTGGAAGGTCGGCCACTCCTTGGGTTGCCGGAGCAGGATCGGTGTAGACGGCACAGGGTCTGTCATCGATGGTCAGGGTCTTGGTCTGCTGACCAAGACCTTGGTGGTACTCTGGCGGTATACCTTGTTGCCTGCGGCTTGTTCGCTACTCGGGGTTGTCGTCGATGTCTTCACGACTGACGCTGGCTTCACGGTTTGACGGATAGTCCGGTACAGGGAAGGAGCAGCAGCTTGACCAGCAGCACCTTACGGGGTCAGTACGTGGACACAGAGAGCAGAGTGCAGGTTGGATAATAAACTGTTTATTTGGGCCTAACTTGTGGACATGTAAAAGTCAGATTACAGCAAGACGCTGGCACTGATAGTGGCGTGCAGAGTGTCGGCCGTCGAACAACTGACAAGCAGCGAAGCGCGTAGGCATTTATAAACTTGCCATCGAATGTTCTAGCGTTATCGCTATCGGTGACGTAGGTTACAGAATAAACTGTATTATTTATGAGGTGAACATGATCTCAACATCACGATCTACAGCCTCGAGGATTTTCGAACATCGTGAGCGGGATTTGCGCTGAACGCAGTGTAACGAGATGGTAACAGAACTTGTGGAAAGAAACGTGGCAATATCTACTTCATGTTTATTTGCTCTGAATAGGAAACCTTTCAATATCCCGTAGCCGTTAGGTTTCCCGTAGCACTGCAATAAATTTTCTAGTTGAGAATTCTTCCTGATGCCCCGCCGTGGTAGTCTAGCGGCTAAGGTACTCGGCGGCTGACCCGGGATTGAATTCTGCTGCGGCGGCTGCTTATTCGATGGAGGCTCAAATGCTGTAGGCCCGTGTGCTCAGATTTTGGGCGCACGCGAAAGAACCCGCAGGTGGTCGAAATTTCCGGAGCCCTCCACTACGGCGTCTCTCATAATCATATGGGGCTTTTGTGACGTTAAAGTCTACATACCGATGAACTAATTTTCCTGCGCATTGATTTCTCGAATCATCGCATTTCAGTTGAAAGTTTCAGTCGTCCGACATTGATGCATTGAAAGTTGCAGAAAAGGAAATGAATAAATATAACACAAAGCTAAACGAGGGCCATTCTGGACATAGAACCGTGAAGGATAACTCAGTTGCAGTGCCGCGTCTATCGGCGTTTTCATGACTATGCCTCTTTCCAAAATTCTTCACTCTGCCCTCTGGACAACTTCGCTATCACAGTACCCGCGACGCCCAGGTTTTCAGACTCTTCCGCAACTATTTGAATTGTTAACGCGCTTCCGGTTTGTAAGTAATCCGGTTCGCAACTGTCGCCCGGCGAACCATAGCGCGGCACAAGTTGGCAGGGGGTTCACACTGTCTTCGAAAGTTCAGTAAAGTGCCACAAGCTAGAAATGCAGAACGGAAAGAGCCCCAGGCTTCCAGCAAAAGCCGCACTCAACAGGATATTCATCTAGTGACGAGCACCTGCTGTGTTGTAATGCACGGTTGGCACGATTCTGGATTCCTTGCTTAGTGCGGACGTTTTCGCCTAAGCTTCCGCGCTTCACCAACTGAGCTCCTCCCCCTTTTTTTACGAGCTCTCGCTGCAGCGTAGGAATATGAACAAAAAAAGATGCTAAAGCACGCATGCGTCTCGAGAAGTTTGCCACGAAATCACCTCTTCTGGAACTCGTGGACGTCGGCTTAAATTATGGGTCAACATCAGACAGGGGCGGGGAAAGAATGATAAATTTTCTAACGCTGGAACACTGAAGCCGCGAGCCCAGCCACACACGCGCGGCCATTTGCGGCTGCCCATAGAACACGCTAGCTTCTTTTGTGGTGTCATACTGCTTTCTCGTTCGCGGCAAAAAAGGATGACACAAAGAGCAGAATCGATGTCACGTTTGCTTCTTCAAAGAAGGGGAAAACTTCCTCGCTCTCTATCTGGGCCAGTTCGTATCACTTACAGAATACAATAACGCGTTTAGTGGGAAAGAGAGAAATGTGACGAAGCTGTAATTCCTGCGTTTTTCATGCAGGCGGAACATTTCTTGAAAAAAGAATGTGCAAGGAGAGTAACCTTTTTATTATAAAAGTGCAATGGTAGAGAGCGTAAACGCCTAATCACAAAGTGGGTGGCCCAATGATTTCATGGAAAGGCTGAAACAAAATAAAATATCTGGTCTCTGCGTCCTGCAACTAACATTACAACTTCGTAATTTGACAATGTGGCCCGTTCGCTGAAAAGTTTCAGAAACTTTAGAAATAGAAGCTGAAAGGCGTGTCTTTAGGCACTTAATTGCTGTTTTGTACCACCGAATGTACGGATTCAATACCAAATACAAATTTAAAATTGATGTATGTTTACCAGGTTACCCTAATGAATCTCACATGAAAGCGTCTTTTCAGGAACCTAATTCTTTTATTTTTTATATTTTAGTAGTAGTCACATGTATAGTATGGTTAGTCAGTAATATACTGAATCAAATTCTGCATGAACGGCTTTAGGAAGAGCCAGGGCAGACTTGCAGGCTTCGCAGTATTTCCCAGTCTGTATTGTCACTTGCATGGCAGTATATTGTCAATGCTATGATATTCTGTCCTTAAAAGCTATAGGCCTTAAATAGGGGAAGTGGAGGAAGACGAAGAAAAGGCAGGAAACTCAACCAGATGCGCGTCCGGTTCACTACCTAATTGGGGGGGGGGAGGGTATTAAGGGAGTCCTGAAACACTTGCTCATGTAAACGTAGAGTAGATTACCTAAAATAGCTTATTTCTTCACAAATCCAACGTAACAAAAAATTTTCAGAATCCGTTCCGTACGAGCGGAGTAACGAAGATTAGTCGCACACTGCAATCGCATTCCACCTTCTGTCGTCCCGACGAAAGCGCTGGAAGCTGAGCAGGGGGAGATGGGAGGGAGGGGGATGACATGAGCAAAAAAATAGGTCATCCGTGCCTCGTGACTTTGAGCAATTTTGTTTTTACTTTTTTTTCGAATGCGCAGCTTTTGTCAGTGTGATCGCGTGCGCACGCGTGGACAAGTCACGGTTTCCCGAGGCGATTCCTGTCACGACCAAGTTCTTCGCATTCATAACAGCAAATGGCTGATAAAAATCATTTATTGTCAATCGCATGCCAAAGGCTGCGATTGACAATAAGTCATTGATATTTTGCTCACGTGTTCTCAGGATATTGATTGATATGTGGGGTTTAACGTCCCAAAACCACCATATGATTATGAGAGGCGCCGTAGGGGAGGGCTCCGGAAATTTCGACTACCTGGGGTTCTTCAACGTGCACCCAAATCTGAGTACACGGGCCTGCAACATTTTCGCCTCCATCGGAAATGCAGCCGCCGAAGCCGGGATTTGAACCCGCGACCTGCGGGTTCAATTCTCCTGTCTCTCATTTCTCATTAGCAGCCATTGGCATGTACATTGAGCATTATCTGACAGGAAAAGGTTGCTACGTTATATTCGCTGGGCGTAACATCCTGGGTTTTAGAAAGGTTCAGCGAGCGTTGGGCCGCAGTGCCATGAATACAATGAACTAGTATATACCATGAACTCGAGGTGGTTAAAGGTGGGAAGTAGACCCGAAGCGCAAGCCCTAAGAAAGTGTACGTGTGCCACCTCTCGTTTAGTCCTTGGAAAGTCCGCTGGATGGCGGTGCTTTTATACGGGGAATATATGATGAAAAGATGCGAGATGGTGGTACTTGGAGTGTTGAATAGATGGATGAACGGACACACAGACAGATGCATGGATGGACGCATGAACGGACGCAGGGAGGGGGGGGGGGGCAAGCAGCTCAATCCCTTGTTACGACCAGGTCACCCACCAGAAGCGCGGGGCATCCGGGGCCGCATCGAAGTCCGCAGGGGACTTCTGTCTCTGCTGAGGGCCTCCAAGTCACTTCTGGATATTCGGTGGCACGTGGCTCCGAGCCTCTTGAGCGAAGATGATACGAACGCATCTAGACTGTTCCGGCTGATGTTGCTTGAAGTGCTATCGTCGTCTATCTGCAGAGCCATGTCACTCGCAGTGCTGTTTGAGTCCTCGTTGATGGAAACGTCGTCACCTAGGGACAAAACATCTTCAATGATAGCAGTACTAACAGAGGACTGGGCAGCCATGGGGTGAGCATCAAATATCGCGTCACCATGTGCGATGCGATCACGGAGAGGTGCCGCGTCTGTCCGAGGGCTCAACCGGTGGTTCTGTGGGAATCTGCCCTGGTCGCGGGCCACTGGATGGGTCATCCGCACATTGAGGGGCTGGCTGGAGACACTGCGGGCGTTTGGTGTGGTGTCTGGTATGGCATCGCAATCCGCCCAACTTCGTTCCGGCAATATATATATATATATATATATATATATATATATATATATATATATATATATATATATATATATATATATATATATATATATATATATATATATATATATATCAGCTTTTCAATGGCTGCATTTTCAATGGAAGCAAAAATGCTGTAGGCTGCTCAGATTTGGGTGCATGTTAAAGAACCCCATGTTTTCCGAAGCCCTCCACTACAGCGTCTTTCATGATCATATCGCGGTTTTGGGTCGTTATATCCCACATATCGATCAATCAACTCATCACCATTCAGTCAGCATGCACGTACACTAACCACTACGCCACGCCACGCTAC
Organism: Rhipicephalus microplus; assembly: GCF_043290135.1. Classification (NCBI taxonomy): domain Eukaryota; kingdom Metazoa; phylum Arthropoda; class Arachnida; order Ixodida; family Ixodidae; genus Rhipicephalus; species Rhipicephalus microplus. The sequence goes on along the minus strand of NC_134709.1, from coordinate 70,417,668 downwards.
AGAATAGTCTGTAATGAAACAGGCTTGTGTAGGCACCGATAAGTCGTTTGCTCATGGCGCTAACATTCTTGCAGTTACCTCAAAGAACAGATGCTTTACTGCGCAAAAAGGAAAGTGCCCCTCCTTGCGGTGTCGTGTGAAATCTTCTGTGCACATTTTGTCTTTTGCAGGAGCAAAGAGCCCTTTTCATGGTAACTGCGCGGCTACTCCGGAAAACTTTTTAGAGTGTATGTGCTGCGTGCGCATGTATATGTCTGTGAGCCCATCTATGCTGTAAGAGAGAGAGAGAACTAAGGCGCGCTGCGCGTGTGTGCTTCTTTTCTTTCAAAGTTGTATTCTGAGCTGTAAAAGACAGGTCAAGTTGAATGAAAATTAACTAGCCCGAATCCCAATTAAACCTTCATCATGAAAAAAAATGGCAGCATATCCACGGAGTGAATGATGGAGAGTGGGGCGAAGAATTCGTCCGTACTTTCGTTCTTGCTTCCGTCTGTCCATGCGTCCGTCAGTGTGACCGTCCATGCGTCCATCCGCCCGTCCGTGCGTGCATCTGTTCCTGCGTCCGTCCCGGCGTTCGTCCATGCAGCCGCCCCTGCGTCCGTTTGTGCGTCCATCCATGCATCTGTGTATGTGTCCATTCGTCCATCTATTCAACACTCCAAGTATCACCATCTCGCATCTTTTTCATCCTATATTCCCCATATAGAAGCAGCGCCATCCGGCGGACATTCCAAGTACTAATGGAGAGGTGGCACACACACACTTTTTTACGGCTTGCGCTTCGTGTCCACTTCCCACCTTTAACCAGCTCGAGTTCATGGTATATACTAGTTCACTGTATTCATGGCACTGCGGCCCAATGCTCGCTAAACCTTTTTAAAACCTAGGCGGTTACGCCCAGCGAGTATAACATAGCAACCCTTTCTTGTCTTCTGTGCATTGTTGAACAATAAAGAGTTCGCAGCGCGCGCGTTAACTAAAAGCCGAATGTCCAGTCTCTCATTCTTCATTAGCAGCCATTGACATGTACATTGAGCACTATGTTTTATTGTTCAACAACGCACAGAAGAAGTCTCTCACCGGCACCACCTCGGAGGTCAAAATGTTATGCTCGTTACATACTACGAAGGACGAACGGGTGCCGCTATAAGGAGCTTCGCCCCTAAAAACCACGGTCTTTAACCTTATCTCTGGTCCGGTGGGGCAAGCTGCGGGGTAAGCTTAGAAGCTGAGAATCCCGCTGTACTCGAGTCCACTGCTTTATTCTTCACCACTTGGCAAACTGCTGCCATCACTCGTTAGGTTGCCGTAAGCAAGGCTGATCAGATTTATCGAAGACTGAAGCGCAAACCTTTTTGTGGCGCTTCTTGTACGGCAGAAGTAAATAAAGAATTTGAAAAGTTTTGGCAGAATCATCGGCTAACAGCAGCTTCGATAAAGAAGCGATGACGCTATTCATTTTTGAGGAAGGAATAAAATTCTTGAAGCACCAAATGCTGTGACTGGTCCGTAAAACGATTGCTCGTTCGCATCGGTAACAAGGCAAGTACAAGACGCTTTTGCGCCTTTTCACTGTAGCCCGCTTTGCAATGCTACAGTAGAAGGCGTGAAAGAGTCGCATGGGTGGCCCGCACTGCAAGGGACATACGAAAACAATCGTCAAAGCAAAAATTTAGGAAAAACTTTTACTATATTAAAACACTTTCTTGTAGCATATTCATTTCCTCGTAACAATGTAATTGAGTGATTACTATAGTGAAGGAAAACTAAGCCTTAGTTGATGGTTTCCCCAGCGTGCGGCGACAGAGACCACTATCAAAAGTGGGGGGCTCAGCCCCCCCCCACCATTTCTCAGGAGGGGGGGAGGGCTCCCGCTTCCCTTGCCCCTCCCCGGGCTAATACGCCTATGTCTGTGTGTATGCGCTTGCACAAGCTGGACAGTAATATTTTTTTTTTCAAAATTTACATGTTACTTTTTCTAGATGGTCGTCACGTAATTCGAGGTGGAGACTCTAACTGTGTACTTGATACGCGAGGCGATGTACGAAGTCCTGACCGGGGTCGGCCTACTTGGAATTCACGTGAGCTGCAATACTTTGTCCAGCATTTTTCAATGCTGGATGCACACAATGTCATGCACGGGGATAGTTTTGCTTGGACATGGCGCTGCAAACCATCCTCCAGCAGACTCGACTGGGCCTATATTCTACATGCCTCAGAGGGTTTGTCTCCGCCTTACGTGTTTTGGCCCATCCCACCTTCGCCTGTGTACTGTTATGCCTGCGAGTCCGCAGCGAACGTCCATGCCTCGGAAAAAGGAAATCTGTGTCAAGGCCAGCACGCGAGCCCACCTATAGATAGATAGATAAATTTATTTCCAGAAATACAAAGATTCTGGCGGATACCATCGACTAAAAGCTGTTGTCAAACAGCTTGACGGGGTCGAACCTGACACGAACAACTCAACGGCGTCAACACGCGGCGGCGCCTTTCTGGCACGCACGTGCAGTGAGTCAACTCAGCTCGCGAGCCCGTCGAGTAAACAACCGGCGCCTTCCTGTCTGGCGGGTCTGACGCAATGCCTGGCGACGTCACTCGTCCTTGGCTGCAGCCACCTGCAGCGCAGCCTCTCCAGATTCGATGAGAAAGAATGACGCGGCCCAGCGGCGACCCCATTGGAGGATTCTAACCTCACGACTAGCGGCGCTTATGGTTGGACATTTGGGTTGAACCCGGTGTATATAAAAGAAGCCCTGCGGCGCGTCGAGAGCAGCAGTCCTATGTGAGAGCAGACCTGTTGGAGAGCAGACATGTGTGTCGCAGTTGAGCTATGTGTTGGCAGACATGTGTGTCAGAGAAGAGAGCTATGTGATAGAGTTGAGCTGTGTGTCGGAGAAGAGAGCTATGTGGTAGAGAGATGAGCTATGTGTTAGCAGTCCAATGTGAGAGCAGGCACGTGTGTCAGAGAAGAGATGATTGATATGTGGGGTTTAACGTCCCAAAACCACCATATGATTATGAGAGACGCCGTAGTGGAGGGCTCCGGAAATTTTGACCACCTGGGGTTCTTTAACGTGCACCCAAATCTGAGCACACGGACCTACAACATTTCCGCCTCCATCGGAAATGCAGCCGCTGCAGCCGGGATTTGAACCCGCGCCCTGCGGGTCAGCAGCCGAGTACCTTAGCCACTAGACCACCGCGGCGGGGCAGAGAAGAGAGCTATGTGATAGAGAGTTGAGCTGTGTGTCAGAGAAGAGAGCTATGTGATAAAGAGTTGAGCTATGAGTTAGCGGACCCATTTGAGAGCAGACCTATGTGTTAGAGAGGAGAGCTCGGCTCTTCGCGTCTCTGAGCTGTCGGCCCCAGTGCCGAATTTGTAACGCCTCTGTATATATGCTGTACATAAGCCTTGTTTAACTCACCGTCGTCTCGTCCGCTCGTCTATCAGCTCTGCGCAGAAGCGGTCGCGAGCTGAGAAACCGACGCTACCAAAGGGCTAGTGACTTTCCCGGCAGAATTCGAAGCAGTGGCGCATTCGGGACCGTGTTGGCGTCACCGTCTTTCGAAACAGTGGTTGCAGCAGTGGGAATTCGAGGCGCCCTTCGTAACGTCGTCGGAGGTGCGCTTCGTAACAGTACATACCTGACCATCGTCCGATTCTCTTAGAACTCAAAATTCCATTTTTTTTTGCGAATAAACCATGGCGTCTTGATGTTCGCGTCCTCCAGGACGCGTGCTCCCGGTCAAATTTGTCCTGTGCAATACGGGTGTCACTCGCTGTATCTGGCCCATATGATTGGGACGCGCCTGAATAAACGCAGAGGTGCCTGCACTGCTCAGTTGAAGGTCGTCCACTTCGTCCTCCCGTTTCTCAGGAGATGGCTGATACTGCAGCGAAGTTGCGCACTGCCTTGCGCGCCGAAACACCATCTCCCCTGATGCGAGCTTGGTAAGTACGTAAACGCTTCCAGCGTGTGATTGCAGCCTTGTCTCTAGCGGCAGCTGCATGGTGTTGTAGGCACAACCCTTGAGCACTCTGAAGTGCTACGCTATGCGAGACAATCGTTTTTTGGGCATTCACAATGACCTGTTTTTATGACTACGCAGACACCAGCTACACAGCCACTTCCTAGACGTGATAGATTTGTTTTTTTTTTGGCGCATTTCGAAGAGATGTCGTATTCGGCCATGCGGACAAACTGTGATATAATACCGCCTATGCTTGGAAGTTTTTCTTGCGTTCCTCAACAAGCTGCTGATTCTCTGCAAGTCTTTCCATCACCCGTTGAGGTAAAGACAGCACTACTATCTATGAAACGGGGGACAGACCCTGGGCCAGACGGTTTTCCAGTTGAATTTTACTTGTCATTTTGAAAGGAGCTTGGTACAGCCTTAAGCGCGTTCATCCGACGATGTTTCGAGGATGGTGTCTTTCCGTCAAGTTTTCGAAATGGCCGATATGTACTAATTCCAAAAGCGGACCGATATGTACTAATTCAAAAAGTGGACGCTTTCTGTGTTAGTTCTGAAGATTGGAGACCTATCACGCTTCTAAACGTTGACTATAAGATATTCGCGACAGTGATCGTTCAACGTTTGAGAGCTCTGTTGAACACTCTGGTGGGTCATCACCAGGCTTCATAATTGCCATGACGAGAAATGCACAGCTTGTCATTTACCACCCGGGATATTATAGTCTATACTCTGTCGCGTTCTGCGCTTGTCTCTTTGGGCCAAGAGAAAGCATTTGACCTGCTAGAGCACACGTATATCCTTAAAGTGTTCCCAGCCTTTGGTTTTCCTGTTTTTTTTTTGAGGGGGGGGGGGAGATTCAACTAGAAACACGTACTCTGGTATAAAAAGCACACTACTTCTAGACGGTTGGGAGAGTGCTGTCTTTTTTATTACATGTGGGGTCCGTCAGGAATGTCTATCGTCTTCTGTTCTATTTGTCCTCAGCAATGAGTCATTTTTCTATGCTCCAAAAGCGGATTCACGTGTCCAGGTTCTTGCGCTTCCGGGCAGCAGTGCCGTGAAAGTCACAGGTTTTGCTGACAACATAATGCAGTACCTTTCAACTGAAGATAGTCTTTCACATAGCCTGCGTTTGTTCTTTCAGTATGGTGACATCTCAAGTGCCGCGCTAAGCTTCTCTAAATCCCGGTATTTCTTAATCAGCTGTCCGAATTTCAGACTACGCATCTCTTCTTCAGCCGGCTGCACCTCTTCGCAATTTAGGAAATCTATACAACCACTACGATGTTTGCAACTCCGTTTGGTCAAACACCCTTGACGAAGTGAAACGAAAAATTGAGAACGCGTGGGATTCCGACTTCGAGCTTCTTGAGTGGAGGTACCTAGCGCAGACAGTATTCTGCTGTTACATTTGGTAATTTTCTTACGTGGAGCAGCCGCCTTTACGCATCGTGAAGTCTTTACAGTGCTTTCTTTGCTTCTTTTGGTCCGGTGGCGCTGCGCTGGTTTGTCGTGCGGCGTTAGGACAGCAGCATTCCCAAGGAGGCTTTGCTTTCCCTTCGGTATCAGTACGCTGCCGGCTACTGGCCCCGCGCTTCCTGTTGCACCTCGTACAAGGAGAGGAATCGCACGCGCGATCTCTGGCATATAATTTTCTAGGCATACGTCTTCGGTATTCATTGCCTTGTGTACTTTAATCAAGGCCCTTAATCAGTAACACTTCTTTTGTTTTAGGCAACAGCTGTCGCGTTTTTTCGTCATATTCCGTCTACTTGCCTTGGGGTAGATGTGTTCGACAATTCTATCGTTGACACAACAGCCGCTTTGTTGCTCCCGTTAGTTCTACCAGCACGCCACACCCACTCTAGTCGTGTGTCTTGGAGCGCGCTGACGGCATCATTTCTGCCTGGCCACCTCCGGGACTTCATGTGGCGGCTGAGGTGGAGTGTTCTTCCTACCATTGACCACCACGAAAGGTGGAGAATGGTACAGTCAGCAACATGCCCGAACTTCCCCTACGGGAAATAATTTTGCATGTTTTGAGACATTGTGTCGTTGCTCGTGTTTTCTGGAGGGCTATGCAAGCTGGATTTCGTGGCCTCGCCCCGCCGCGGTGGTCTAGTGGCTAAGGTACTCGGCTGCTGACCCGCAGATCGCGGGTTCGATTCCCGGCTGCGGCGGCTGCATTTCCGATGGAGGCGGAAATGTTGTAGGCCCGTGTACTCAGATTTGGGTGCACGTTAAAGAACCCCAGGTGGTCAAAATTTCCGGAGCCCTCCACTACGGCGTCTCTCATAATCAAATGGTGGTTTTGGGACGTTAAACCCCACAAATCAATCAATGGATTTCGTGGCCTCGGAGTAAATCACTTTGCTTCTTCTGGGCGTTGTTCTCGAGGCCACTTTGCCTGCCTTCTCATTGTTGGTGGTGCATACTGTCTTTGGCGCAATCGCTGTGAGGCTGTTCCAGCAGGTCGTCACCGTCGAGCTCTCTTCCCGATTTTGGAGCGACTGTAAAAAGAACTACTATCTGTTTTGTCGGAGTAACTCTTCTTTCTAGGAGAGGAGGAATTCCTTTGACACTGTTTCTGCCCTTTTTTGTTCGTCTGCGAGAGACTTGGAAAGATTGTTTTCAGGCCTGCCTGGTTCTGGTAGTGTGCAAAATATGAGCGCACAAGTTAGAAGGAAGGAAGCACGTGACAAGAAAGGTGCTCAACATACAACTGAAGTTTTATTAGAAAACATTCATTGCCCGAGAACATAGAAACGCGCAGGCGCAACCAACTATTACTTCAAGATGCCACCCCCCCCCCCCCCCAAAAAAAGGTATGTTTATCGATTTCAACTGCTCAGAAAAGACATCTCTTTTTTGCTTAGTGCTACCGAAGGAATATTGATACACGTGCTTTTGTTGGCCCTAGCCTGTTCTGCTCCCATAATTTCTCTGGTTAATCTGTGTTTAGGTTTGCCTAGAATTCCCCTGCTGCCAAACTGTGGATCGCACCCACAATCCCTGCAGTGCATTGACAAGTGCGTGCCACCTGCGAGATCCTTCAAGGACATCGCATGTTATCGGTGTCGATCATTTAAACAACGACCCGTCTGGCCGATGTACGCTTTTACGTAGGTCAAGAGTATTATGTAAACAACCCCTGAAGTACACAGTAGAAAGAGCGTGGCATGTTTTTTTTTTTGGTGCAGCCGCTCTTGTTCACCCTTCTTTCACGATTTCCTATGATGGGACACAGTTTTGCCAGTTTGCGGGAAAACGTGAGAACAACGTGTACTCCATGCTTGAGCCTAATCTTCATCAAAGTGTGTGACATCTTGTGCACATATATCGTGAATACAACCGTTTTTGTTGGCCTTGTTACCACCGTTTTGGTGGCACTTAACCTCTTTGACTTCTTTAACATGGTACTGCCAAGTGCCACAAGCAATCTTTCCGGGTAACTCGAACTGAATAGGCATATTACTTGATTTCAGAAACTGCGTTTCATTTCTTGTGTACATAATTTGCTGAGTGATAAACTAAGACAGTAATTAGCTATCGCCCTTTACACTAGCTTGCTGTGAGAAGAGTCAAAGGGTAACAGGCCCTTCTTTGACCGCGAAGAAAACTCCCAGCAAATGTGACCAACTTCATTCAGCAACCTCCGCAAACATGACCAACCAACCAAACAGGCTTTGTAGTTTTTAGATATTAGCATTGATTTTGATGAAGTTGATCTTTACATTTCATTTGTGTGTTTTTCGTTTACCTTGTAATCTACATATGTAAACAGATCTTTTTGTAACAATATTTGGTGTGTCTTTGTATGTTGTGTTCCGTGTACATATGTAAACATAACGTTCTGTTACAATTATCGGTGTGTCTGTAGATGTTGTGTTTCATCGCGATGTTCTGTTGGATTGCACTTGATGCTCACTGTTCGTGAAAATATATTTCCCTAAACACCATTGTTTACTATATGTTCTAATAACACTATTCGCCTCGTTGTTGGGCTGCCATTGCATCAGCAGGGCCTCATTAAGTGTGACTCCCACGGGACGGCTTTGTGCTCTCCCAAAGTAGAATACCGAGTTCTCTGAATCGTAACCACTCTTATATTGCGAAGCATTTTTTAGCGAACTTCGGTCAATTTAAGCTTATTTAGCTATCTGTCTATCTAGCCGCCTACTGCCGAATTCCCTGCTCCGACAGAGGTTGATCATCTAATTTGTTGAGTTCCTCGCGAAGGCATAGTCGTTGTTTACTATACGCTAGGCAGTCACAAAGAATATGTTGAATGGTTTTCTCTTTGCCACAGTGGCCACAGGCTGCGGTGTCGGCCATCCCAATGCGGAAAGCGTAGGCGTTGGTAAACGCAACGCCCAACCACAGTCTACATAACAGGGTCTGGTCTGCTCGGCGAAGCCTCCACGGGACTTGAAGACTTAGCGTAGGGTCAAGCGAGTACAGTCGGGCATGCTTGAAGTGTGGCTGATTCCATTGCGATGTGGTTTGCTGGCGGGCAAGTCTGCGGAGCTTTCGTGCAGCATCTGTCCTAGAAAGTGGTTGTCGCAGTCAGAATGCGACTTCACAGAAGAGGGCCCTGAAAGCGCTGCTACACTTTCTGCGATTGACCGGCCTTACTGAACGGTTGTAGCTAGGACGCCCTTCCTGTGTGTGTTTTCGTTTATTTTATGAGTGCGCGTGCGTTTTTTTTTCTCTATCTAACCCCTCTTTCTTGCCCCTACTTCCCCGCCCCCAGTGCTGGGTAGCAAACCAGATGCCAATATCTGGTTAACCTCCCGGCCTTTCCTTTCTCACTCTCTCTCTCTCTCTAGCCACCTACGACTTTTAGCTCTCCTGGCTGATTAAATAATAGCATCGATACCAAAATTGGCACGGCATAACATGACTGTATGGCTAGAATAATTGACTAGTCATAACATGACAATCATGACATGTATATCATGAATATAATGATTTATATGTCATTGTCTTGATGCTCTAGTGGTGGTTCTCTTCACATGACATTTTGCAAAACTGGTATGGTATGAAATGACTGCATGGCGAACATAACTGACAGCCCCTAAAGTAGGAATTTACCGCGTGCTTACAGGAGGTTTTCAGAAGCCTAGAATGGGAACAGTCAGGGATAAGAATCAATGGAGAATACCTTAGTAACCTGCGCTTCGCCGATGACATTGCATTGCTGAGTAACTCAGGGGACGAATTGCAACTCATGATTACGGAGTTAGACAAGGAGAGCAGAAAGGTGGGTCTTAAAATTATTCTGCAGAAAACGAAAGTAATGTAAAACAACCTCGGTAAGGAGCAGCGCTTCGAGATAGGTAATAGTGCACTTGAGGTTGTAAAAGACTATGTCTACTTAGGGCAGGTAATAACCGCAGAGCCGAACCACGAGATTGAAGTAACTAGAAGAATAAGAATGGGGTGGAGCACATTCGGCAAGCACTCTCAAATTATGACAGGTAGATTCCCACTATTCCTCAAGAGGAAGGTATATACCAGCTATATCTTGCCGGTACTTAGCCGCGGAGCAGAAACCTGGAGACTCACAAAGAGGGTTCAGCTTAATTTGAGGACGACGCAGCGAGTAATGGAAAGAAAAATGGTAGGTGTAACATTGAGAGATAAGAAGAGAGCAGAGTGGATTAGGGAACAAACGGGGGTTAAGGATATCATAGCTGAAATCAAGAAGAAGAAATGGACATGGGCAGGGCATGCAGCGCGTAGACAGGATAACCGCTGGTCATTAAGGGTAACTGACTGGATTCCCAGAGAATGGAAGCGGATGAGGGGGAGACAGAAGATTAGGTGGGCAGATGAGATTAAGAAGTTTGCGGGTATAGATTGGCAGCAGCAAGCACAGGACCGGGTTAACTGGCAGAACATGGGAGAGGCCTTTGTCCTGCAGTGGACGTAGTCAGGCTGATGATGATGATGATGATGATGATGATGAAAGTAGGAATCATAACGTGCATGTCATGATTTTCATGTTATGACTAGTCATGACTACACGCTTTGTTCATGGTGCGCTCGTGTTCGTTTCGCTAGCTTCACATATGCCAAATTTGTTATTACCGGATGTGAAGGGACGACAAAGGTATGTGACACATCCAAACATGATAATCATGGCATGACAGTCGGGTACGGCATAATTCAAGTTCCAGTCGTAACGTTGTGCTGATTTCAAAGATATTAAAGTGACATTTCAACCTTCCTGATTTGTGCTTCGCATATCACCGATTTACACAATACGTGGGATCTGCCGATTTTTTCAAACACAAAAATCACTACTGAAGTGAGAGTTCCATGGAACGGCTTTATGCTCCCCCGTAGTCGAGTGCGAAGTATTATAAATAGGTAAATTATCTTCCTTACACATCGTATAATTTTTGTCAATATGGCCTCATCAAACGTAAGGCCCATGGAATGGCTTTAAGCTATTACATAGTAGAGTACGAAGTACTCTAGTATGTTACCTACTTCTTCTGAACACAATATCACGTGGTATCTTTTTAATAATTAAAGCATTTTTGTGTGTACTGCAAGCACTTTTGGCATCTATTCATATATCTATGTATCTAGATATCTATCTAGCCGCTTACGTCTGAGTGCTTTTGAGATCACCTCATGAACTTGGCGGGATCCAAATTAGCGTAGAAGGGTAACATATATTGACAAAGAAGATGCGATCCGACGTTATGCGTATTATGCGAGGCCTTTTGAGAGAAGGGTACAGTCCGTGTAGTAATTTTTCTATTGTCACATGATTTAACAACGCTAATTTATGAAAAATGTTTCACGCACAGGCACAAACTGAGCAGGCTCACATGTTTACATAATTAGTTGTTGAGTTGTTTGCACCGGGGCAACGACGTCAACAGGAACATGCATATTAGCAACACCATAAGCGATAAACTGACATGAAGTGCTGGTGCTCACGGCGATGGCAGCCCTGGACACTGCTACATAAATCAGCTTCAGCGGATGCCAACTAACAACAATTGATGTTAAGCCGACGTTACGGCAGTATCATGAAGGTGCACACATCATGTTTATAAAATTGCATAGCCAGCACTGCAAACTGTATTGAAAATGGGTTTGTGTGCACACACAAGCATCATCTACTAAATTTCAGCCAGTAAAGTATTTAAAATCAAAGTCAAAGTGTTTTTCGCAGCACCGCAGGCGATACGCTCCTGCGGTTTTCTTTTAAACAAGTGTCCGCCACCTTCGTCACGCGTTTGGGTTGGCTGCCACGATCCTTGCAATGTGCTCAATTTGGGTGCACGTTAAAGAACCCCAGGTGGTCGAAATTTCCGGAGCCCTCCACTACGGCGTCTCTCATAACCATATGGTGGTTCTGGGACGTTAAACCCCACAAATAAACGATCCTTGCAAGTACTTTCTCTGATAGCTGACGTTTTAAATGAAAAGATGAGGCAGTGTTGAGCGAGAATACATAGCCTAATGTCGGGCAATGCATTTTTGAGAAGTCGACTTGAAAATGTGAATATGCATGATTAGGCATATTGTGAATATGTGTGATGACAATGTCATATCACGACGCTGTCACAATGTGATATATTGTGAATGTGCGTTATCATGCATAATAACAATGTCTCGAAGGGAGCCTTCGTTAAAAAGAGTGGTCAACGTCTTGCTCACTGTTTGTAGACTCACGTATATAGGTGGTCATATTTACACGGAACCCATGCCGAGTCCCGTTCCACTCAGCGACCATGAAGGCGAATGTGTGACTGGGTGGTTTCATTTTTTTATATATATCTGGGATTTGACGTCCCACAACCACGACGTGATTATGAGAGATGCCGTAGTGGAGGACTCCGGATATATCGACCATCTGGTCTTCTTTAACGTGAACCTAAATATACGTACACAAGCCTGAAAAATTTACGCCTCCATCGGAAATGCAGCCACCGCACCTGGGATTCGATCCTGCGACCTGCGGGTCAGCAGCCAAGTACCTTAGCCACTAGAATGTCGCGGTGGGGCTGTGTGGTATGAAGCCTTTTCTAATTGATTAACTATCTCGTGATAGGGCAAAAATACCTTTCCATTCATGGTAGGTGTATTGTTAGCAACTGAGTTCAACAGAAAAAAAATAGATTGCAAATTTTAGGTGCTGATGCTGCTTTAAGGAAATAATTTTGGCGTGATAAATATGGGTGATGTTCCTAAAGGACAGCTAGGGATAGGTTATTAAAAATAGTTGCGTAACGTTTTAAAATGAAGTTTGAATACTTTCATTCTTTTGTACTTTTCAGCCTCATAGCGAGTGTGAAGCAACAATTGCTGTTTCTGCGTTGCAAAAGAGCGAAACTTGTGCCTTCATAAGATCAGGGTAATAAAAATGTAAAAGCCTACAGAAATCTAAGAGCAAAAGTAATGACCAGATGAACCCGGCTGAATACAGCAGCAGTATATGTCCCTTGACATGTCACATCGCAATCTGTCTTCCGTAAAAGAATCCATAATTCATCGGAACAAACGATGCACGCTCGATCAGGGAAGTTCAGCTTCAAGCTGTCGGCGCATGCTCGCTAACAGAAGGTTGCTCAGTTCTGATGCGAGACAAGACCTGATATGTACTTCTTTTTTCGTTGTCATCACTCCATCGTTGGGGAAGAAAAAGGTGGAACGAAGGTAGCCCTGCCGAAGCTCCAGGAAAGAGTCAGTACTTATTCCCAGAGAGATCCAAAAACGCAGGTTTCCCGCTTCTTCAGTAGCATGCTTTGCAACTCGGCCGTAATCGGCTAAGGATAGGAACTAGAATAAGTACTTAATATCTTTCAAGTAACCTGTGGGATCGGTGTGTGTGTGTGTGTGGTGTGTGTGTGTGTGTGTGTGTGTGTGTGTGTGTGTGTGTGTGTGTGTGTGTGTGTCTTTTCACCGGAGGAAGTCCGTGATGATTTTGTTACAGTGGAGCAAGAAAGAGTCACTGACGGTGACTTTGTGTAAAGATCTAACGAGGAACTTTCGGAGGAATAGCTGCCAAGTACCTCCCACGAAAATGATTGACCTAAGTGAACGTGCGCCTTCTTATGCCGGGGCGATGACAAAAATAACAGCATATCCATGGAGCGAATGATGATTGGTGGGGCCAAACGTTCGTCAGTGCGTCCGTGCTTTCGTCCGCCCATTCGTTCTTGCTTCCGTCCGTCCATGCGTTCGTCCCTGCATCCGTCCGTGCGTGTGTTCTTGCGGCCGTCCCTCTGTCTGTCTGTTCGTCCATCCGTCCATCTGTGCGTCTGCCCCTCTGTCTGTCTATGCATCCATCAGGCCATCCATCTATTTGTATGTGCGTTCGTCCTTCCGTCCGTCTATGTAGTGAACTCTCCAAGTACAGCCATCTCACATCTTTTCATCGTGTATTCATTATATACAAGTGCTGCCATCCAGCAGACAATCTAAGGACCACTCTTTCGGGTATCTGCCACTGGTGGCTACATACACCATAGGATGATGGACCAACCCACACCATAAGGAGCTTCGCCCCTAAAAAATTTTTAAACTGGCTGGCGTTGTGATGTAATTTCTCAAAGTTCAAACATTTAGCTTTTCGCAAATAGCCACTTCTTTCATCTCAGAAATCCTCTGCAACAGGTCTTAGCAAAACGTTTCTGTGATGGCTTCTTTGGTCCCCCACTGATACTGTCTCTTCGTGAAGATGACAAGTCCTCTTCGCTTGCCTGCAACATCGCGATGGGCCTTCGCCCGTGAGGCTAGGATTTTCGGCCAATGTATAGCCAAATTAGATTTGCTCTCTCTCTCTCTCTCTTTCCTTACCAAATAGTAGCTACTTCAAGTCTTCCTTACACAAAGCGTGACAACATACCTTTTTGGTGCGCTTCTCGTCAGGAAAACAAATGTCGGCTTAAAGCCAGTGGTGGCCTTAACATAGCCCATAGCTGCCAGATGCGCAAGGTGCATTCGATGCATTCGCCCTACCAAATAAGTGTAGTGTCTTGCGGTGGCATCTAAGTGCAGATTTTTTTTCTTTTGTAGGAACGAAACCAGCGTTCTTCCATAGGAATTCAGTCCCTTGAGTGGCAGTTCGGCGGAAGCCTACTCAATGGATGGCGGAACTTGGTTCAGTAGAATACTACTTGTGACGTCGCAAGTGCCGTTCTGAAGTAGGTGAGACCCAGGGCCGAAGTTTTAAGTTTGTAATTTAGCAACAATAATAGCACTTATCCAGGAACATAAAAGCACCGTAGGGCAAATGCAAACGCCTGGAATGAATAATGGTAGACAAATCTTGATCATCGCCGAGGGTCCGAAAAAATATTAACTACAAAATGGAGACGCACAGGCCACACTGAAAGAGAGGTGCATTCTGAATGGGAACCTAATGAAGTCCTGAAGGCGTGTCCTCGCAATACTATCACAAGCCGCTCGCTTTTCGTTTCTCCATGTCCAACCGTGTGGGCGCTATAATATTGATGAAAAGGTCGCTTGCAGCAGCAGGCAATTCAGTTGGTGCGCAAAAAAAAGTAAACACCTACCCAGTGAGTATGCCTTCCTTCACTAATAAGCTTGGAGCGGAGATGCTGCCAACGAAAGGAACGGCTTACCGCCGACGATTGTGGTTCGTTAGGAAGCATTCTTCGCAATCGAAGTCTGTAAGAAAAAAAAATGTTGAACTTCTACTTTTGCCTCTGGCGGTATCTTGGGACGACACATGGAGCAGTAAGTGGCAATTAATGAACTTAAGCTTGCTTCACGGTAGAGTAGCGAAGCGTTGTGGCAAGCCCAGGCAGTTGTGTCGCAATCGGCGATGTAGTCGTTGTCGACGGAACTTAGTGTAGAGGCACAGCAATATACAGACACGTGGCGTGCCTAGTAGACTGGAGTATTACCTAGCCCTGGCGTAAGTGGGTGACATATGACGGTTGCAGCTTCGTTTGAAAGTTTGTATAGTTGTAGTTGTAGTCATAACAGTAGTATCCGCAGTAAAAGTGGCAGCTTTAGCAGGGATAGTAGTAGGTTGGAAAGTATAGCAGTATTAGTATAAGCGGTAGTTTTGGTGAGATAGGTAGTAGTAGAATTGAATTAATATAGGTAGTAGCAGTTGTAGTGGAGCTGATATAGCTGTATAATATATATATACAAACACACAAACTGCATTCTAAGAACATAAGTGCTCTTTGAGTGATTTTTTATACATAAGAGTGCCACAGTGATCGCACTTTTCTTGTGGAGCCAAGGTTATAATCTTTTCGTCTCACTCATGCTCCTAAAGAGAGTAAATTTGACTATCTAAAAAAAGTGAGCATGCCTCTCTAAAGACAGTGCTATTGACTAGTGTAAACGAAGAGCCAAACTTCTTAGAGCATACTGCTGACGGAAGGCGAAGCCTTGTCAACATTGTCGTTTTATGCCAAAGCCTTCAATGCCTAAACAAAAGTGAAAATTGACCGGCGTACCGCATTTTTTATCAGTGGTGTCAACATGACTGATGTGAACCCGTATCATCGCGTGATGACTTCCCCACATGACGTAATCGCGACGTCAACAATCCCCAAATAATTGAAGTCATCGTAAAATGATCAGAACGTCAGTGGTATGTCAGACAACTTAACATCACATCGTCATTTCATCACGTGGCGTCATTGCTTGGTCAAAGTTGAACCAATCCTGAAGGCCCTGCAGAAAACTTACAGTGATCGCGACCCCGAAGGCATTCCAAAACTGCGTTATCTGTTGAAAGCTTTCGCACGGGGTCACGGGAGGCTGCATATATTGACTTAAAAGAAAAAGAAAGGATGGTTTTTGCTTATAGTCGACTGAGGCGTATTCGTAAGGGACCCTGTGAGATGGTTTTACGAGAGGTGGTTCCTCAAGCGCATGCGAGAAAACTATAGGCACCATACTAGTGAATGATGAGGTCAAACTGACGCGCTGCTCAGAATATGATACACTTGTGCTTTAAACTTGTACTTCTGTGTCCTACAGTCAGCTATGAGAAGGCAATGATCCATAACAAAACTATAGCATGTAAGTTATGCCAAACTACTGGAAAATTACAGCGAACTCTCCCATTAAAAAATTTCAAGAAACCACATAACTGAAAGTTCACTAACCTTATAATTTTCACTACCATACAGAACAGCCTTTAGCACAACACAAGTGTAGTCAAATGTGTGAAATGCTGTTTCTTTTCTAAACAGCTAAGCTCTTCGGATTCGTCTGGCGCCCTTAGAGTGCAACAAAACACAAAGCTGTCAAGAGAGTCCACGTTCTTATGCACTGTCTTTGGCAGGACAATGAACCTGCGCTGTATTTACGGTTTAAAACTATTGACATCATTGAGTATGATTATTATAAATAGGCAAGTTTCATTGAATTACGATGCAAGACTGAAGCAAAAAGCTTAACTGTGTTCATAGTGTTGAAAAAAAGCTGCCTCCCCCCCCCCCCCCCCGCGTGCTCTCTTTTAATACGTCGGTTTGGTGGGAACATGTCATTTAAGCAGATTCACCTGGCTTTTGCGGAGCGTGACCATGCGTGCCGATTAAAATTTTTATATCACCTCGTAAATGGTCATTATAACGTCAACACTTCGAATTATTTTTCTCTCTCAACAGGTTGTGAAACGAGGCAAAGGCATGCTTTAACCATATAGTTCCATCTACGACAAGGAATAACTGTTTTGAATATTCTTTTTTCCCCGGAGTATAGCGAACTGGAATAATCTCAATACTATTGTAGTTTCTCAAAAGTCTTTAGTTATGTTTGAAAAAAAAAACATCTGAACGTGTTATGATTTTCCTTGTGTGATTTCATTTGTTCGTCACCAGTGTTTTTTTTTTTAGGGGCGAAGCTCCTTAGGGCGTGGGCTGTGCGTCCCCTGTATGTAGCCACCTCTAGTTTAGTTCTTGCAGTGCTCACTAGATGGCGGTACCGTCCCCTGTATGTAGCCACCTTTAGTTTAGTTCTTGCAGTGTTCACTAGATGGCGGTACCGTCTCTCGTATGTAGCCACCTCTCGTTTAGTTCTTGTAGTGTTTACTAGATGGTGGTACTTGTAGCTGATGATGAAAAGATGCAAGATGTTATAAACTAGAAAGCGGTACTTGTAGTTGATGAAAGACGCGAGATCTTATAAAATAGGAATGATGTCACATATGGCGCGTGTCATTGGTTGAAGGCAATCGTTCGATTTAGTGCGGCGACGTACGCTAGGGGGAGCGATGTAATAAAATCGAGTGGGCAAAATGTACAGAGGATTCATGGTTTACCAGGTTTACCTCCGCAGCTTCGCCCACTCATCATCATTCACTTCGTGGATATGGCGGCACTTTTTTCTTTAAATTCTTACGAATGTTTGAAGACAGTCTGCAATTTGTGTGCGTTAAATTGTTTGTATATTTAATGTATAGCCAGCCTGCTAGGATATCAGTATCTATAAACAAATAAAAACATGTAACGGTACCCGCGTTGCGTGATTTTTACGGAGACTTGTCATGTAAGCTGTCTTTCGTGATGTTATGTCACGCGACCAGTGTCTCCTTTCGCTTCGTATATTCGTTATCTCGTCCGTAAGGAATGTTACGCCTGACGCCGAAGAAATCGGCGCACGTGATGTGAAAGCGATGCTGTAGATAAAGAAGGTATTTACGAGGATTGAGAGAGCGCGTGGCGATTTATGATGACGATAATTCAAATGTCCACAACTTGGCCGCAGAAAGAGCTATGAGAGCTCCGAAGTTGAAAATTTCTTCCTATGTGGGCTATACTGTTCACCTGCTTAACAAAAAGTACTGCTCTGGAAATCCGCAAAAGTATAGCAGTTTGGGTGACTTGGTATAGAAGGACATTCTGAGAGTTTCGCTCAACTCAGAGTGAATGGCAACGAAGATAGCAATACCAGGTCGGGCAAGACGACTGCGTCAGCATTGCTTTGTCTTGTCCTGAGTGCTACGCCTACCTTTCCTTCTTTTTACTCTGACTCTGAGTTGAGGCAACACTCATGACACCCTCTAGAAAGCCTGCACAAGCTTCAAAACGGCTCATGAAAAGATTAAAATAAAAAACTGTATTTATTACGTACTATAGAATTGACTCAAATGTCTACATTACTGTAACGTGATCAAGAAAAGCAGAAAACGAATAAAAATTTGACCACATTAGGAAATACAGTGAAGAGTGTTTGAGAGCGTATTCATTGCATAACAAGAATACTGTGATGCATCTAAATCCTTCTTGGTGCTGTTAGAAAAGCCAGAACTATTTGTGCGTTTTAGACGTCCCCATGATTTCCAAACAGTCACGCGAAATGGGAGAATGTGCGCACAATCACATGAAAAGTTTGTCTCCTTTCCGGCGACTTTTTCTAACTTACCCCATTCGTTTTAATTTCTGTGTCAGTGTTTTCACGGTGAAATCATCTGAAAATTTTTTCTAAACACGAGGTTCCCAGTGAGGCCATATTTCTGTGTTCGCACCAGTATGTTCAAACTCATTTACGCCGCCCAGCAACAGCACTTCCCCAGTTCACGTGACTACCTCCTGTCAACGGCTTTCACGTCACACGCACTTCGAAGTATGACAGAGAGGTGTGCATTAATCTCTAGGGTGCGGTCGTCACGAGCATTCAGCTGCGTTTACGCAGCCGTCGTGATAGGCTCATCACGCCAGGGGTGGCGTGGTGTCTCGCCGAATCCCCGTGAGCACGGATGTTACGCATAAGCGTGGAACTCTCCGCTTTCGTTGTGATATAGTGCTCTTGTATATGCCAAATTCTTTTCGCTCGTCATGTGGAACCTAGGGATACGATGCGTTGCTCGTTACGTTTCTGCTGCGGGGACAAATTGTATCGGGCGCACGCCCCTATCAGCCAGGGAAGGGGGCCTGCCGCTAAGCCGCGCTTCCCTTCCGACTCCCTGGAGCAACAGCATTTAGACTGGTGGCTTGTCGAATACACTGTAATCAAAGGAAAGAGTGAGACACAATTAACTGAGGTAAGGCTTAGTATAGTTTTCAAGAATTCAATTTTGTATGAATTTAATTGTCAAGGTCTTCGAACTTTTATGAACTTTTTTTTTCACCCAAAGCTTCATAAACGGCATAGTGAGGTTTTCAGAATTCGATGTGCTTTGGCGTGCACTTACGGAACCGCATTTCTACATTGTTATTTTGTGTGGGTTGTCCACAACACCTAACTACAGGTGCGACAAAACTCCCACTAAGGTTACTCTGAAAGTTGGCGTCAGATATTCATGCCAGTGTCGCATAGGTTAACATGTTTCCCGTAATCGACTGCTTAGACACTTTTGAGTGCAGCAGTGGGAGCTTTTCTGCAAAACAAGTAGACTTCATGAATGAAAGTGCAGTATACTACTTGCAATGCGACTTGAGCTAGGGGAGAATGCAGCCTGTAATAAATCAGGGAAGAATGAATTTGTCTATTGTGTCAGTAGAACCGAAGAGGCCTAACGTTACTACATTGTTAAGCTGAATTTATTGTAGCACAAACAAAAAAATAAAACTTGATGTAAGGCGTTTCCTATGAAGGCACGGAGAAAAAGTATTGAATACCCGAGCATGCCTGAGTGAATAAGGGACATTACAAAAAAAAAATTCAGACATTAAGCACTGATGATGTGCCCAAGATAGATGGACGACAAGATATGAGACTCATTTGAGGACGAAAAAAATTTCTGACTTGACTACGATATCACGAAGCATATAATGTGCCCAAGGTAGATGGCCTAAACAGTGTAAATAGTGTTTTGTAAGGAAGATTGCAAAATATCGCTTCCGCGTCGTTTTCGTAGCCTCCCGTCCGCGATGAAGCAAATGCGTTGTCGTCGTCATTATCATTTCTACAGAGTTTAAAAGCAATATTTTTTACAAAAGTTTAAGAGAATGATATCATGAGGGCACGAGGTAGCGCAGATGACTGTTTCGAATGAGCGGGCGTTCTTTCATGTTTACTGCACTATATTATCTGGTATGACACGACTGGCTTGTTTTTTATGCAATGTCCGTTTGTTGAATCCAACTCTAAAGACCCTAAAGATATGTCTGTTCTGTTCTGTTCTAACAGTTTTGCTGTGGAGAGGTTGAGGTCCATATTGCTTCGGCTACTCCATATCACAATGTTTTGCACACACAAAAAAAAAATAATACTGAACGGTACCCAAAAATGAACAATTCCAAAAAAAACATAATAGCACACTGAAACCAGTTCAAATATTATGCCAATACACAGTTTGTTTACAGCAGTTCACACTGTCATTAAACCGTACACGTACACTTTCCTTTTCTACTGTCAGTATCTGCCCTAACACATTTCATATATATCAATCCCTGGCTGGTTATCACAGGTGCCTATCCAGTCCGGTCTACACTAAAAAGTCTATCAGGCAAACGTTCGCCTTTTTTCTGAAGATCCATATTCCCGGAGAGAATCCTCACTTAGCAAGCATACTTTTTATCGCGCATGGGTTCCGGTGCTGCCTTGCTTTACACCTCCAATAGCTTAACCAACAGCGCTACGGTAGATTCTGACGAATGAAGACGGTTGGGTTGGGGCACCCGACATTTGCAGACCTTGTCAATTCATTCAATGAGAACATTCATTCAATGGCCCTCCCTAGCGGTTCCCTTTTATATATGCAGTCTCTAGAAATTCCTGCTGCAGATACAACGTGGTGAGCAGCTTGAATAAGTGATAGATGCCACAATGAGAAAATAGCCACTAAATTGAAGGCTACAGTAAGTGGACAATACCATTTAGTTTACTATAAAGAACGCCTTCTGCCAGTCCTCTTTGCAGAGAGTTCACAGTAAAAAGACGAAATAAATCGAATTCAAGTAACAGACACTAAGGCTATGCAGAAGAATTTTTGGAACTGCGTCTATTTTGTAGCGAAAGCAAGATATGGCAAAACTTCTTGGAAAACACTGACTAGCCAGTTCATGGCAGTAGCAGCGTACGTACGATCTAGCGAAGGCTATGTCAAAACCCGAAGTCTCCTTCACTTTCAAGTGATAAACAAACATTGTGAATTTACTGCAAGCATTAAAACAGCCATTTATTGCTAAATATAATCTCGCAAGGATCGTAAATGTCACCAACAAGTAGGGGGCAACGTGCAACTAATGAAAGTACTAGAATTTATCTATAATGTTTGAGAATTTATTATCGAGGAATTTACAACAATTTGATAGAATTTGGCTGCAATTATTCAGCCTATAGTTATCCTTTTAAAGCAAACAACAAAATTTTATTAGTTGACCTTTCAAGCGGTCGCTTGCACTATACTCACTGCACCTCGCTTATCAAACTTCCAAATATTTGTATAAAGTGATTGTCCATAGAGGTGACGCTTGCCGCCCCGCCACAGTAGACAAGTGGCTAAGGTACTTGGCTGCTGACCCGCAGGTCGCGCGATCGAATCCCGGCTGCGGCCGATGGAGGCGGAAATGCTGTAGACCCGTGTGCTCGGATTTGGGCGCACGTAAACAACACCAGATAGTCTAAATTTCTAAAGCCCTTCACTACGGCGTCTCTCATATTCATAGGGTGGTTTTGGGACGTTAATAATAATAATAATAATAATAATAATAATAAAAATAATAATAATAATAATAAAAATAATAATAATAATAATAATAATAATAATAATAATAATAATAATAATAATAATAATAATAATAATAATAATAATAATAATAATAATAATAATAATAATAATAATAATAATTATATTATTATTGTTGTTATTATTATTATTATTATTATTATTATTATTATTATTATTATTATTATATTAAATTTCAGGCAATCATTACGTAAGGAGCTTCACGACGCACAGCTTGTGAAAATCGTGAGATGTGACGCCTGAGGAACGTACATCAACACAAGGAAAGCACCTACGCCACCTCTTGAAGATTTTGTCATTTTACCGTAAGGCATTTTTTTATTTTACGCCACATATTGAAATGAGCACCCCTCCTGGAAGCGAAGTATGCGGCAAGCTTTTTAAACGGTGCCAAGAAGTGGAAGGAGCGAGCATCGAACATGGGCGACTCTAGCGCACAGATATAAGGGTGGTGGCCCAGCTCATGCTACCCGAGAGGACAGAACACAATGTGATAAAGTAAAGCTTATGTGCCTAAAAATTAAGAGACAATAAATAGACACTTTTTCATATGGCCAACGGATGTCACTGATCCTTCTTGTATACGCCGCCTTTCTGTTGTATTCTATGCAGCCAGATGCCGTCCGTAAACTTGGGACGCCGATCGATGTCGATAAGATCTTCAATCGCGCCCCGCCACGGTGGTCTAGTGACTAAGGCACTTGGCTGCGAACCCGCAGGTCGCGGGGTCAAATCCCAGCTGTGGCGGCTGCATTTCCGATGGAGGCGGAAATGTTGTAGGCATGTGTACTCAGATTTGGGTGCTCGTTAAAGAACTCCAGGTGGTTAAAATTTCCAGAGCCCTCCACTACGGCGTCTTTCATAATCAAATGGTGGTTTTGGGACATTAAACCCCAGAAATCAAATCAGATCAATCAATATCTTCAATCGCGCCAGCGCAGGCGAGGCTGCGGAGGCGGCAGGGACAAGAGCGAGTCAACCTGCTTCGATTGGGGTGCTTTTGAGACAAAACGCACACCGGGTTTCACCAACAACCAAATTTTCCCGTCTCTCCTTCCCTCTTCCTATCTCGCTCTTTTTTTCTCTCGTTCATGTGTGTTTCCTGTCAACGTGCCTCGCCCGCGTTGATGAGAGTTTGGATCCTCTGACAAATAGCCTTCGACAGGCTCGACGCTGTACAGGTTTTCTCGGGGGGATCTCGCATTCGATACCCGCGATAAGGAAAAGTTGATAGATGGGCAGCGAGCCACTCAGCGCTCTCTTCTTGATTCTTTCTGACGTTCGACTCTGTCATGTGTTACCTATACGTGTATATAGACGAGATGCTGCCGCGAGCTGGTGCTTTCATCGCTTTTGTGGAAACGACTGACGCGTCCTGATTTGAGAAGAAAGACGAAGCGAGAATCAAGGCTGTCTTACTCTTACGCGACAAACTGGTGCACAAGGGCTACACAATCCCACCTAAAAGTAACCATAGTATATCGAAAGGACATCGAGAGTATATGGAAAAAACACCGTTTCTTGCGCATTCACTAATGCATCATCGCTCTATCTGGGGCCTTCTCTTTCACTCAGCAATAGGGCTGCGCCGCTGCCAATTAGCAAGGTGGCCAGTGAAACCTATAGCCTGGTTTGTTTCTGATACTTTCTACCAAACAAA
The DNA here is from genome assembly GCF_043290135.1 of Rhipicephalus microplus. Taxonomy (NCBI): domain Eukaryota; kingdom Metazoa; phylum Arthropoda; class Arachnida; order Ixodida; family Ixodidae; genus Rhipicephalus; species Rhipicephalus microplus. The sequence goes on along the minus strand of NC_134709.1, from coordinate 70,394,380 downwards.
AGAAAGCAATCTTTTAGGTTGATATCAGAATGCTTTATGTTTACGTTGTGGCAGGTTAACATTAGTCACCAAAATGCAATTACTTGATGTGTACAAACAATAAGGTGTTCGTTTTACATTACGTCATGTAAGTTATGAAAGCTGATAAAAAAGAACGATTTTAAACAGAAACCAGTGCAAATTACACCAGACGATAAAAGGTAGTTATTCTCACTAGGTGGGAGATACAGCTCGCTTACCTAGCAGAAGAAACAAATAATGATTATAATGATAACTAAAATCAAATATGGCTGTATATATATATAGGGTCAAAGAAAACAATAGAAAAATAGAAGCGCTATGAGGCATTTGATCTGCTCCGCAACATCGGCATCTAATTGATATCCCAAGTTTTCATTAAAGTTGTGTCTAATAAAAAGTCCCATAAATTTACACTTCTTCGTGTTCATTTCTTCATTCATCGTGAGGGTCTTGTTCTGGCAGACTTAATGCCATCAGGTGGTATGTGAAGGATTGCTGGTCAGCTGCCCCAGCTAGATAAGATTGCGTACTACCTGACGCCAACAAGCAAAAAGAGTGCTCCATGCTGGCCGCAAAGGCAACATATGGCGCTGACTGACACTCACACGCTTAAACGCACATACATGTATATAAAGTGAAAACAATGACATTTTTGATCAGATTCCCCAATCTTCTCACACAGAGCTGTAAGCGATCGTGAGAATGCATATATTGATTTTTAAACTTCCCAGCAAATATACAACCCCAGGGCCTCTCCCTGCTTTATTCATTTTAAATAAAAAAAAACACGGCTGGAAACCTTTAGTAGGGACTCACATTTGTACAGGATTATTCGTTTTTTTTAAACAAAATCAGAGTGCACGTACACATGTGACATGCTTGCAGTTAATTGCTTATACTTAAATTTGTTTACTACGTGCATTTACGACACCATACCAATAATAAAAACCGTTTTATTTCTAGACTGGCTGTTTGTCATTTTTTTTTTTCATGTGGCGTGGTGACCTGGAGCAGATGGTGTCTCTTTTCTACTCACGAGAAGGGGTTTCATTCCCAACGACCAAACGCACGTTTCAGAATGCATAAAATGAAGAAGAGGCCCGATAGTTGGATTTATACAGGCGCTAATGAGCCTCAGGCATTCACATTTTAACTGGTGTCCACAATTTTACATGGCGTCTCTAATTATAACGTAGTTATTTTGATTTATACAATGCTGAAGCTGCCTGTTTAACACGTATACCTTTGTTTAAGAGTATTATACCATACGGCTTCGAATTTCTCCGAATTTGTCCAACGACTCGCGCATCTTGCCAAGTCTGGTGAAGGGCTACCGCACTCACCTTGGTAGCAGGAAAGCAGCGCACGATTGCGGACTTCTGTGATGGTGTCGATGGGTGTGCGCTGTAGTGGCAAACAATTATCCAGCTAAGCTAGGCCCAGCCCTAGAAGTGCGCCGATGGTAAAACCACAATCTCGATCAACGGGTATTTGCGACAGAAAGCAGACGAACTCCGCCACTCACCCTGCAATAGACGTGCGTGACAGAATAAACAAATCCATGGAGAATTTGAATAAAAACACTACTAAGAAGTAACACAAACGAGGGAACCTAGACGTGGGCAGAAAATGCCCGTCACACCCATGACCGACACCTTAATAAACCGTCAAGATTAGCTCACTGGTTTTAGAAATTCTGTGCAGGGTGTTAACCACATGTACGAAATTCTGGTTCAGTGATTTATTTTATGTGTTTATAACTTCTTAACACGAGCCGGAATCGTAGATATCCCTAGAAGCGTTGTTCACATTCTAAATATTGATATATCACGTCCGTGATACATTCGTGCAAAGCATACACCAAGTATTGGCCCTATTTCGATCTCTTGCGAGGGGGTAGCAAACTGGGCCCGTGATCCTCCTACCATCCCCCAAATTTTTCACGCAAGAGCTTCAAGGAGTTTGGGTCGCAGAAATTTCGGCATTGAAACACACGCGTCCCCTAACATGCGTCACAAGAAAACATGAAGTGTTCAAGTAATAATGTGTGGAACAAGCGTACAATCCCGTCGGGCATCAGAACATGCAAATATCAGTTTATAGCCGGCCAGCCACTACAATCAATGCACACACCTTACTGTGCCTATCTTCTTAAGGTGACGTAAAAGGTGCATTTCAAGTTCGAAAAGGCTTCATGCACTAAGTGCGCACTCGTAACAGGATGTCGTTATTGCTTTCAACCCTTGATAGGTAGATATATGAAGGTTCACGTCCCAAAACCACCATATGCATATGAGAGTCGTCTTGGTGGAGGGCTCCGGAAAGTTCGACCATCTGGGGTTCTTATACGTGCACCAGAATCTGAGCACACGTGCCTAAAGCATTTTCGCCTCCATCGGAAATGCAGCCGCCGAAGCTGGGATTCAATCGCGCGACCTGCGGGTCAGTAGCCGAGTACCTTAGCCCCTAGAACACCACGGCAGGGCAGCATTCAACCCCTAAAAGCGACGCTTAAGGCTTCTCCGACATTTTTTCCCCACTCAGCGGTATTTAGGCTTTTAAAAAGCACAAGTTTGTTGGCAGCCGGCTGCTTTCTCATTTTCCCAACAGTGACCGATAGAAAGAAGTAATTTACTGGGGGCAGAAAATTTAGACACGATAATAATAACCTAGTGGTTCGTAAGAGAACAGGTAAATGATAGTTTGGCAGATTGATGGGCCAATCGACGTTTACGATAAGCAAGAAGTAGCTATTGGATGCGGCTTTCCCTTTTCCAAGCAAAAATACTGGACAGTGACCTTCATGCTCCGTGTTTGATAAGCGTGAGCGCAGCAGAGACCTTGCTTCGTGGTTGTGGCGCTTACCGAAATGTGAGACACGACGCCTTTTAGAGCGTGCCCAACGAGCGCATCGAGGCATCTACCAATGGCTACCTAAGGCTAAAGTTACTGTATATGCTGCTTTTAGCTACCTGAAGGCAGCTTATGCAGTAACTCTACCTAAGGCGAGGCCGTCGCTTCATCTCGCTACTGATGACGAAAACGCGCCAGAGCTACCGAGCTCAGAGGACTGTGAAACGGTGTATGGTGTATACAGATAGCTTGCTGATACCCAATGGCGCAAGGTTTTCTTTGTGGCGTAGTGTTTAGCGTCATGCTATAAAATGGGCGAGGTCCCTGGTTTGACGCCCTGCTGCAAAATCATTTATTCTTGCTCTTTTAGCAATTTGCAAATGTATATTTAATACGACCCATCCGCAACGGAAATATGTCAGTGGAGCCGTAGTGGACCCCGACATAAAACATTTGCGGGTTAAAACGCTCTAATAGCTACAGAGACTATTTTGAAAAAAAAAATATTTTTTTTTCATTTGTAGATTGAGTTCATTTGTTCGTTAACATTTTATATGTAGAATTTGGAGCGAAGTATGAGGGCCAGCTATTCTTTACCTATTACTTTTTTATTAAGCACTTCATTTTATTCTACGACATAGTATTCGCTCGTTGTACATTTTTTTAATCGTATACAGGGAACTTTTAATGAAGAGAACTTCAAGGGACCTAAATATTTTGTTCTCTGAACTGAAGTACACTAAACTGAATGTTCATTAGAATACGAAACAGAACTGAACACATGAGATGTGACGTCAGTAGTGTGAAATATTGTTCATTTAGACAAGAATTTCATAATAATAATTCGGACTGGCGTCCTCGAGAGTGTCCAGAAGGTTCACTTCTATGCACGGCATCTGGTACAGCTTGCTGCGGCGTTACGAAGTCTCCTAGATTTCTGATATATCCTTCAGCCTCGGTTAGATGTACAATATTTCACCGTACCTCAGCCATTAAAACTTCTTCGTCGCACTCTTCTTCCCGTTAAGGACGAACACTGGGCACAACATATATGATAGTTAGGGGCAGGTACTCAAGTGCAGGTGCCTTGTTTTAATCGGCTGTTGGACTGTTTTGACACGGCGGCACTGCATGCACAAGCGCTGTTGCACCACTGCAGATGAGTGGGTAATTTGGGGGCAGCTCGCATCAGCTATGCCACAGCTCCACAGTGGGAAACTTTGTCGAATTGAGCTCGCAATTGAGCCCGGGTAAACAAATCAAGTTCCTTCAAGTGAAATATTCACTACTCAAAAATTCGCCTAATCGAAATATTTTCTGCAGAGCATTCATAAAAAAAAAACTGGCCAGGGATTTTCTCCATCGAAATAATGAGCGCCTCGTAAGGCTTGCTACAGTGAACTCTCACTTGAATTAACGCCAGTTTAACGAACATTTTAAAATAACGAAGAGTCCTAGCATGCACTCGTTATCTTGATGGAAATATCTCATTGGAGCTGTTTAAATGCCGTGTTTTCAACGATTGGCAGTCACGTTGACTTTCGAAGTACATTTACCACCACAACCAACATGCGAAGCAGTGAAGTAAAAGGGCGAAAATTGACTAAGCGTACGGTCATCAGGACGATCCTCTCGAGACAGAGGGTGGAGGCGTGCCGAGCGTTGCACAGCATAGGAAGTCATTAGATCAGATCTCGTATAAATGGCTGGCTGTCGATATAAATACCTCCATTCCACTCATTACTGGCTGAAGTAAGGAAGTATTGCAGGTATTTGTTTGGTGCACGCTGAGCGCCACTCACATTCTCATGCTTTTCATCAAGAATTGATCGACGAAGCCCCACGAGAGGCATCACTAATGCACCGGCCGATAATGACCGTATATACGATAAAATTGGGTCTCATCACGAAGCTTGGGCCGACGTGAAATCAGAACATCCTATTTACAGCTTCGTAGAGCAAGCTTTTTTCAGATAAGATCTCGGAATACTTCATCGTAGACATCGTGTTCGCGATCTTTTTGCTGCAATGCAAATTTTCCCAGGCATAGCAGATGAAGGAAGAAAGGAAGAAAGGAAGGAAGGAAGGAAGAAAGGAAGGAAGGAAACAAACTCAAAAAGAGAAGGCAAGGAGGTTAACCAGAAAGACTTTCTGGTCGGCTTCCCTACGCTGGCAGATTAGGTCTGGGAAATAGAAAAGTGAGAACGAGAAAGGAGGGAAGAGAAGGAAAAAAGAGAAAGGCAGAGACAGTGAATTCACGGCAGCGTGCAGAAATCCACCGCAAGTGATTGGCGTTCACACAAGCACGTCGTCATCAGACAAACAGCATGCATTTGTAGACTCGTATGTTAAAAGCGAACCTGTCGGTAGCCGACCCTTCCTCATATGTTGATGCCGTAGAGCTACTCAAGTGGCCCTGTGGCTTCGAAAAAGTGGGACTTAGTAGGAAATTGGTGCTGCATTAACACAGGCTGGGATGAGGCTCGTTGGAAATCTCAAACGAACAAGCGGCGCGGCCAGATGGGTCTTGCAGAGCCCGACAATGCAGGCATCAGCTGCTCAGTTGCGACAGCATTCGCGAAATGAAGTTGACTATATTTTTTACCATAAATTTATCATAAAACAAACTCATAAATCATAATCTTAATACATATTTGCAATTCAAGCAGACCAAGTGGCTATTTATGTATAATGCAACTGCAAATCCACTTGAAGTTTAAGCTACCCGTTCCTTCCGAATAAAAATGACTTGTGGAATATGTGCTTAGAATAAATCTTGTGATTTATTATCTCAAACAGGTAATTAATGCCTCCTCGTGCAGGTTAATGAATGGCCGTGGGGTTGCCCGAACTTCTCTCCAACGTCCGTGTTTGCACGCGTGTGATTGTTTTTCAAGAGAACAAAGTAGGCTAAAAACGCACACACAGAAGAAATATATTGCTTTACTTTGCCACAGCAAGAGGCATCGGTAACTGCAAATCTCATGTTTATGCGTCATGAGGTAAATAATATCTTTCACATTGAAGCGAATTCGATGGCGGAAATCGTAACACAAGCGCTGCTCGGAGGTTCTTAAGGTAATCATGTCAGATTGTACTCGTGTTAGCTATTCTCTGTGTTAAACATAGCGCATTGTTCTCCTGTGAATTTTTACATTTGCCGTAGGTAGACTGCCAGCTTTGGAAGGCTTACAGTGCGCTACGTGGATAAGCGTAATTCACGTAAAAGTGATCTATCATGCGTGATTAGCGTCTGGGGCTGTCGCTTCGGCGATGCCTTCGTACTGACAGCAGCTGGCATTTAGTAAAGCTGAGATTATTTTCCAATCAGGCAATGCATGGGAGTCCCCCAGTTCGTTTGCGTCACTTCCACGTGCTCACGCTTTGAAGGGTGAATTTTTTGTGGGGGTGTAGAATGACAGAAAATGTGATAAAATTTTCTTGTATATAATGAACACACCTACATAGCAGCAAAAAGACAAAGTCACGACTTGCTCTCTCTGAACTGAAAAACTGAAAAAAAAAACAATAGATCACGGTTATATAGGTGCACGTGGAAGAAACTTTGCGCAGCTCTCTACAAACTAGTTTGGTATAAAAACACATGACATGTAAATACCCTATGAAAAAATAGCGATGTTCTTGGTATAAAGAACCGTTTGTGGAGTCAATGAATATGATATATTTGTTTTTAATTATTCTTTGCTAAATAGGAAAAACTTTTGTTGAATGGTATTGTAAACTACTCGGTACACTGTGCATGATAGCGTTGATATACTTCAATAAAATTACTTCACAAATCTCTTCTCAGCAGATTTATTTGTTTTGCTGTATAGTGATCCGACCAATGCAAATGTGCATACTCGCGTCCGTGTGCAGTGCTGAGGTGAAGTTAGAAAGTGCATTGAAAAAACAAGCCCTTTGGTTTAATTTTTGCCCCGGCATTCATCGTAGTTCACTTATTGCACTGCGAAATATAATGTTGGAAATACCCGAATACATTAAGAAGCGCGCTGTGAAAATCAATGTAATCACATAAATGAGATTTTGTGGTAACATTTTTGAATATCATGCCCGAGTGTTTTTTCTTTAAATTGAAATATCTTATATACACGAATGCAGTCCCCTTTTTATAGGCAACAAGACTGTAAAAACTGTTTTGAGGTCTTAAATTACCACACTATGAACTACGAATACGGAAGGGATTGTATAATCCTATTTCCTGCCTTGTGATAACTGGGAATAGATGATATGCGAAGCACGAATGGGAAAGGTTGATGTGTCACTTTAAAATCAGAACAATGCTACGAGGTGGTGGTAAATGATGCCATACATGATTTCCGTGTCATGATTATCATGTCTCGATGTGTCGTTTACCTTCGTCATCTATTCACATCACGTGATACCAAATTTAGTGTACGTGAGGATAGCGAAACGACCGCGAGCACGCTATGAGCATGGTATGTTGTCATGTTCTTACATGACACGCGTGTCAGGATTATCATAGTTGCACCAGTCATATGCGTTCGTCATCGATTGACGTCACCCAATACCTCATTTGTAATATGTGGAGCTAGTGAGATGTCCACGAGCGCATCATGAAGGGCCAAATATGCTCCAAAGTAGCGTTGACGCACGCGCACGCTGCGCGAAGCGACGCTACGCGAGCAAAACGCGACGCCAGGCGCGGCTTGCGCGACCAGCGTCCGTTGGCATGGCCCGGCGGACACTGTAACGAAATGTGACGTGTTGCATTTTGCGCTGACGACATTACCCATAGAACACTGCATCTCCCTCTTTTCATGGCTGAGGGACAATGGACGTGCTAAAACACGCATGCGTCAACGCAACGCAGCACGGCGCGCGCTTGCGAGTATATGGCAGGACCGGTGCCTGGCGTGGCAACGCTGGCGTGACGTGACGAATTGAACACCGTTGAGAACGCGCACCGCGTCACGTCGAAATGTATTAGCGCCTTAACTGTGGCATGTGGTCATGTTTTCACATGACACGCATCTCTTGATTATCATGTTTGCACCAGTCTCATACCTTCCTCATCCATTGACGTCACGTAATACCGACATTAGCATATGTAAAGCTAGCGAAATGGCCATGAGGGCATCATGAGTGTGGCATGTAGTGATATTGTTACCTGACACGCATGTCGTAATTATCATGTATGTGTCACTTACCTAAGTCGTCCGTTACCGTCACTTAATACCGAGTTTGGTACATGTGAAGCTATCGAAATGGCCACGAGCGCATCATGAGCGTAGCATGTAGTCATGTTACATGACACGCATCTCATATTTATGATGTTTGCATCAGTTTCATACCTTCGTCATCAATTCAAGTCCCATAATACCGAATTTGGTATAAGTGAAGCTAGCGAAACGGCAGCCAGAGCAACATGAGCATGGCATGCAGTCATTCGGTATAAGTGAAGCTAGCGAAACGGCAGCCAGAGCATCATGCGCATGACATGTAGTCTCGTTGTTACATGACACGCATCTGATGATTATCATGTTTGCTCCAGTCCCATACCTTCGTCATCCATTCACGTACCGTAACACAAAATTTGGTATATGTGACACTAGCGAAATGCCCGCGACCACATCATGAGTTCGGCATGTAGTAATGTTGTTACATGACACACAAGTCATGATTTTCATGTTATGGCCTGTCGCTTGTGTTCGCCATGCAATCATGTAATACCATACCAGTTTTGCAACATGCAATGTGAAAGAAACTACCGCAAGAGCCGCAAGACAACGAATTGTAAATCATGACGATCCTGACATCCATGTCATGATTTTGATGTTATGACTAGTCAAATATGTTCTTCATGCAGTCATGTTATGCCATACTAAGTTTGGTATCGATACCATTATCGAAATGGCCAGAGTAGCTAAAAGTCGTTGGCGGCTAGATAGATATAGATTAGTTAGATAGATAGATAGGTAGATAGATAGATAGATAGATAGATAGATAGATAGATAGATAGATAGATAGATAGATAGATAGATAGATAGATAGATAGATAGATAGATAGGCTCAAAGTCGCCAAAGTTCGTTAACAAACGCTTCGCATTTAATACCCAACCTCAGTAGCGTCGACCCGATGAATGGAAAGAATAAATGTCAGAGACCGACCCAGCTGAAATCGAACGCAAGCATTTTGCGTGGCAAGGAAGCATTCTACCACAGAGCTACGCCAGGTCTCGGAACTACTTTTGAAATGAACGGTAATAATCGTGAAACGTCAGTAGGGGTTGCAGTGCCGCCTACCCAATTTTATAAACATCACATATGTACTACTTCGATACAGCCGTCACATCGGGTTAAAGTCAATTGTGGTTAGTTGCCATGCCCTGAAGTTGATTTAGGTAGCAGTGTCCAGGATCCGCATCCATGTCATGATTTTCATGCCATGGCTAGTTAAATATATCCTTCATTCTGTCTTGTTATGTCGTAGCAAGTGTGGTATCGATACCATTATCGAAATGGTCGGGGGAGCTAAAAGTCGTAGGCGGCTAGATAGATAGATAGATAGATAGATAGATAGATAGATAGATAGATAGATAGATAGATAGATAGATAGATAGATAGATAGATAGATAGATAGATAGATAGATAGATAGATAGATAGATAGATAGATAGATAGATAGATAGATAGATAGATAGATAGATAGATAGATAGATAGATAGATAGATAGATAGATAGATAGATAGATAGATACGCGCAAAGTCGCTGGAGTTCACCAAGAAATGCTTCGCATTTTAAAATAGCGGTCATTTCATCTGTTGAGTTGGTTTACAAATTGAAATAGGTTATAAATGGAAAAATTTTGCTGCATTCAGTGTGAGAAAGTGAATAGCTTAGCTTATAGTATTTTCAATTATAGTGTAGCCAATTTCGGCACAATTTCAACATCGATAAACTACCAAAAGGATCTATGGAATAAAACATACCACTACGGTACCCACATGTTGTTTTTTACGCCTCTTTGCTTCTGGCTACTGCAATAACCTCTCTATTTTACAGTGCGAAAACTGTTGTGAGATGACTAGAGTTGAAATTTGGGCTAGTTGGTTCGCCCTTCATACGCGTGAGTCCACGCATTACAAATTTATTTTAATAATATTTAAAGTTGTTGCGAATTCAGAAACTATATAGTCGAATTGTGCAGTCAGGGAAGAATCGTGTGACAGCAAAACTCTCAACTACTTGTATAAGCGCCCTGTTTCTAGAAGTTGTGGCTCCTTAAGTGATAACTTTCATACTTTTTTTGTGGAAAATATATTGGCACCCTAATTCACGCTTCAAAATGATTTGCAGCTTTGCATTAGTGTTGCAAACACTGGGCGCTGATAGATTGAATACTAGACGTACTACAGCGTCATGGAAATCAGGTTTTTTTTTTCTGTAGTCTTTTTATATTGTTGTCTTGCAACCTTAGGACGGTAAAATAACTGATGGGTCGATCGACTGCCGCAGATTCACTCGAACTCACATTAAGACGTGAGTCTGTGTCTCAGTGAGCAAGAGTGATTATAATTAGGTGAAATTGAGTCCGAACGAACCCTGTCGACAACTCAGTGTGCCTGAAATTGAGTGAGTGCTACTCAGGAAAATTGTAGTGGCTCTGAGCCTGGGTGAGTCCTAAGCGTAAAATACGTTTTCGTGGATGAGTCTGAGAGAACTCCGCAATTTTTGCCAGCCTACGCTTTCGACTGTCTTTTTTTCTACATTTGTTCGGTGTTAGTGCGAGAGGCAGTTTCACCTTTTAGCCACACTTCCAAAGCGGGCATGTTCTGTCATGATGGTTACTGAAAAGGCTCTCCTAGAAGAGTATTCCAGACAATGACATTATACCACGCAGGGACAAACGAACACTTTTGGCACTGTACTTCACGTCCCACTTTATCAATCTATGGCTGCCTGCCACCAACAAGAAAGTTAAGGCGCCCCAATAAGGTATTGCCTCTGTGTTTTACGATTTCTAAACTTTTCAACAAAAAAAAAACTGCCAATCATTCTCTAACGTTTTAACTAACCCGTTGGGCTACAAACGTTCCTGAAATTTTCAAATGCCAAATCAATATTCACATGGGTGAAAAAAATGCGTAGCCTTCACTGTAATAAGCGTTTCTGCTGTGAACTGATTGCACATTTGCTTCCCTTTTTTTCTTTCGTCTAATTCAGCGTCCTTTAGGCGAGAGAGAGAGAGAATAAACTTTATTGGGTTCCAGCATGCGGGATTCCCTCCGGCCGCGCAGGGCGTGGGGTTCACCCTATCTCACGTTACACTAGAAGTCCTAATGTCACGCGGGCCTAGGCGACGAGTGCACTTAGCGGATGCGAGGACACATTGGTTGTGCACTTAACTCTCCTCCCTTTTCCCCCTGGGAGAAGTGAGGATGCCACGCGTCAACGCATTAGTTCACCAGATGGCGGCTCCCCTGATGAGCACGTCCTGAAAGTTTATGAAGAAGCCGTGCCACGTCTTTTTTTTTTTTTACCTTGGCATGCACGCATTCTCTTTTCGATGATTGTAGGCAGAATGATAATGTGAGAATTAAGCAGGCAACGCGAGGGCGTGAAGCATCTCCGCTCAGTCCGTGTGTCTTTCGTCTCGCCGAGATGGCTTGCTTGTTTGTTGGTTGTTTTGCTCATCGCATTTGCAGTGAGAGCCCTCCTTCAGAAAATCGGTTTCCTGTCGGTGGCTGGTTCTAAATGGAGCTGCAGTAATCACTTTACTGAACTCGCGCAAAAGGGAGGGGTACGTAGTTTTGTTTTTTCTGAAGTTAGTCATGTTCCAAAGTTCCTTGTTGCTTTTTGTTTAGTCTCAACGGGTGAACATGCGATTTATTAAAGACGATAGTCTTTCCTGGGGACCTTCGACGCCAAAACTTTGGTCTGCCTGTCGGTCTGTACGTGTCTATGTTAAGGAAAATGGCAACATATCCACGGAGTGAATTATGGAGAGTGGGGCGAAGCATCCGTCCGTCCATTCGTGCATCTGTGTGGCCGCCCGTGCGTCCATCCGCCCGTCCGTGAGTGCGTTTGTTCGTGCGCCCACACGTCTATCTGTGCATCTGTCCTTGCGTTCGTCCATGCATCCGCTCCTGCGTCCGCCCATGCGTCTATCCGTCCGTGTAGCCATTCGTGCGTCCGTCCATGCATCTGTCTGTGTGTCCGTTCGTTCAGCTATTCAACACTCCAAGTACCACCATCTCGCATCTTTTCATCATATATTCCTCATATAGAAGCACCGCCATCCAGCGGACATTCCAAGGACTGAACGAGAGGAGGCACACGCACACTTTCTTACGGCTTGCGCTTCGTGTCTACTTCCCACCTTTAACCACCACGAGTTCATGGTATATACTAGTTCACTGTATTCAGTGCACTGCGGCCCAACGCTCGCTAAACCTTTCTGAAATCAAGCAGGTTACACCCAGCGAGTATAACATAGCAACCCTTTCTTGTCAGACAGTGCTCAATTTACATGACGATGGCTACTAAGGGGAAATGAGAGACAGGAGAATTCGGCTTATAGTTAACGCGCACGCTGCGTATTTTTTATTGTTCAACAACGCACAGAAGAAATCTCCCACCGGCACCCCCTTGGAGGTCAAAATGTAAGACTGGTTACACACTACTACTACTACTACTACTACAACTACTACTACTACTACTACTAGGGACGAATGGGTGTCGCGATAAGAAGCTTCGCCCCTAAATGTTGTTAAAGATTTAGAGTACTCGGTACTCTACTATGGGAGAGCAAAAAGCCGTCCCGTTGGCCCCACACGGAACAAAGAAAAGCCCTATAGACAACAGAGCGTTCGTTTCGCACTCCGAACAAGTTTTTGTCTGTTTGACAGCGGTAACGATTCCTTAAAGGCAGCAAACGATACCTCAAACGGCCAACCCAATCCGCAGCGCCCACCAATATTTCTCAAGTTTGAGCGTTCATACTCGTGTGATTGTCAATAAAAAGCAATTATTGCGTATATCTGAGGCACCACAACAGCACCTTGATATTTTGTATGTGTGGCTTTTTACTAGAAAAGGCACACACAAGTAATTCTAGGGACCACAGAGTTTATCAACCTGCACTGACAGTGCAACACGATGCTCACAAAGGCAAGTGTTTCCAACGCTTTGCTAAAACTACACGTTGCGACACCTGCCCATCGCTTTGCGTTCTACACCTTATCGCCTCCGAGACCGGCGCACACCTTTCTCCGCGGGTGCGCACGTCTTCCTTCGTTGTCGAAGATGACTGCCAAATGGCGCTCATGTCTACTTTCCCTCGATGCGCTCGTTCACCTTCGCTGAGCGGAACGAGACTCTCTAGCGCTGCGCTTTCAGAATACAATTCACCGATTTTCTCGCATAGAACATCAAATAAACGTTTTGTTCACTCTCTCCACACGCAATACTATCGTCTTTTGACGAAATTTGCAGTGAGACATGCAGATACGGGGTCATTTTTTCGTTGTCTTTTATACTTCCAATATTTTATATGAATAGTTCACACTAGTGGCATCAAGCGACAAGATGTTGTATGATGAACAGCTCGACTTCTGCGAAGTGAAGTACTCAAGGAATAAATCGAGACATCTGTTCTTTGGCGCAACCACTGCTGTAAAGAACTACCAGAATTAATGGAAGTATTACGTTGAATATATGACCGCTAAACTTATCATTACTTCTCCATTAGTGTTGAATTAAAAATTGCATCAATATAACAGGAACTGTAGACACAGAAAAAAACAAAACTACCTGCGGTAAATAAATCTAAAATATAACGTTTCAATCCATGACTCCTTTATGTGTCGTCGTTGGCTCTTTCAGACCTGAATTTTTTGTGTAGTAGTGCACTGCTAATTATGAAAGGGGAAGGGGAGGATAATCTGAAAGCATTCCTCTTTCGTGGACTACAATTCTACGTTAAGCCAAATAGAAGTGTTACCGTGTAACATGTAATTGTGTTTAGACTTGCTTAATTATGTGTGTTCGCAACGAAGAATACAATGCGAGGCCCGATTGTGCTGTCGTGGCGCACTCTTACAGGCAAAGCTGAAGTATCCTTCTGTTTTTTTTTGTTAGCTCTGTTCTGTTACAAGGTTTATTTGTTTATTCGTATTTCTTTCGTGAGGCTGTGCTGTTACTCAATTCAGGCATGCTCTTTCTGTACTTTACCATTATTTCATGCTTTTCAGTGCTTTTTTTACAACTTATACCACTGCGTGGAAGAGTTAGTTCAGGCAGGTACGAGGGGGAGACTTGTCATAAGCTACAAGAACAACACAACTAACCAAAGAGACAAAAAAAAAGACATAATAATCATAAATTGTGGCATTCTGGTTTACGATGCAGTCTTTAGAAACAGCGAGAACAGCGTAGTGCAAAAATACCTTGATCAATTACGAATAATGTTTCAGTTGAGTGAAGAAGACGCAATAAATTTAGACTACCTCTATTGGCGATGTTTTTCATTCCGGTATTGTCTTTGCGGAGACAGATAACCTCATTTATTAAAAAAGAATGTTCGATGGGTAGAACTCGCAGCTTGAATAATTGTGGCATTTTTCACTGTACTTTTATGCTCGTCTTGTATAGACCCTGTTCCATGCACTTCTATCTGTTCTACACTCAAATGTAAAGATCCTTTGCTAACATGAAATTGAAGGCGAGACCCTCCTGGTTTATTGCAGTACTGTGCGCAAGTGACTGGAGGTTCTTTTTTTTTTAGTTTCAGTTTTTTCTCTTGTGTGCTTTGTAGTTATTCTCATTGAGCTACTGTTAAAAAGAGCACCATCAGAAACTCAACATTACAAGAAACTCAACCTTATGACAAAGCAAATTCCTCTTTATACTTCAGATTTGTACGCAAACAATCGGACTATATGACCAGGAACGAACCTTGTCTAAGCATCCCTTTACTGTATTAGTTTTAGCGTGGCAGCCATGGAAAATCCCAGTGTAATGAAAGTTTTTCAATTAATGAAAACATCTAACTTTCGAGAGCGTGACCGCTGACCAGAAAGTGATTCGAACACGACTAAGGCTTTAAATGGTGAGCAGAATAATACTGTTGCTCAGTCCGTCCCCATTAAACTCACTACTGTTCCGTTATTGATGAGGTTAGGGCCGAGATATCAGTGAGCCAGCTTTTTTCCGTTACCCGACACTACTCAATTCTGATGATGCCTCATTGTATATTACTAGTGTGTTCACTTAAAGCGCATAACCACGTATCCACTTTCGCAGAGATTCCACGCAAATTTATCGAACACCTATGATTCCAGTTTTGAGATCCCTGTAGTGGTTTATTGGGCTTGTATAACTGTAAAGGACATTGTAAGTACTCATGACACTCAGGCTGTCATCGCAAATGTGTACGGGTGCATCACTATTTCAAGTCATAACTGGCAGGCAGGGTGCGTTGGGGTTACTAAAGGTATGGTTTAATAATGTTTGTCACTTGTAGGCTTTTATTATACAATGTACAACGCTTCGGGGCATACTTTTGTGTTCACATCAGTCGAGTTGTGTATCTAGCGGGAAGCTTGATTCCTCTGTTTGGTTGAATAAGCAAATGACTACCTCAAAAATGAACTTGTGAAATACAGGGTTGTGCATTTGATTCTTTTCAGCGTAGCCCAGAATCGTGGTTGCATTTTCGTTTGATATCAAGAACAAATCGCATTTGGAAGCATATGCCAACAATATATGTTTGCATTTGCAAGAATCGACACGGTGTCGCTCATACGATATTCACTTCTAGTGCGGTTCTAAGACATATATTGATGCGGGAGATGTGAACTCAAAAGATATTGACGGCTCGAACTTTCAACACCACAAGCTGTGAGACACTACCACAATATATTTTCTGTCCCAACATATGGTCGCACAAGTATAAACCAAGGCACTCCAACACAACGCTGGCCAGCAAGGGCAACAACCCCTCTTGACGAGGCACTCACGCTGCTGATGGGTTTGCACCAACGGGCAACCGTCAAGTAATGCAGCCTTCCAACAAAGCGTTACCGCCCGTAGTGAAGTACCTTTGGACTTCCAAACTTTCATTTTCACAGTTCATGATCTCGGGTAAACTTCGTCCAGAAACTAGCTTTAGACACAAAGAGGTGACTATGATGCACCAGTCACACATTATATTTCTATTTCAATATATAGTATAAATCTAACGCACAATATTCAGCTTCAGTATACAAATGAAGACTGTTCATATAGCAAAATTATCAGGTTATGCGTGTAGGTTCAATAATCGAGGTCTGTTCCATGCGGCTGCACCGGTGGCCTCAGGTGGCTGAAACTTTCCGGAGACCTAAACTCTCTCTGATAACGCGAGTCGCTTCGGAACGTTATGTCACGCAAGTTCTCCAACCATTCAATTAATATGCCTTATTTATAAAAAAAGACATTCATGTTTTACGCTTTTTTTGCTTGGTACACGAATGCGTTTTGAGCAGTCTTAGTATTGGCGCGTGAAACAAGTGCCGTTCACTATTGCTAAATGCGCGTATATCACAAAGGCAACTAGACGTCATTTATGGGGGCCACTCGACGACGTATCGACGCTCTAAAGATTTGCCAGATATTTGTCGAGAAATATACACAAAAAACTAAATCTGTATTGGCAGTGATAAACAATTGAGCATGACACTGATGGCACTTCCAGTCATTAGTGAAAAAACCTAATGACTTTATTCTCTGTAAGTCTTCCTTATTCATTTACGTTCATCGTTAAAGGCTCACGCGCACAGTCGACCACTAGGGGACAAACCTTTTTATTTCACGTTGTAAAAAGCTCCATGGTAGGTTATTTCTTCGACGCTGATTACGCGTAATTAGAACTTTGTCATTGTTTAAGAGTAGAATTCAGGGTTCGAAAACCCTTTTCACCTTCGGAGCGCTAACTTAAGCCAGAAAAATGTGGCGTAAAAGGCTTGAGTTCAGAAAAATTGGCACGAGAGAGCGGTTACAAAATGAGATTGTTGGAAGAAAGTTTCGGGTTGTTTGGAGTGGAACATTCACACGCAACTAAAGAACAAACGCGAGAAAGGGCAGGTGGGAGTGGTCATCGCTTCTAAATCTCATTCAGACGAGCTGCCCGAGAAGAACGACTTCACAGGTTTTCCATACCTTTGTTTCCGCCCATCGTCGTTAGCGATACTACCGAGTTTTCTTCGAGCATAAGGACTGTCCGTTTTATATTCCAGTAATGCGCTTCAAACGAAAATATAATAATAATGAGCCAGATTAGTACCCTTGATACCAAGCATCAGAGAGAGGGCAGAGTGGAGAGGTATTCCTCTGTCTAATTTTTCTGCGTGTATTTATTCCTTTCGCTCTTTCTTTCGTTTTCTCGCTTCTATGATCTTTTCTTTTTTTGTCTACATCAGTTTTACTTTCTTTCCTTCTCTTTTTATCATTTATTTTTCTATCTGATTATTTCTTTCTGTATGTGTTCCTCTGTATATTTCCCGCTTCCTTTTTATTTGTCTTGTCTTCTATATATGTCTCTCTTTCATTCTCTGCCCGTTGTCGCTGTCTTTCCTTTTTTCTTTTAACTTTCTCTTTCTTTATAAATAAATATCTTCTTTAAATACTGTTCTTCACCTTTCCCAAGCTTCTCTCCCCCTACTCACCCTCATTTCTCTTCCCACCTTGGTGCCATACTATGCTACGCAATAGCTTATCGCACATAAACGGTTGTCATGTGGTGTGGGGTATGACAACTTTAACAAACATTCATAAATCATACGTGATCCAAAAAAGGACAGTTCATGGCATTGCAAATGTTCCCGAGCTCCCGTGGTAGTGGTTTAGTGGTTCTGGTGCTCAACTGCTGAACCGATAGCCCCGGGTTCGAATGCCGACCGCGGCGGCCACGTTTTCGATGGAGGCTAAAAGGTTTGAGGCCTATGTGCTTAGATATAGGTGCTCGTTTCAGAATCCCAGATAGTCAAAGGTTCTGAAATTCTCCAATACGGCGGCCCTTTATACTTATAGCGTGTTTTGTGACGTTAAACCCCATTTATTTATCATCATTGCAAATGTTCTGTGTGGAAGTCGCAGTTGTCCCCTCTTTCTTGAAACCAACCTGCTAAACCTACCAGACAACTACCACACAGGTCTCATAAAACGCTACGACAAAGAAATAAATACTGAGAACTTTTTGAGCACTATTGCTAGAATGAGCCACCTGGCAGTTTTTTATAACACTCGCCATGTTCACACGTGGTGTCTTCCTGACAGGCTCACTAATGCGGCAAAGAAATGCTGTGCTTCTTCTTGCCGTTTTTTTATTATTCAACGAGGAGTACGAAAATATTGCTTAAGAATACTTCCTTTCGCTACATATCGCGTAAGGTTTCATAGATTTTTTCTTGTTTTCATAATTTCATTGAATTTGATGTGATTATGAAAACAACATGATAGCTTGTTTGCCGGTTCATTTTACTTTGTTTCGCTTGTATTGCTCTTTATGTATTGTGTGTACATTTGTGCACTTACGTATACATAGATATAGATACAGAACACTTGCGCCAATTTCTCCGGCATGGCATATAACAACTTTGATGGGTGAGAGAACAAGTAAGAAAGAGAGAAAAAAACAGAAAGAGACAGAAAAAGAAAACATTCGGCAGATCCCCCGTACCTTGGCAATCGATCTGATGCGAAGCATGTGGATGTGTTTATTATTTTTTTTTCAGCGCGACAATATGAAGTGGCGCAAAGTATATGCACGAATACACGCCCGAAAATACGTTAAACAGCCGCGTGTGTTTTATATTAGCAGTTGTTTGCAGCTGCGTAACGATGCTGATGGCAACATGGATATTATAGGAGCATCAGAAGCGGTAAGCTGATATAGAGCTATGGTACTTGCACTGGTGCACGCGAGTATGGTAGCCCTCAACATTGCTGGAAAAAAAGAGCTTAAGCTGACGGCGCCTAACTACAATTTACGTTAACCCGACATCACGGCTGTATCATAGGAGTATATTAGTAATGTTTATAAAATTGAATAGCCAGTACTGCAACCCCAATTGACACTACACGAACATTAGAGTCTATTTCGAAAGTATATCCGAGGCCTGGCGTGGCTCTGCGGTAGAATGAAGACTCCACTGCCCCGCAAAATGCTAGGCTTTCATTTCTGCTGAGACACTGGCATTTATTGTTTGCATTCGTCCGGTCAACGATGCCTATGACAGCTTTTTATAACGCTCAAGCGTTAAAGTTATTTAGGTGTGTTTTCACCGTCCCTGGGTAGATATAAAATGTCTATCACCTGTAGCGCAAATCTCCAAGCGAGTGACATATATCCGCCCCCGAGAGAGAGAGAGGGGCAGCTTTATTTAGAGAAAGGCCGAGAGGTTGGCCTGAGAGATAGCATGCTCTAGCCTGCTATACTTTACACCCGGGAAGAGGAAAGGAGAGGAAAAATAATAATAGATGACAATTGTGTGATAGAGAGGTGAATATATACAATTCGTTGCAGCTGAGAAAATGCTATAGCCACGCATATATAGTCCAATCGCTTGAAAAAGGCCATATTCACTCTTGAAACCACAGTTGCGCTGTTGGTGTCAGGCCAAGCGTCCAACACAGTATTATCAGTTATTGACCTGCTGCGAAATTATTGAGCAGAAGAAATCAGTGTATGTCGTTCACGTGCGTATACTGGGCAACCACAAACTATGTGCTCGAGTGTTTCTGGAAAATTATAAAATGGCAAATTGCTGAAGAAACTTGAAGGATTCCTGCAACTTCTATAGCCAAGATGTAATACGGGTCTTGCCTCATGACGCAAATAATGATTTGCAGAGCAGGTTTGGCATCCCAGAAAATGGTCCAGGCTCAAGGTTGCTTTCCAGAAATTAATCTCCTTGCCTCCCAGATAGCGACAAGATCTGTGGAAGTAGATGTGATATTATGGTCTGCCTTGAATCATTGAGCTATATTCATGTCTGGAATGACAAAAGCTGCGGCGGAGGTGTGTAGTGAAGTAGATCCGTGAGTGTACATGTGCAGAGAAACGCCGTAAGTTGTATAAAAATGATGTAAAGTCTGTTGTCTTAGGCCAACAGAAGAGATGAAACACTTTTTCGTTATCCCAGGAATAGTGAGACTGACAGGTGGTTCGGGTAGGACCCATTGAGGCCCTGTATAGGAGCACTTGGTGAGAAAAACCTTGATGGTAGAATATTATCGTGCTGCAATATCACTAATAAAAAACTGAAGTCTGGGTCGGTGTTGGGGTGTTTCGATTGTGGGTGCTGCCTCTGTTGGCGAGACAAATGAAGGTGCACTTCAAGTGGCTCGCAGAGCATGTATACATCGATGGGACAAGCCTGAGCCTCCGCCATGGCTTCGTTTGTTGACGTACAGCACGGTAAACCCAAGCATTTTCGCAAGCCTTGAGCTTGAACGCTCTCTAGCGTCTTCAGACAACTAGGTCTCCTATAAGAGAGCACTGGCATGAGAGTAGTGGCACTGGAATGCTGTATCGTAGGTATCCCAGAAAGGGGGCATTGTACAATTGAAATAGCGATTATTCTGAAGGGCCCCATCTTGCTCCTGACACGTAGCGAAGAACCAGAACAAAACTCTTCAGTTGTGATTTAAGTACTGCGACGTGTCTTGACCACGCTATATCTCTGTCTATGACGACCCCAAGAAACTTGTAGTGCGTTACAGAATGTATCACGGTTCCATGAAAAAAAAATATAGGGTATCGCGACAGATGCTTGCACGTGAACGCAAGCAATGCGCATTTGTATATTGCAAGACGGGGCCCTGACGTCGTAGATATCAAGCTGTGATCGTCACTGCACGCTGTTGTCGAACACGCAATTTCGGACGAGTAGTTCCGGATGCCCATATGCCTATTTTCTCAGCGTATGCACTGATCTTCACCGTGCTTGGACGTTCTGCTGCTAGGTCGATTTTTTGCGTCATTGAATAGAATCGAGCTGAGAACTCTCCCTTGGGAACACAGCAATGAACTTATATATCGATCGGTGTCTCCGTCACTTGTCACGTGACTAGTGCGGTCACTAAGGTACCTTACGACCCAAGCACGCAGTCGCCCACCGACGTCTATATATTCCAGTGCGTCAAGGATTGCATAATGCAGCGCATTATTTTAAGTGCCCTTAACATTTGGGAACACGACTGCCACTTGTCTGCGTCGGCTTATTTCCTCTTCAACGATGGCGATTAAGACGACCACACCATCAATGGCAGATAGGCCTCATCTGAATTCGTTAATAAATGCGGGAAAGTAGTTGTCGCTCTCTAGAAGCCACACCAACCTTGAGAATACAATTTTTTCTATTACTTCCCTGACACATCTGACTAAGACGATTGGTTGGTAGAAGGAAAGCGCATCAAACCGAACAGACACTGTTCAAGGCATCTGTTAAGTCCGCCTGTGAGCACATGACTGATCCATCCATTGCTTATTCGCTGCTTGACCCAACCAGACAGGTTAACCTACCGATGCAGAGATCAGCAATTGACTGCCAATATAATGCCCTTCGTGCAATACTTCGCTGCAAAAAACGAAGTCGCAGAAGAACGAAGTCGCCTTTAGACCTTTCCACCTGTCGTCGAGCTCAACGAAATGTTCTTCGGCATCTTCAGAAGCTGTAAAGGTAGCGCTAGAGAAAACTCTGCGGATCTCTGCACCCTAGGCAATCTCTATCTAAAATCTGGAGGGTGGTACGAAGTCTGAAGTACAAGGGTTCAGCTTAAATTGATGATGATGCAGTGAGCGATGGAAAGGAAAATGATAAGTGTAACTTTGAAAGACAAGAAGAAAGCAGAGTGAATCAGGGAACAAACCGTGGTTAAAGATATCATAGTTGAAATCAGGAAGAGGAAATGGACATGGGCTGGGCTTGTAGCGGGTAGCCAGGATAACCACTTGTCAATAAGGGTAACAAACTGAATTCGAGAGAAGGCAAGCGGGTTAGGGGGAGACAAAATGTTAGGTGGTCAGATGAGATTAGGATGTTTGCACAGAACTGGTTTGACTGGCGGAACATGGGACAGGCCTTCGTCCTGCAGTGGACGTAGTCAGGCTGATGATACAGATGGTGACGAGATCAGCAGACAATTACCCAACAACGTCCACCATTCCTATCTGTTGCTCTACATCAAGGTTTGACAGACCTTTATATAGCCAGTGACTACACACTAAACAAAATGACCTGAAATAACCTCAAAAACTAGATAAAGCATTTGTCCTCTAGCACACTACTTTTCGTGTTTTTTTTTTACCACCTACTATCGAGGTAAAAATTTACTCTCGTGCTAACTGAGTTTTTGAACGTAGGCAGAGTAGTAATTATTTACCCCATTGAGGTGTTGAGCGAGTATAGAGAGAGTAAATTTTTACTGCCTTCACAAGGTTTTTGAGGTGATTTCTGGGAGTTATTTCCGGTGGTAAAAAAATAAAAATTGACGGGTGCATTCGCCCAGAGTCGACAAATTTATTAAATAGCAGAATTGATTGAATTTAATAAACGGCAGAATTGGTGACACATAGATTCACATACAGCCAAACACGCACACACACAATAAATGCAGAATAATACACCACTCGAACAGACTGCACGCGTTGCTCAACTATACACTTTGACAATCCGGTATATATAGGCACGACTTTTTGACCAGCCCTGTAGTACCGGTAGGAGAGCTCTTTTTTGCATTGATTAACAACAACGGTTGAAGGTGCAAGCGTAAGCTTTAGGTGGGCTGCAGGGCACTAAATGTGACACCAACCTTTTATAGTAAATCTACCCGATCTCACTTTTTGAGTATCCAATAAAATTTCTTGGCACACCGGGCTCATGGCCCCACGCGTGTTAGCACTGCTGATGTACAAGCCCATAAAATATACCTAAGTACGCACAAATTATGGTAGCTCAATGATTTTCATTGAGCGACGGTGCACAAACGCAGTAGCAGCACGTATTCATGACAACGGGCGTAGAGGAGCGGTGCACGCCTGCAAACAAGCTTCTTACCGACGGCGTACTAGGCCTTTTCGAGGAGCACGTCTATCCGATAAAACACAGCTGGCGATCACAGAACACATATCCTGTGCGAATTTCGTCGTCATTTCAGACACAAATGAACACGTGACTGCTATCTTATGGGGACGGGGTGGTGTATGCATACTTCCAACGAAAGATCACCGTCCGGGTTTTCTTCGTGCTCAACGGCAGCCGCTTGTTGGTTCCGTCTGCCTCGCATCGGCCTCGCGCTACATGTTTGAGAACAGTTGGTGCATGAGATGGGCAATTCAGGCAGCACTTTACTCATGCAGACATCGCCTACTGTGGAACAAGATATATGCGATGCTTGTTTCACCTGCCCCGGCGACACACTCCCACTGGTCACTGGCGGCCGCGGCTAGGTGCCGACGACAGAGTGAAGCATTGTGCTTATTGCTTCTCCAGTAGGCAAGCACGGACGATGACACCAGATTGATTTTGTTACCACTGGCAGATCTTCGCGATTCGGCTCGAAAGCGAGATATCCGCGACGTGCAGGTTCGGAGGCGCTTGGAAACGCACTGTCGTTTGACGATGTAGGAAACACGTGAGATCCATCAGCCCAACCAGACACACAGATACCGAGCTTCTTGCACCGTCTGTCTCCAAGGCACCACCGCCGAGCAAAAGCCAACAATTTGCGAAAATATGCAGGACAACTTTCCACAACAGGTTTTCTTTCTTTTTTTTCTTTTGAGATCCCCCTGTCTTTTTTTTTTCGTTCACAGAATGCTGTTCTCGCTTGTTGTGCTTATGCTGCCCCCAGTTCCAGTGAAAGTGCGTTGACTCGAGGTCAGTCCTGAGGCACGTTGATGCCAAAAAAAAAGAACTATGGTCCTCGCGTACCTTTAGGATACACTGAGGGTGTCACGATGGGGGTATGGGGCAAAAGCCACCGAAGCAGCTGCACCTTGCAGTCACGTGGTAATAAACTCTGAAACACAGGTTAAAAATCCCGTGATTGAAAACTCCCTACGTGGTAAAACTGGATTTTGACATCCTTTTACTACTTGCCTGAGAGGTGGTGGTAAAACTACGTCATGTACCATCTTTTACTCCTGCACGAGGTAGTAATTTTAAACCCGAAAGAGTTTTCAGAGGTCATGAGCCGCAAAAACCCCAAACTCGGATAGTTTTTGCTTACAGTGTACTGTAGCCTTGTGGTGATGATCACCACTGATGATCTTACCATCAATGAGCACCTTACTACCAGCGCCTCCATGGTGTGATGAGTGCCTTGATGTGCGTTTTAAAATGTTTGAGCTGGATGCTGCAATTTCAACCTCTTTATGCTCATCGGTACCAGGACCTCACGGATTCACGTATTCTGCACTCCTCCATCTTAGTTCAGAAGCATGACATAAATTTTGGCGTCAATATAACACCCCGTGGGAGTCGGGAAAAGTCCCAGCCAACTGTAAACACCGGCGAAGTATGCGGCGCGCCTGAGCACGCGTGCAATAATTTCTTCTAAAATTTCCCACATGAAATGGACATTTCTAAAAGAACGCTGACAATAAACGCGTAACAGAGCTCACACTCACCGGGCTGATGGTGCAGTCCTGGTGCTAAAAAAAATCACTGCTTGTTGTCTTGGTGTCATGACGTGGCTGAAGGCAGGAGACTGGATTGTCAGATCAAACTGTTTATTTGGGTGAACGTGTGCCCCGTAAACTAAAAGTTGGGTTACAGTAGCAGACTTGCGCTGATAGCGATGATTGGAGCAACGGCCGTCGATCAACTGACAAGCGGCGAAGCGCGTCGGCACTTATACTCTTGCCATCGAATATTCAAGCGTTTTCGCAAGCGGCGGCGTAGGTTTCAGAATGATCTGTATTGCTCATGAAGTGGGTGTAATCTTAACAAAATGATGTACTTCAGTCCCGAAACTTCTAGAACAGTGCATGTGCGGTTTGTGCTGGCAATTACGTACAGCGTAACAGGGTTGTGGAAGGGTCGTGGAAATATTCATGGAGTGAATGGTGGGGGGGGGGGGTGAAGCCTCGAACGGTTTTATCGGTAAACCATGAATCGTCCATCCGTCCGTCCGACCGACCGACCGACCGACCGACCATCCGTCTGTCCGTCCGTCCGTCCGTCCGTCTGTCTGTCTGTCTGTCTGTCTGTCTGTCTGTCTGTCTGTCTGTCTGTCTGTCTGTCTGTCTGTCTGTCTGTCTGTCTGTCTGTTCATTCGTCCATCTAGTGAACATCTAGTGATCTGCCATCTCTACCTGCCGCGGTGGTCTCGTGGTTAATGTACTCGGCTGCTGGCCTGCAGGTCGTGGGATCATAGCCCGGCTGCGGCTTCTGCATTTTCGATGCAGGCTAAACCGCTGTATGCCTGTGTGCTAAGATTTGGGTGC
Organism: Rhipicephalus microplus; assembly: GCF_043290135.1. Taxonomy (NCBI): domain Eukaryota; kingdom Metazoa; phylum Arthropoda; class Arachnida; order Ixodida; family Ixodidae; genus Rhipicephalus; species Rhipicephalus microplus. The sequence continues at coordinate 70,369,030 of NC_134709.1, read as the reverse complement.
ACGTTAAAGAACCCCATGTGGCCAAAATTTTCGGAGCCCTCTACTACGGCATCTCTCATAATCATATGGTGGCTTCGGGACGTTAAACTCTACATACCTACCAAGTACCGCAATCTCGCATCTATTCACACCATTATTGTCATATGCAAGTAACGCCATCTAGCGGATATTCCAAGAATTAAACGAAAAGCGCTACCTTCAACTACATACATCGAGGACGAACCACCCACGAGTTAAAAAGTTTCGCCCCTAAAACAGATCCAGGAGCCCGAGTGCCAGCAGCAACACCGTACCGATTATCCTGCAGCCTTGCAAGCTGCGCTATATAGCGAAGAGGAATGCAACCGCCGGTTTGACGGGCGAATCACGCAAACCAAGCCGCCGAGTTGGTGTTGCAGTGGTGTTGCAGCGTCAATTCGATGATTGCGGGAGCGCGTTCATCGGGCCGAACGTCCGGTTTCGGCGGGAGGAGTTTCTCGAACGGCACTTTGGCTTTCACTGCGAGGTCAACGACCGCTAGTGGTTCGAGAACAACCACTGTGATTAACGCATTGCGAAACTCTTTTAACTGCTCATTGCACTCCTCCATGATGGTGATCATGCGAGGCACAATGTACGGTATGTGAAATCGTAAAACCGTAAAACCAAGTCAATGGTGTGTCTAACCTAGTTAATAAGAAGCACGGACATATAAGCAATATTTGTGAAAGGCCACGTCGGGTTGAACTCAATGCTGAACACCAGGGCCGCACGTTTCAGCTTTCACTTGATAATCCATTGTACGGAGTGCTTGGGCGCTTATTCGTTCGTTTTTCAGGGAGCCTCTTACAAAAAAGCAAAGATAGAGAAAAATTTTAGGGCACTTACACCTTCAGGCTCTTAACATTTCGTACATGTGCGTGCTCAGATTGCATCGTCAGCAATTGCATTATGGGCTATAGAAAACTACACTAAAATAAATGGCATCCCACTGTGAGAGAGAGAAAGAGAGAAAAATAACGAACAAAGGCATGGCGGTTAAGGAGGTTAACAAAGCTTGGGTTGGTTGGCTACCCTACACTTGACGTTGAGAAAAATGAAATATTAGGAAGGAAAGATAGAGAGAAAAAATTCGGCAGGTCTCACGTGACTGGACATCTACGGCAGGAGAAACATGCGGAGGGAAGTTGAATATGTTGCATTTTTTCATTGACCGACACGTCTTGAAACGACGCTAAATATATGTACAAATGTTGCACGCACAGGCATGTTGACGCAAGGTAGGCTGGCAACTACAGTAGCCGGCCATCTGAGGAGAATAACGAAGTAGTTGTGTGGGCGCGTGCTCTGGTGTTCTCGTTTCTGGTTTAGGACTGTGCCTTGGACTGCCCAAGTTTGTTGCTAATGATGTGCTATACATCGAAGCGCTTCTACCGTCATTGTTGAATAGATTTAAAATGCTTACTATGCACACATTTTTAAAACTCTACACTGCGCCCCAGAGAGCATCGTTTTATGCTTCTATTAAAGAACCAAGCTTATTTTTTGAAACTTGGTGGTCGCGATTCCACTGCCCACAGATCATGTTCATTCAAGCGCTGCTAGAACTACTGAACATCAAAATCAAACATATTTTCTCAACAAAAAACGTCAATTTAGATTTTCAGATAGAATTTGAGAATATATAACCCTCTAACGCAAAGCAATTGCTATTTTAATATTAAAATGATCGGCTGCAGGATTACTTGGCACACGTGAACATGAACAACATAATTGCGACTGACGCATCCGTATCAAATAAAAAGGCTGGGGCAGATATCTTCTCAAATATATAGTATTGTTCAAATATTGGCTCACGTTTAGAGAGGTGTATCATAGTTGTGTAGATGTTATCCACAGTTGCTCATAAATGCGGACTTAAACATCCGGTTGGGAAACGTGTTACAAAAGAACGCGACCAGTACTTGAAGCTCTCCGGATGATTTTTTTGTGTTTTCAGGTATATGACACATTCAGGTTGCTTACTATAGAAAAGTGTCTGTGTTGAGGACTTTATGGCTATTTTACTTTCTTGAAGAACGTGTCAGCTTGACTTCATTACTGGCGAAGGCTGAAATGACCACTTTAAATGGGCATGGCTAATTAGCTGCAGCATGCGACATTACAAGATCATCTTGTAGATGTACTGATTGATATGTGGCGTTTAACGTCCCAAAACCACCACATGATTATGAAAGACACCGTAGTGGAGGGCTCCGAAAATTTCGACCTCCTGGGATTTTTGAACATGCACCCAAATCTGAGCACACGGGCCTACCGTATTTTCACCTCCATCGACAATGCAGCCGCCGCAGCAGAATTTGATACCGTGACCTGCGGGTCAGCAGCCTAGTACCTTCCTTAGCCACTAGACCACCGCGGCGGGGATTGCCGTTGTACCATACTACTTATACTACTACTACGAATATAATAATGATAATAATATTTGTCCGTGTTTAACACCCAGGACCACCATAGGCATACGGAAAAAAACGCTGTAGTAGAGGGCTCCGGTAATTTCGACCACCTTGGCTTTGTTAACGCGCACCTAAATTGAAGCACACAGGCCTCCAGCCTTATCGTCATCAGGGAAATGTGGCCGCTGCATACGAGATTTGATCCCGCGACCTGTGGGTCAGAAGCACAGTGCCTTAGTCACTAGAACACAATGGTGGAAACTACTACTGCCTGCTACTATAGTACAAATACTGCTACTGCTACCACCACCACCACCACCACCACAACTACAAAGAAATTGAGAAATCATCACCACCAGATATAAGCTGCGTACGCGTCGGAGATGTGTAACACTGTTCTCTAGAACGCAGGTGATGTGTCTGTATTTCAGTGTATACGTATGCACCGTTTCTGAGTTTTATTAGCACATCATCGATTGTCACCCCTTTCGTGGGCTTTTCACAAGCCATCATTACTCTACCATTATTACTACTGGACCACACTAAATGGCTCCTACTTCTCCGCGTACTTAGAGGATTTCCAGAGAGGCATATATGGAAGCTTGATTATTTTTCTGTATATACCAGGCACAGACACGATTATTGCTTCATAATGAATCGAAACCACCAATGGCAAGGCTTTGTTGGTGTAGCCAGCATGTATGCTTCAAGCTTAGAAGTGGAGCAATGCAGGCTTACTGAATAGCTTTTCGATGTCTTTCCTCAGCCATCCAGTTGCTTTTGGGCGCAAGCGTCTTCAGTACCTATTATTCAGGTCTCACGCCACAAGAGGCAGCAGTCAGAAAACCGAGCGACCACTGATTACACGCCTTAGTACGCTTTCCTTAGGCTCCAACAAGGAACGCTCCTGTATTTTTAGATTCGGCTTGAGGTTTATTTCCTTTTAATATTTTTGGGAGCTGTTGTAACAATCAAGCGGCATTCATACATGGCGATCACCCGGGTTAACGTGTTCCTAGACTATTGACAATTGATTTGTGCGCTTTTCATACGTTAGTACTTTAAACATATCGACTTTAGCTTTAAGGTAGACCATGTAATGAAGTGTGATGAAGGTGCCGGCCTTCGTCTGAGGTTTTGATTCATAGCTACTTGAATTGGCCAAGCTATTTTTCTCCAAACATGGCTCGATCCACTCCAACAGTGATACCGTAGCAGCGATCATTCATTATGAATCAATATTCGGTTCAAAGCCTCTGAAGTGCTCCAGCGAACACAATTGCGCCTAACGCTATTAGGAGGTCGAATGAACACGTATTGAACTTATAGAATCGATGACACCCCACATTTATTATTGATGATGCCGCGAACAGTTCTTCGTCTCCCCCTTTATTATTCACTTACAGCTTGGGCCAGTATGTTATTAATGGCTTAAGATGATTCTGTAGGGTCATTTTGCGCGGAGAGCAACCATTGTGCTCTGTCACTATTGTCATGACGAATCCAAAGGAAGGGTCTTTTCATTACGTCGTCATAATGGACAATATATATTCCATGAAGGAAAACAAAATTAAGAACACACGAGTTCCCTAGTGAGGGATCTAAAAAATATAAGTATGTTTTGAGCAATCTATCCATCTATGTAGCTCTTTAGGGCTTCTCGAATGAAATAGTACATCAAGACCCCAATAGGAATTGCCTAAGCGATACGTTGCAGATAATAATGGCACAGTCGGATCTTGAAGTGCCATCTCAAACCATATCATTGGTGATTTCACCCTGCCTTTCTTCATATAGCGTTGATTTCACCCTGCCTTTCTTTATATAGTGCACACTATATATATATATATATATATATATATATATATATATATATATATATATATATATATATATATATATATATATATATATATATATATAGTGTTGAACCACACTTTTCATTTCTAGAGAGAGATATTCGGAAAATAAATTACATTAACTATGGAATAGGCATTCTATTGCCACAACAGTATTCACATTACAGATTTATTATTTTTGTGCTTGCAAAGACAGTCACTCACTCGTATGAAGACGCAAACACAAGCGCTGGTGTTTGCGCCCACATTACGCGTGCGTGATTGTGTGTTTTGTGAGCTGCTTCATGAGCAAAGTAGGAAATTGGCACTGAGCTGGTGGCGCTGCGGTGCGGGAGTAATTGAAATGAATTGGCGTGCTGCGTGCAGCAGCTGACCCATGAGGGGAGCCGATTAAGGTTGTTCGCGGTGATTTGCGATGTCGAGTATGAGCCGATGTGCCGTTAACTGTGCCAATAAATGTGAAAACTACACTCGCAAATGAAGTTTTGCAGCGAAAGCTGTTATGAGATCACAACTCGGGTTGCGCGCAGCGCCGCAGCACCACCGCCACCGGTGTTTGTAGCTACATTGCGTGAAATTAGCAAAAAACCCAAATACCAATGACACAGTGGGGCTAAAACCAAGGTACACTGGGAGCCAGGAAAGTATTCTACCGCTGAGCCACGACTGTACTTGAGGCTTGTTGGCAAACTTTCCTTAGGCAGGCTTGATGTCAGGAAAGCAATCGCCTAATACGACTTATAAAGCGTTTTAAAATAGCAAAAGAACAACCAGTCGTCGCACAACGCGACTAGCGTAACGAAAGGGTCGTTCAGTGCTCCAACCTATAACAAAAAAGTGTTTTTGTTCAGCTATAGACAGCGGCGCATACCCGCTTCAGACACAATTCCGCTTTGTCATCAGCCACTGCATGAACAATTGGCACAAATTTCTCGCGATAGTTTGGCGGATACCACGCTTCTCAGAAGAATGACAAAAAATAGCATTGCGAATACCAGCCTACTATCTTAACCTTTTTTTATCATTATTGTCGCAGTGGGCGCCAAGCAAGTGTGCTTGCAGTTGTTACACAATGAGTGTTTAGAAAATGCTCTGAAAGGCCGTTCGTCTAGCTTCCGCTGTGACTATGCCGCGCCTTGCGCGCCGGCCTGGTGTTCTTTCATTTACTTTTCGGAAATGACTGTGCTTTAGCAACCGACGAGAACACCGGAATATAGTACGCCACGTTAAGCAAGTGGTGCTGCAAGAGCATTTGTGAAGTACAAGCTGTAGCTTGTTTACTCTTCACCCTTTTGAATGGACATTTTACCGGCCTGAAAGAACCAAGAGGCATTTGGAAAAGTGATGTCCGACTCTGCACTACAAAATACTTATGGCTTGACCGAAGGAAATCAACCGAAGCAGCCATTCTCACGTTCGTACGCCGCTGCTGTTTTCCACCGTATCGATGACCCTTCGTAAACGGCAACGTGAAGGAAGACGTTCCGCATACTAGGCAAAATGCGTCGCAGAGTAAAGAAAGTTTGAAGTTTATTCCCCATAGCCTTAGCTCGCTTTAGTTCTTATTAGGGAGTTTTAGAATAGCGCAACGTGAGCCCTCGTGGTGTGGTTGCTGCCACTGCACATGCGTCGTACTTGAGCCGCCGTTCGCGTTCACGGCCCACCCACAGTAAATCCGAAATGGCAAGCAGCGTGTGCGGCCCACATACGCCCGCAAACGCTGGTGTCGAGGCTGTGTGTAGTTTCCGTGCGTTTGAGTTTGCGGGGCAGCTAAAGTCGCTAGATTTTTCTCTAGGAGGGGGCAAACATTATTCTAAAACTCATTCGGTGCCCACTACGTCTGCAACGCCCGAAGCGCCTGCAAACGTTATAAAGCTCCCTAGTGGCACTTTGCGTGCAAGCGAAACCGCGCCAAGCGGTTGTAACGCGCTTCGTACCAGCTAAGATAACAACGTGGCAAGCTGCTACGCTGTGAATTTTCTCCGAGCTACATGCAACCCGAGCAATGACTGGCAACGGAGTGGAACAACTGCACAGAAAATTTCTCGGAAACGCCATAGATTAATAAATGCAACATGTGCGGTTGAGCGACCGTACGTATACTGCTTGCGGGAATACCAAATGTTGTTCAACAAGTCAGACACAAAAGTATTCGTTAACTCAACAATAAGTAGGCATAATGGCAAAAAATAGTGTTAACAAACATCGATGATGATGGCCTATGCTTCGAGCTTTAAGCAAGCCGGCTGGATTATTCGCCAAACAGCCTGTCCCGCATCTGTGCTACGTCACATTGAAAACATTTCTATCGTGACTTCGTCACATTGAAGACATCGCTTCCACTTCACTCGGAAAGGCGTACTTTCCAAGCAACGCCAGTTTCTTCTGTTGCCTCTAAAAGATGAAAAGCTGCGCCACTTTGAAAAAAAAGTAAACAAAGCCACTTCTGGAACATTTTCGTCGCAGACTCATGTCCATAGGAAGTGCATTCCTGTTGTGTATTTTGGCAAGGCACATCATGACCAACTCTGAAGTTGATTTTAAATACATGCATCTAGGCGTGTAGTACCCATCTTTAGTCACCGGAGCTAAGTTATGCCAACGTTACAAACGATTTCCGGAGTCCTCCACTACGGAGTCTCTCATAATCATACAGTCGTTTTGGGACATTAAACCCCACAAACCAATCAATCAATCAATGTTACAAACAAAAATTAGCTCACGTGCAGTTTTTTTGTATAATTATTTGTAAAGAAAATTCTCTGCAAGAGTAAGCCAAAAATTGTTAGTAATTTATGTATGTCGGACAGGTGTACTGATATATTCCGCGCGCACGAGCATTATTTTCGTGCCGTCCACTTGCTCGTGCATTTATAAGCTGTAATATCAATAACTATCGTCGTTACTTTTGCACTGACCCCGACGCTGCGAGCGTCGTTGTTTCGACACTAGCCATACAATACGGATGGGGGACAACACTACCAAATCAAAAAGAACAATCAATGTCCGTATTCAAGAAAATCTCATAGGCTAAAACTTTTCGTAAGAATATTTTTCAGCCGTACAAGATATGGGGAGAGGGTGGGGGGTGAGAGAGAATTTTAACAGTTGATTGATTGATATGTGGTGTTTAACGTCCCAAAACCTCCACATGATTATGAGAGACGCCGTAGTGGAGGGCTCCGAAAATTTTGACCACCTGGGGTTCTTTAACATGCACTCAAATCCGAGCACACGGGTCTACAACATTTCCGCCAATTTTTTTTTTCAGCAGTTAAGACCTTCAACCACGGCAGTAGGTCCTTAGTAAAGAAATGTTGTGAGAGTTCGGCTTCTGGATACTCTCTGCTTTAAAATAGTGAGGCTAATCCTATTACCGGAGTAAAAACTATTCTGTAACATCCCGCTGCACATCATATAATAACGCGCCATACATCACAAGGCATACGCACACCTTTTCCTGCGTCTGATGAAGAATTTCAGCTGAGAACTTGATAATGGGTTGGGAGCATTGGACTGCCCACACGTTGGGTGATTAGCATTCTGGGACACCTGGTTGTTATTTGACACGTGTAATACGCTATACTACATACGTAACACAATTTTTTGTCCAGCATGACACCTTTATATGGCATTTTTGCGAGAGTTTCATGTCCAAGCTTCACTCCATGGCAGAATATTGGACTGCTACGCAGAGGGTGTGGATTGAAATCGCATCTAATCCAGGAAATATTTTTTCTCATTTAATTGTTTTGTTACTGCACCCGTTATTGGTTACGGACCGCAGTCGCAACTGCGGTGCAGAAGTTAGATGCTGTGGTGATTTCAGAAGTGCTTTCACTGTAAAATATGGTACACAAGAAACGCTGTTTGTTTGCCCTGTGAGAATTTATCTGTGCTTGCACGTTTAAATGCGAAGCATTTCTTAGCGAACTTCGGCGACTTTGAGCGCATCCATCCGTCCATCCGTCCATCCGTCCATCCGTCCGTCCGTCCGTCCGTCCGTCCGTCCGTCCGTCCATCCATCCATCCATCCATCCATCCATCCATCCATCCATCCATCCATCCATCCATCCATCCATCCATCCATCCATCCAACCATCCATCCATCCATCCATCCATCCAACCATCCATCCATCCATCCATCCATCCATCCATCCATCCATCTAGCCGCTTACGTTTAGGTGCTCTCGTGGTCAACCCATTTACTTGGCATGAACCAAAACTAGCATGAGAGGGTAAGATGGTTTGACGAATACGACGCGCTTGTAAAGACAAATAATGACACAATCTTGTCGCGTACGTCGTCAAACACTTCCCGCCAGACAGTAGCACATACCCATGGGCGGATATGTGCCGCTGGTATGCAGCTATGTGCCACAGCTTATAAACGCTTAGTATCTACCCAGGAACGAGGAGAACACACATAGGCAATTTAGAAGCGGGAGTGTTAAGAAATACCTGACGTTGGTAGCGTCGACCCGACGAGTCGCAGTTGGAATCGCACCCGAGCATTCTGGGTGCCAATGAAACATTTTAACACAGAGCTACGCCAGGTATCGGAACTACTTTTCAAATACGCGCTAATCTTCGTGAAATGTTAATAGTGATTGTAGTGCTGGTCACCCACTTTTATAAACATTACCTATGTACTATTTTGATACAACCGTCACGCCCAGTTAACGTCAATTGTGGTTAAGTGCCATGCGCTGAAATGGATTTATGAAGCAGTGCGCAGGGCCAGCATGTTCGCGAGCATCACTGCTTCATATCAGCCTCTGGTGTTGCTAATGCGCATGTTCCAGTTGACGTAGTTGTGCAAGTGGAAACGGCTGGTTATATGTAGGCCTGTATGCTCAGATTTGGGTGCACGTTAAAGAACCCTAGGTGGTCGAAATTTCCGCCGCCCTGCACTACGGCGTCTCTCATAATCATATGGTCGTTTTGGGAAGTTAAACCCCACACATCAATAAACAACTGGTTATAATAACATCTGCAACTCGTCAACATATGTCTGGGCGTGCAACATTTGTACATATATTTAGCGTCATTTCATGACGTGTCACTCAATTAAAAAATTACAAAATGGTCACCTGTCAACTGCATGCGAAGCATGCAGTGGACAGGTGACAGTGCAGCAGTCAGCTTTAATGTCGTGTATTCTTACTCTGCTACTTATTTCACGCTTTGAGATACATTGTATTCCATGAAAAAGTTCACTTGCAGCGCCACCACCTCATCCGTCGCTTGAAGCAAGCACGGCACAGATGCTGTACACAGTCGTGCGTGCATGCATTATGTAGAAAACACGTATAAGTATGCGAGCGTAAGCAATCGCCACAACATGCTGCTTCTATATGCGCAATTTTGGCGAGCAATGGTTCTCTCAAGAATGAAAGTTATGTTCGCGCTGGTAGAGAGTTTTCTTCATCAACGCCCGACGGGTGCGGCAAGAAAGATGTTTTTGCCTTCCTAGATGAAGGTGGGCTTATTCCAATAGGGGCAACTTCCTTCTCTTTCGCGTCCCCTAGAAAGAGCGCCGAGACGCCTTTGATTAAACGACGTGCCACTAACGCTTAGGGAAATTCCAGCCGCTGAGTACAACCACTGACCTTGCCGTTGCAGAGGCCATGCCTCAAGATACTGAGCTTTTGAAACAGTTGCATACTTCACGACGCACAAACATCCTCTCTACGATGGTCTTGATAAATGAATTACGACATTCTTACGCACAGCAGACAAATATTTCAAGGAACAAGAAAATTATATTATTAGCAATCAAATTTTGCCAATACTGTTCAATTTTGCAGCAACACAGTGCTTACACGACAAAATTTGCATCCGTACCTCGTCGCTTTATAAGTTCTCATAAAACTTATGCAGTGATGCATGACGAAACCATGATACTAATATGAGGCACAAAGTAGTGAAAAGCACAGAAAGTCAAGTCACGTGGTATTGTTTAGTGTTCACATAAAGATGTACACACATACATTGACATTCAGCCATTAGCAGCGGTCAAAATGCAACTGCTGCGGCCACGATTAAAATTCTGGCTTTCACGGTAGTATTCGAGCATCGTAAGTACTGAAGCCCAAATGCAGTAAGCGATGCATATTTTTTTAAAGGCAGGTTAATGTGTACTTATAAACCAAAGTTTATGCTCTGCCAGCCAACAATGTCCATGCACTAACAAGAGTGTGCTTTCTATCTGCACTTGACATCATGCCTGTGCGTATTTCATTTGGTGCCAACACTTATTGAAAAATTCTAACAATATGATCATAAAAAATAGAATATAGTTAAGAAGGGGCTATAAAAATGAAGTTTTCTTTTTGAATGCTTAACGAGAGGAATGTTTTTCAGCAGTGCGCTCGAGGGCCATGAATGCTATTTTATGGGTGAATGAAAGTGAAGGTTCAATTCTGCAGGATTAAGATATGAATGGTGTTACAATCATGTACTGGCTGCAGAACCAATGGAAAGGGGCAGTAAATAAAGAGCCACATTCTCGAAGCTAAAACGGAGGAAAGCACACTCTCCAACGGCAACACATGCGTGGGCCGCTAGGGGTGTCTTTAGGGCCGCTAGGGATTCTTTTAGCAAGAGGCTGTCTTGAACCATTAAAGGGCTATGTTTTCGAACGAGCTCATCCTTGGCAGCGTCAAGATCGTTTCACTCACAAGTGGCTGCGCTGTTGTGAGAAAAACTTCAAGGCCGCTTCATCTTGAATTTGATTAGAAGAACGCAAAAACGTAATCAGTCCGATTACGCACCATGCTGTTATTCCCTAGTAAGGCTCCATTTATCGATAGGCACTTCCACCGTATACATCGAGGAAAGAAACATATGTACGTGTACCACGAACCGTTTTAACAAAAATATGCTAAAATGGCTATACAGCAAGTAAAGTTAAAAATGGCCGACTGCGCCATGATTCGTGGCTGTGATAATTACAATTTGTCCTTTATGCGTATGCGAGAAAATTCACGCACCTACGCAATGGAACACATTGTTGGTGCCACTGCAGAAAGAGATCAAAAATTTAGCTTTATATTACGACGACATGCGCACTCTGCCCACCCAAAAGTAATGAATGCCATATTCTTAGTGGTTGCAGCCTGCGCCCGGCGCACGAATGCTTTCAACCAGCCGGAACTGGTCCTCTAGGTAGAGTGACGTCAGCAACCCCCCTACTCATCTTCCGAATATTTTAATGGTTTTTTTCGTTTTAAGATAACTAATAATGATGCTTGATTGCAGTTTAACGCAAAGAATCTCTACCCAAATTACTCGTTGCGCAGTTCGTATCGCGCAAACACGTCGTAGACTTCTGTTTCTGCCTCGCAACACTTGTACAAACGGGGCTCCCACCACTCTCTATAACACATATATGCGGCTTTTTTCCCGAGATAGTTTCATTCCCTGAAATGACTTTCAGTGAACACTTGCTTGCCAGACACAAGGTCTGGTTTGCACTACGGGTATCTCAGAAGACTCGTTTGAAGTTTATAACTCAGAATTTTATTTTCGGATTAATGGTGAGTTGCCCTCACGGACAAGCCAATTTTTCGCTCTCAACCAGTGCCGCCAATGCCTACACTACAGTTTTTTCAAAGCGAGCTCTTCACCGCTATCACATTTAATTTCGCTCACCATATGCAACGGTAGAACCGCGTATTCACGGTTTAAAGTTATCTTTGTCAAATGCAGGTAACATATGTAACCACAAAAAAAGGTAGCGTTTGAATTGTATATAGCTGACTCAATGAATGAACTGTATAGGTAACTACACAAGCCATCATTTATTTGTGTGTGTACACTGGCAGGCAAACACTACTTGAGAAACCTTTGTAAGCCTCAAGCAAGGACTAACCGAAGCGAGAATTTCACCAGTCTGTGCATGTTGCAGAACGATGCACGCGCCAGTGCAGTTGCGCGTTCTTTTCATCGTAGATTCAGATGAATGTTTGAAATATGCCATCGCTATCATTCTGAAAGAAGTTGCGCAATGTCCAAATCTTTGATGAGGAAGTGAAAAACTAGCAGCATCAGCATTGTCACAGAACTAATTTTGTATGCGTAAATAAGAAAAGCTATGATATCACTAAAGGAAAACTATTATTTTTTGCAAATCTTATAAATCTTTGGGTTCTTTGATCTTTACCATACAGCAGGTTCAATGAATGCCTCAGTGTTTGCGCAATCATAAAACTACGAAAAATTGTCTTGACCTCCGGAGCTTCATGATGTGAAGAACGTTCAACAGCACTGCTGCTTCTGCTTCAGTTGCTGCTTGCCCAACCGCCAGCTAGCTGCTTGTGAGGAAACATGCCTTTACAACAAAGGAGCCGAAATTGAAGCTCCAGCTGTTGCGCTTTTAATAACGGTGCCTGTCTGAGCTTTGAGAATTTCGGCACGAACTTTACTCAACGAAAGATGCTTGTAGGCAGAGAGCATAGGCGAGAGCGATGGCCATATTAGGCATCCTAAGGAGACATCGAAAAAGTCTTGCAAAATGGAAGTTTTTATTCGGATTATTCTTTTCAACCAGGTGATAGGAATGCTAGTAGAAACATGAAACTGTTCTAACTTAAGAAACATATACTGTATTTAGCTAGCTGCGGTGAGCAGACAATTACAGCGTTGGCGTTGGGTTTTTGTTACAAACAATCGTAGCTCGGGTTGGATACGTTTTCAATACAAAATGGTCGTATCTACGTGGTAATGATATGTTCTCATGAAGCCTACACCCTTTGAATGTGATACGCGAGTTGCGGCGTCAGAAAAACGCACTGCCATTGGCGCATTGTTTTTAGGCATTGCTTTTAATGTGGATAAACAGTTGTAGAATAGTAATTTTAATAAAAGCGCCGACATTAAGTAGGTGTATTGACCTATATGTATTTAAAGAAAAGACTGAAATTTCCACAATGAGGGCAGTTTCTAAGATGTTCACCTTGAAGATTATAAGGCAAGAACAATCAAGCACGCTTTATGTTGACTAAAGGTGCTACTAACCGACCAATTTCGGGGAAGGTATGACCTAAATGTATTTGACATATTTCGCAGCCTTGTAATTGAACATCAGTAACGTTTCGCAGCATGCCCACCATAGTATCGCTGCTATGGTTGACCAATTGCTGCGCTGCAAAGTATTGCTGTTGATGATATGATAGTTGTCGGACGTGATACCCCACATATCAACCAATGTATTACTGTTACTACTTGCTATTCATTTCATTGATGGATTTGTGGTGTTTAACATCCCAAAACCACCATATGATCGTGAGAGATGCCGTAGTGGAGGGCTCCGGAAATTTCGACCCCCTGGGGTTCTTCAACGTGCACCCAAATCTGAGCACACGGGCCTACAACATTTCCGCCTCCATCGGAAATGCAGCCGCCACAGCCAGGATTTGATCCCGTGACCTGCGGGTCAGCAGCAGAGTACCTGTCTATGTGACCTTTCCAATTTAGCGTGTTATTACTTACGATGCCTAGGTATTTCAGGGCATCGACTTGGGGAATGAGCTGGTTACAATAGATTGGAGAAAAGTTGGCAGCATACTTAAAAGAAAATGACAGCAGTGCATTTTTTTCCTGTTCAATGACTTATGTATATTTTGAAGTCACTCTTCCAGCATGTTCATGTAATTCTGTAATGCCTGATACAAAGAGTGAAGATCAGTATTTGTTGCAAAGAAGGCAATATTCTGCATACACATAAATTTGAATATCCCGATGAGTTGGAATTGAACTTAGCAATATGCTGACTAAAACGGGTGAAAACACTGAGCCCTGAGGTCCACCACGTGTCTGCTTATATCTTTTGGAAGAGCATCCACCGATGAAGAAATAAAGTTCTCTCTCTTACAAACTCTGTAATCCATGCTGCTACATATTTTGGAAAGCAATAGTCTTGCATCTGCTGGATAAGAATAGAATAGTTCACTTTATCGTACGCCTTAGCTAAGTCTAGATTCAAGAGTGCACAGCTTTTGTGCCGACGCCGAACCAGCTGTATGCGACTTTCCAAGTCCACTTGTGCACACCATATGGAGTATCCTCATATAAAACCATGTTGACCGGGGTTCAATATTGAATTTTCATTAATATAGTCCATTATACGGGTTTTCGAAACGCTCTCTACAAGTTTCACCAGGTTAGACGTCAATGAGATAGGCCTTATGTTAACGAGGGTAAACCCCATTCACCGTTTCTTTCTCATCAGAATTATTTTGGAAAGCTTGCAATCCGTAGGAATCCAAGAGTTTTTCAGTAAAAAATTAACCATATTACGTATTTATTGTGGGGATATTTCGTTTAGCACTTTTATCGTTGTAGAAGTCGCCCCATTAGGTCCAGGAGCAGCGGGAGGTAAGTGCTTTCCTGCTAATGCACCAACAATACCTCCTAGAAATCCTAATCTGCCCTTAATTTCATCATAGGCTTAGGTATAATTGTCCTAAACCTGTCTTCCAAGCCTTTAGCCACATACTCCAAGAACTCTGAGAGGTCGTGTGGGGACATAATGGTAGAATCAATACTTTCTGACTGCGAAAATATTTTTCTCGCACGCAAAAAATCAGAGAAGCGCTTTCACAATCTTAGGATTAGACAGATAGGTAGGTAAATTTATTCATATCATTGTCGTCTTTTGCTTTGCACCCTGGATGTTTAAAATCAGCACCCATGATTATATATTTACACGAGTTCTGGGGGCATTGGTTAATTAACAGCTTTTTCAAGCCGCATTTCGCTTTCTATACCCTCCAACACATTCTAAATTCTACGTTGGACTAAAAGATTCTGCTGAGACCGAGTTTGCAGTAAACGTTGAATTTTTTATTGATCGTTTCAATACCGCAGGCCGGCATAAAGCCCCAAGATCTTCTTGCATATCCTCGTGAGAAATTAACGTAGGTTTCAAGTATTTTTGTAATTTAACATAATCTACAAATTAGCCAACTTTTCGAGCCGGAAATATCCTCGAGAACTTCATATCATAATCATATAGTGGTTTTGGGACGTTAAACTCTACATATCAATCAATCAATCAATCATCGAACTTCATTTCAATGCTTATAGAAAGGTGGTCGCTGCTTGTAGCATACTCTAAGATATTCCACGAGGATATACTTGAAAAGGAGCTGGAAAACGGTAAATGTATAGTCGATTTAGAGTTACCTCTAACAAATGTAGCAGGATGTAAATCCAAGAAAGAAAAGTTGTTATCAAGCGTCCATACTCACAAACGTTTGCCACATACAGCAGATCTGAAGCCCCAAGACACATGGTGCGAATTGAAATCCCCAGACAGTAATATATCTCTTCTGCATGAAGCTAACATACTATCGAGGCATCTCGTGTCCTGAACTCCTGCAGGAAAGTATACATTTGCAAAAGAAAAAGGCGAGCAGTTTGTTAGTGTTATGTCAAACACCAGAATTTTGTTTAGTGAACGGCGGAAACTCAAGAACCATTCGCTATATTAGAGCTCGCTGATCACTCTCGTTTCTATGAGTCAGTGGTAAAATACATTGAGCCAATTTTTCGCCAATTATTACAAATTACATTTTAAACATGTACAATGACAAAGGTCAAACACAGAATAGTAAGATATTAACTACGTAAACACCTAGTCTGTTCGCTTTAAGCATACTCCTCGCAAAGCAAGAAGCAGCACAGACACAAAGATGGAGAAGTTCAGTGTGACTAGTTCATCACAAGACTTCTTTAACTATGTTGGCGAACATAAAAAGATGTTTACCTCGGGATAAAGTATGTCGGACAAATATGAATACGAAAGACATGGGGAACAGTCTTGGGCACCAAGCCAAAATGAAGCCTGGCCCCAGTTCCGATCATAAGCCTGAAGCTTGAGACCCGGGTCTGGCCCAGGCGTGACATAAAGACTAGTTTAGACGGCCCAGCCTGCCCATGGTTCAAATCATGCCCGGGTTCCCGGGTAGGCCTAAGGCAGTGCTTTCGCCCGCTCTTCCGGCACACCGGTTCGCCATGCGCCGGTTCGCCCCCCATATATGATTCAAGATGCTGTACGGGCAAAAGAATGAGCGCAAATAGAAATAAAGAAAAAAAGGAGACAGAGCCTGCAAAAAGAAAATGAAAGAGAAAAAATACAAAGACAAAAAAGAGGAAGCTTATGTATTTGACTTGCTTACACAGATAAACAATGGCATAGAAGAAAGAGAGAAAGAAAGAAAGCTGGCGACTGCCACCTGGAGGGGCACAACGCGTGCTCACTCTTTCGGGAGGAGGCATGAAATAGAGGAAAAAAAGCTTGAAGAGGATAAAGAGGAAATAAGAGAGGGAACTAAAGGAAAAATGACGCAGACTTGAAGAAGTACAAGTAAACTAGAAATAAAACACCGTCCATAAACGGGTTGCAAGGTCAGTTTGCTCCATAAAGGTAGATAGACCTTTGTGGGCCTAGTCGCGTCAGAAAGCACGACCTCTCGGAAAAATATAATCACCAAGGGTCATGCAGTTAAGGCGCAGGAATTTATATTTTTCAATAAACAACGCCCGCCATGTAACAGATGCGGGAAGGGGCACTATGAGATACTCAGGCATTTCAAAGGAGCACACAATAGACTATCAACACGCCCTCAACAGTGTTATCATTCACGCACTAGCACACAGCCCACTCTAAGTTTACATAACAGCGCCCTGGAATGACGAGGCAAGCCACGGCCACGAACACGGGGAGGGAACGGTGCGCTCACCACACGCTGGTCCGGCTGTTTCTTTAGGAGGTGTCAGCGTATAAGCAGACGAGCTTTGACCATTGTACATGAAATTCTTGGACAGTAACAACCATTTTGGTTGCAAGAAGAAGCAAGGCGATCCGATTCTTCGTTACCGGTAACGCCAACGTGTGAAGGCATCCACTTGGCAGCTAGGTTACCCCCCGGGAGAGAATATTGTTGGCGGATTTCGTAACGCTGCATTGAATAGGCCTGTTGGTTTTCTTCCGGGTGAGTCTGCTAAGGGCACCACGAGAGTCGGTAAGAATGACGACAATCGATGCCGGTAACCCTTTTTGAACCTACTTAAGAGCGACATCAATCGCGGCCAGCTCGGCTGTCAACTATGATTAGAGGTGTCGTATTTTAAAGAACTGTCTGATATCTGCTGAAGAAGACTGGAGAAATGTCACTGCAATCACTGCATAGCAGCCTCCGTTTACGAAGAGGGCACGCTTTTCAGACACAACAAAGCAACAACTGAGACACTTATTCACACTCATCTGTACCTGTGAGTAGGTTTTGCGTCATTTGTGCAAGATAAACGTGGGGCACGGTGCGATCTGCTTTCCATTCTGCGCGGGACCTTCTAATTTGTTGCTATCTCGTTCATTGCTTCGCCTTCGCGGCAGAGCTGTGACTTTTGATGTTGCCAAATCAATAGTTTGATCGGAATAGCCAGTAATGTCAGCGAACAAAGCCACCATTTTATTCATCCGAGAAACCAGGCGCCGGAACAACCTGTTGACGAGTGTCTTGCCATCTGGGACTCTGTGCATATACGCTCAATATGATGTAGTGCCATCTGGTCAGCTTGCAGCCTTAGCGACAACTTATGTGCTTCAGTAGGTAGTGCAATGGACTGTGCTTCACGAGGTAAGCCAAACATTACTCGTAGGGACACACAATAATCCTGTTCCAGCTGACAGTAAAGCAAGCAGTACATTCAAGACTGGCAAGGCATACATCATCCAAAAGAGTACAGATGATTTGCACGCCTAAAGCCATCTTCTGACCAGTTCCAACCCCTCAGCGGTCAAGGTTGCCACATACATCATCATCATCATCATCATCATCATCATCATTTATTGTTCCTTAAGGGCCTTGGGTTGGGCATTACATAAGGGGGGGGGGGGTTGAGCATCAAAATATGCATACAAGGTCACATTTACAAAGGAAAAAGGCATGTTAGCTCTGTGCACTGCTACGAAACTGAAATTAAAAACAAAAGTCACACATGCTACGCGTTTCCGCATGCGTTTGCAAAGTATTTGCATTGCGGTTTGACATGCACAAAACAAAGAAAAAAAGTGAACTAATAAGAAACAAATAAACAAACATCATAGTACGTGTTTACAAAATGATAGATGAACTGATTTTGTAAGCAGAATCTACCATAAGGAGTGGTTTCGTTATACATTGTTACGGAGTCGAGGACAGTGGTATTATATAACTTTAGCGGTACAATATTTACGAAAGAATAAAGAAATAAAAAGGTACAGTACAAAATGTTTAATATACACTTGGAAGAAGCAGCAGCTTAAAACTAAGCTTCCACTTTCTTGTGTGAGTCGGTGGAGTACAGGTGTCTGTTGTCAGTCAAATTCATTTTGCTAATTGGGCTGATACTAACTGCCTGAATTTCGAATCGTCACGTTGATGTACTAATGATTCGGGAAGCGAGTTCCATTCCTTCATGGCCAAAGGCAAGAAAGACTTGTTGAATGCGGTTGTAGAGCCAGTTATACGCTGCACACTCATGGAATTGAAAAGTCGACATGATGTTCGCACAGGTGCTATTAAAGTGGAGATTCGAAGGTCAGGACGTTTATGATACAGGTTGTGAAACAGTGCCAGACGGAGTGTCTTTCTTTGTTGGGCTAAGGAGTCGAGACTGATGGATGATTTGATGTCACTAATGCTGGCCCAACTACTATACTCAGAACTGATGAAGCGAGCGGCCCTATTCTGGACGCTTTCTAATAATTCAATTAGGTAGTTTTGATGTGGACTCCATATAGCCCAGGCATACTCGAGTTTAGGTCTGACGTATACCTCATAGGCAAGTTTTCGGATGTTACTCGGAGACAAAGAAAGGGAGCGTTTAATGAAGCCAAGAATTTTCGATGTATCTGCAACTAATTTCGTGATGTGTTCGGACCAATTGAGCTTGTCAGTGATAAGGACACCTAGATAACGGTACGAATTTACGCATGAAAGAGCCGTGGAGTTTAATGTGTATGGATAATCTAGGGTGGAATGCTTTCGCGACACTTGCATGCTCTTGTATTTTGATACATTAAGCTTCATCAGCCAGTGGGCACACCAGGTTTCTATTACATCAAGGTCTCTTTGCAGAACTTTTATTTTTTTGATAAACTTTTATTAATAATAAAAATTTATCAAATCCAATCCAATCTTTGCAAAAGTTGCTGATCATTGGTGGGAGTTATGCGACAATAAAGAACGCAATCGTCCACAAACAGGCGAATCGTGGACGAAATACCACTTTGAAGGTCATTAATGAAGACTAAAAATAAAAGTGGTCCGAGGACAGAGCCTTGAAGCACGCCTGAAATAACTTGAGATATTGGAGCGGTGGTAACCAATAACAGTAAATTGAGTGTGGTCTGAAAGTAACGACGAAATCCAGGACAGTACTAAGGAATCTATAGATAGGGAGGAAAGTTTAGCCAACAGGCTTTGATGTGGGACTCGGTCAAAGGCTTTAGAAAAATCTAAGTGGATAATATCAGTCTGCAATGAAGAATCTAAATTTAAGGTAAGGTCAGTTGTGAACTCGTAAAGCGGGGTATCGCAAGAAAATTCAGACCGGAATCCATGTTGCTCGGAAAAAAAGAGAGAATTTTTGCCCAGGTGAGAAGCGACTTGTGAGTAAATGCTATGTTCTAGCATTTTACAAACAATACACGTTAATGAGATTAGTCTATAGTTCGATGGATCAGAACGACCGCCTGCTTTGAAAACTGGAGTGACTTTTGCTTAATTTCCAATCATCTGGAATTGAAGAAGTGCATACTGACTGACTGAATATTGTTTCTAATATCTCTCATGAAATATCCCTAGTACCTTTTAGGATCTTTGTAGTTATGTCGTCAGGCCCCGCAGCACTGGATGGCTTCAAGCTGTTGATAAGTTCAGCTATTCCTTCAGCTGATATGGATTTGAAAGCATCTGGCTAAAATTAAGGCTGGGAAAGTGGGGTGTATTGCCTACAGGCTCGCAAGTAAAGACAGAGGTAAATTAGTCATTAGTAACATCAGCACAACGATCAGGAGGAATGTTTGTGCCATCTTGGTCATGCAAACTTATATTTTGTGAAGAGTTATGGTTGGGTAACAGAACCTTCCAGAATTTTTTTGGGTTATTTCGAATTATATTTAGCAAGTCCGTATGGAAGGATTTCTTTTTTGAGCGCTTTAAAAGATTAGTGTAAGCACGGAGACATTCAAAGTACCTGTCCCATTTGGATTGACAGTCTGATTTTTTGGCGACCCGAAAAAGACGTTCTTTCCTATTTAACAGCCATCGTAGGGCATTTGAAAACCAGTGCTTATTAGCATCACCGCGAATACAGATAAGTGGCACATATGATTTCATAAGCGACAGTATTTTTTTCTTGTAAAGAAGCCAGTCAGTGTTAGCTGTTTGAGTATGGGCACTCATTCTAAATTGATGAAGAAACTCTTCCAGAGCCTGGTTGATTTTCTCATTGTCGGCTTTGTTGTAGTCACGAATATATTTTAATGATGGCCTACGGGTAGGAATTGGGATGGCCAGATTAAAGAAAAGCAAGTGATGATCGCTAAGGCCACTGGTACACGATAAAGACTTACACAACTCTGGTTCTGAGACAAATACGAGATCAAGAATGCTGCTACCACGCGTTGGAGTTTTAACACACTGAATCAAATTGAAGGTAAGGATTAGATCAAGAAATCGTTTTGACTGACGAGAGCCTGCTGACAGCTCCTCCCGATCGATGTCAGGATAATTAAATTCTCCACAAAGCACGAACTTGGCACGGCAATATCGGGACTGTAGATGTAAAAGGACGGAATACAACTCATCAACAAAAGAACTATCGGAATCTGGCGGGCGGTAGCATGCGACAAGTATGGCTTTGCCGTAAGGAAGGGACAGATTAATGCACACTGAGTTCAAGGCTACAATTCATGGGTACTAAATGTGAGGCTACTATAGCTTTAACGAGAACAAGGACACCGCCGCCTCTTCGGCCATCTCTGTTAAATCTGTAGACACTTAACAGTCTACTGTTCTCGATGAGTTCGTTGTGAATATCTGCGGTAAGCCATGATTTGGTGAAGATCGAAATGTCGGAGCAGTTATCTTTAATGATGGCTTCTATGGCATCCTTTTTTGGCAAGTAGCTGCGAATGTTTGTTAGCATGAGAGCCATAATATGATAAGATGGTTTACTAGGTGAACTTAGAAGAGGCTGAGCAGGTTTATGGTGAGGCCTGGAAGCGGGCGGTGATCGCTATGAAGATAATTCGATTACGGAATCTGTAGCGGCGTTATATGTGTATTGCTTCTTGTCGATCAGTAGCTTGTCGTAACGCATTTTGAATGAGGCGTTCCTTTCTTTTGCAAATGAGTACAGTTTTTTCCGGGCCAATCGTACATGAGCTGAATAATCCTCTCGAATCGAAAATATTGTTTCTTTCAGCTTTGGGCCTGCTGCAAGGATCTTCGACTTGACTTCAAAATGCGCCAGTTTAACAATTATGGGACGGTTTTTAGAATCCTGGAAGCGGCCCATGCAATGTGCACGTCCTATATCGTCAGTATGTATCGACAATCCAAGATTTTGTGAACCGGAGATTACGTGCACCTCAGATTGCTCCCAGGTTTCGCCGTTTGTATCTTTTATCCCGAAAAAGATTGACCAACGCAAGCAATTTTCTGTGTCGTCGCACTTCTCCGTTAGCGTTTTTGATTCACTGGAAAGCCTGGAAATTTCATCGTTCGAGTTAATCGATACAGTGTGTTCGTTGGCTTGATGTGCTCGTACCACTTTTTCTAAGGCATCAACGCGCATGGAAAGAGTGGTAACGTGATTTTCAGTGCTGGTCTGTGCACTACGAATGCCTGTAAGCTGAGCAAGTACAGTGTTTTGTGAAAGCTCAAGTCGTGCTGTCGCAGCAGCAATTGATTGCAGAGTTGCTGTTGCATCTTTAGTACCGGGACCTGGGTTCAGTTCAACGTCGCCAGAGAGAACAAGCAGACGGTGAACAACATACGCATTGATACAATATAAGCAAGTCTGGCAAAACAATTTTCGGCTAGAATCAATAAATTCGAGTGGGCACGACACCGCAAGTAAGAATGGGTCGCTTGTGCGGGTACAACAAGCGTGCGGTGAATAACTAACCTGCACAGAGAGCGGTGTTGGCATGACCGTGTTTGATGCGGTGACGTGCCCCAAGTGGCGTCGGTGCAGTCGTGGCATAAGTAATGACGAAGGTTCAGCGTTGACCGTAGCACCAGGTTGCCAGATGAGTGGCTCGTTCCACACAGAAGCAGCGGAAATTGCGTTGCCTCTTCAGCGGTAAAAATCCCAGGCAGGCGGCGAAGCGGCTTGAAGGGGCGGTGTTCCTCGGACAGCTGGAGGTCGGCGAAACAGAAAGGCAGCGTCGAGACGATCCATATCAGAGCGGCCTGCACAGAGAGCGGTGTTGGCATGACCGTGTTTGATGCGGTGACGGGCCCCAAGTGGCGTCGGTGCAGTCGTGGCATAAGTAATGACGAAGGCTCTGCGTTGACCGTAGCACCAGGTTGCCAGATGAGTGGCTCGTTCCACACGAAAGCAGCGGAAATTCCGTGGCCTCTTCAGCGGTAAAAATCCCGGGCAGGCGGCGAAGCGGCTTGAAGGGGCGGTGTTCCTCGGACAGCTGAATGTCGGCCAAACAGAAAGGCAGCGTCGAGACGGTTCATATCAGAGCGGCCTGCACAGAGAGCGCTGTTGGCATGACCGTGTTTGATACGGTGACGTGCCCCCATACCTGAGTAAGGACAGCAATTTGAACGTCACAATGGCAACAACACAGTGCTAAGAAAGGCCGTCAATCATTACACTCAGGTAGCGCTGTTGATGTACCCACTGTATCGGTGTGTCTCCGAGGTTTAGCCTTCTCAGGCTTCGACGAGCACGTTGCCTAGAATTGTGCGCGATTGTGAGTGGCTTCGCAGGCGAAATCTACAGGCCAAATTCAACTAAGTATTCTGAAGTTGCACTCAGAGCTCGCGGCAATAAACCACGAAGATGTGTACTATGGTGTGACCGACCGCTGACTCAAAGTGCGATGCTATCAGCATAAATTGCTACGCCTACAGAAAAGTCACATTCTTGCGGCAATCGGCTTGGAAGTCCAGCAAGTACCGTGTTGAGCAGAGGCGCTGACAAGACGCTGCCTTGTGGGACGCTGCAATGAACAGCGCGAGGTTCACTCTGTACTTCTCTAATGCGCACTTTGCGCAAGCAAGACATATGTCTCTCCTTGATGTGGCAAGATTATTGATCGATTGCTCCTCTCCCCTAACGAGATATGGGGGTGACCGTCATTAAGGGCCTGCAGATCGTGTTTAAAATAAGCTCATCGATTTTGCCCTTCCCGAGTGTCTTGTAGGCGACAACACCAACGAGGATGATGAGCATTGATATCTCCACATAGTAGAAATGTCACCCCCCTCCACCCCCCTTTCTTTGTTCTTCTTTGAAGGTACTGTTAGAATTCATTATATCATTTCATGATTGATAGAATTAGCTTTATATTTCCCTCTGTATACCAACGCTATTATATGATTAGTCCAACGAACCACTTTCGCATTAACATAACTAAAGGCCTAGAAATGAGACTAAAAACAAATTTACACCAGGTCACCCAGTTCCCTATATAATTTATGCAGCAGCCTTTGTTCAACCCTTTCAAGCATATTTTTAAGGTTATTAAATGCGAAGCAATTCTTAGCGAACTTCGGCGACTCTGAGCGTATCTATCCATCTATCTATCTATCTACCTATCTATCTATCTATCTATCTATCTATCTATCTATCTATCTATCTATCTATCTATCTACCTAAATATCTATCTATCTATAACTTTTAGCTCTCCTGGAAGTTTGGATAATGGCATCCATACCAAATTTGGTATGACGTAACATGACTGTATGAAGAATATATTTTACTAGTCATAGCATGAAAATCATGACATGTATGTCATCAATGTCAATATTTACATTTCATGGTCCTGCAGCTCTTGCGGTGGTATCGCTCACTTGGCATGTTGCAAAACTGGTACGGTATGACATGATTGCAAGGCGAACACAAGCGACAGACCCTAACATGAAAGTCATAACATGCGTGTCATGTAACAACTTGACTACATGCCACGCTCATGATGCGCTCGCGGCTGTTTCGCTATCTTCACATGTACCAAACTCGATATTATGTGACGCAGACGGACGACATAAGTAAATGACATATCCAAACAAGGTGATCACGTCATGCGTGTCATGTAATAACATGACTTCGAGCCACACTTATGATGTGCTCACGTCCGCTTCGCTAGCTTCACGTATGCCAAATTTGGTATTACGTCACGTCAGTGGATGACGAAGGTATGCGACCGGTGCAAACATGATAATCATGAGATGCGTGTCATGTGAGAACATGACTACATGACGCAGTGAAGGCACCAATACATTTCGACGTGACGAGGTGTGCGTGCTCGCCGGCGTTCATTTCTTCGCATCGCGCCAGCGTTGCCACGCCAGGCGCCGGTCCTACCATGTGCTCACAGGCGCACGCCGTACTGCGTTGCTTTGACGCATGCGCGTTTCAGCGCGTCTGGCGTCCCTCCGTCACAAAAAAAGGGAGACGCAGTGTTGTCTGGGTAACGAATCGGCGCGAAATGCAGCATGTCGCATTGCGCGCCGGCTGCCGTCGAGCCGCGCCGATGGACGCTGGTCGCACCTGGCGTCAGAATATATATATAGGGTGCTCTCGTTTTGCTAAAGAAAATTAAAGAAGTCACTGTCGTCCGGATCCTGGGTTTCTGGGTTCAAAGCAACGGTAGGGCAAATCAAACTATCGGTCTTCTTAAATCAGCAACTAAACAAGTGGCTAGGATGATTCAGAGGATCACCTTCCACAAAAAAGGCATGAAAGAAAGTGATACTGTCCGTTTAGTGCAGGTGCTCGTAATGAGCTAATTGACATACAGCTTGCCTTTCCACACGCTGAACAAGAGCGAGGAAGAGCATGTAGATTCTATCATCAGAGGGGCTTATAAGGCAGCATTAGGCTTACCGATAAACACTCCGACACAGAGGCTGCTCGAGATTGGCCTGCATAACACGTACGCTGAACTGAAAGCAGCAACATTGATCTCTCAGCGCAACCGCCTCAGCCAGACGATGTCGGGAAGAGAGTTACGGATGAGGGCGGGTATAACACCGCTACCACAAAACTTGAACGAGGAGCTGGTGGACGTGCCAGACCCAGTCCGACGATATATTTCGATCGCCCCTATCCCCAGGAACATGACCAAGGAGCGGCATCACGAAAGGCGAGAGGAGCGCTTAAAATGGATCAGAAAATTAGTCAGAGGCAATGAGAACGCGCTATACGTTGACGCTTCCAGGTATAACTGGAACGATGCATCGTCACAGTGGTAAGCAGTGACACGAGAAGCATAGCGTCCAGCGCATCACTGTACCCGACATCGATCACCACCCTTACAAAAATCCTATTAATGGACTTATATGAAAATCCCCATATATGGCTACATCAGGAATTGGGCATATCTGGTCCATATATGGAATCCCCATATATGGGCCGTATATAACCTGATATGTCCAAATCCTGATATAGCCATATATGGGCCTTATATCCCCATATATGGGTGTTGCTGTATATGGCCATATATGGCTATATATAGAAGCATCCATATAAGGTCTTATATGGATGCTTTCATATAAAGCCATTCAAATGATTCATCTATATTAGTTCAGCCTGTGTCACCAGCAAAAAATATAGCTGCTCAAATCATTCTTCAGCTAGAAATATACCTGTTTGTTGAAAGGTCTGCATGCAGTCACTATCATCTCCAAAATAAAGGCAGTACATACCCCCTGAGCATTCTTGTTCAATTAAGTTATCCTCATTATATCTCAAGCTATTCTCAACAACTATTTGCTAGAATGTAACTTGGCATCATATTTAAAGTTTGTCGTGGGCACATGTCACTGTTAGTCCACTTTTCCTGAAGAGATACATTCTTTGTGCTTAAATTTATTGCTTACTTATCGATACTTTTTTATTTATCTAATTATTTCATTACCCACAGCACCAATTCGCATTACATTGGGGGAGCATTTACGAAAAGTAGAATACAAAAAATACATAGTCAGCCAAACAAATGATAAAGTCACCTGAATCACCATCTGCAAGAGAAATTCATATATAAATCGGAACATGTTCTAACATATAAATCGGAACAATTCTAACATGAAATAAAACAAATATTTGGGAGTGTAGAGGCAATGCTAGAAGGCAGCTGGTTCCATCTTGTAAATTTTTTTTGTAAAAATCATTTTGAAACACGTCAGTCTTGCATGCGATTATTCTTATCTTGAACCTATGGTCAACACGGTCTGAGGAATAGTATAGTGCAAGTAAATATTCCGCTTTATCAATTCCGACCTGACAAAAATAAATAGCATAAAAGAACCCAATTTGAGTTTCGTAAAGATATTTTTCACAGTGTGTTATGTTTAAAACTTTTCTCGCGTGTCAATGGAGCGTCCATAGTCAGTCAAAACGAAATATTGACTTGCTATTGACCGTATGAATTGCGTGTGCATTGAATAACTTAAATGAGTTGATAATCAACTTTTAAGAAGTTCGGTCGAAAGTGATTGGTATGCAAGCTTGTTATGTACAAGTATTGTGACTAATGACCTATAGAACGACTGCTAAAACTGGTGTCTAAAGGTCTCTGTGCGCGTGGGAACGGAGGCATTTAACAATATTTCTTGCCAACGGGACACTAAAAATGTACTTTGTAAACGTAATACGCTTTCCATTTTGCCAATAATGCATCATTAACGTAACTGTGGTAAAGAGCTCAATCTGCAGAAATTCCGGCGTAGGCATCGGTGGCTCTCCGTGAAAAATCGTCTTGTCAATGATCGAAAATTGAGAGAATGCAAATAAAACAAATATTGTAAATTTTCGCGTTTGAGTGATGATCGAAATCATGCAGGCAATTTGCATGGCATGCAAGTGCTCTACCACACAGCTATGCATCTGCTTGGAAATAAAGCATGAATAACTTCCTCTTGTTGTAAATGCAAGGAAAATAACTGTCATGCTTAACAAATACATGTATCCTGCATACAAGTTTCACAACACAACATTTATTATCGCAGCTATATTGCATGATACAAGCGTGCATTGTCATCAAGCATCACAACACGTTATTACCAACGTGACTTTGCGGTCTAAAGACAGCCAATCATTCCAAAGGCACACTGGTTACTGCACGTATTCCCTCACGACTGCGTAGTGGGTGCATAAATTTCTAAAACGTTTTACACACATTATATTGAGAAGCACGTTCTGCTGGGCGAGTTGGTACTTCATCTTAACTTAGTTGCGCGAAAAAATTTGAAGTGCGAAAGGAAGACACCTGGACACAGCGCACACTAAAAACTGAAACTTCATTGGAGAAAACAGACATATGTATGCGGTTACGACAACACGTGAGGTGGAAAAAAATGACTGGATGAGCAAACATCTGATCATTTTCTTTCACAGTGTGGACATCGTGTGGTGGACGGCACTGCGCTGCCATGTGGGAAGTATTATTTAGAATTTATTTATATAATTGTAGATCACAAAACTTCTCTAAAGGAATTAACAACCATTCTCTAACCAATCATCATATTGTAGAGAGTGTGGCTGCACGCCCTTGTTTGGAATACGGTAGTTAAAGCTAGATTCAGTGACACGGTATAGCACGGGAAATCGGAGAGGCGTATTTCATAAACAAAGCTGGGGATTCATGTGTCACGTAACTCTCACTTATGTTGCTTGCTACTGAGGTAGCTTTCCTGGAAGCGCATCATTTATACAATCTGTCTGCTCATCTAATCCTTTTCTTTCACCGCACGTGTTCTCGTAACCGCATATATACGTATGTCTGTTTTCTCCAACAATGTTTCAGTTGTCAGTGTGTGCTGTGTCTAGGTGTCTTCCTTTTGTATTTCAATTTTTTCCGGCAACTCGCTAATTACATAACATTTCTTGTTCTTTAAACTATGTTACCCATTTTTTACACAAAATGCAGCCATGTGCGAAACCTTCATTGAGACACTTTCAACCTTCTCAATTACACAGTACTATTCCACAATTAAATTTTTTCAAGTAGCATTATGCAATAAAGAATACACACAATGTGATTGAATTACGCACAAGAAACCGGATCGATACTGCTATCACGTTCAACTGTGAAAAACGGAGCTTAATGGTCCCCCAATTTTTTCACGCAGTAGCAAGCCCTAATGCATCATACCAGTTTATTTGTCGGCTTGCGTAAATCTATCTACGGTGCTCACGGATTAAAACGTGACATCGCATTATTTTGTGTAACTATGTATGCGGGTATGCGCAGTTCCTCAAGATAACCACGCGATGTTGCGACATCAGTAATGATAATGTCGCCTGTGATGTACGCATTCCAGTCAAATTTACACTTATATCACCCTGATTGTAGATGGCGGAAACGAAATTACGGGTTATTCTTAAGTTTTTCCATTTAGATCCGTGAAATAGCACCCTGTTTTGAAGAATAAAACTAGCAACAAAATTTTAACTGCGTGACCTTATCAAAACACGCGTAAATATAAAAACAAGTGGAACGTAGACGAAGAAAAATAAATCCAAACGCAAGACAAATTCAAACGTGGGCTCATAAATCTCATGACACCCTTGGAGTTGGAGATATGCAACTCTTTTTTATTTGTAATTGCGCAAGTTGTAATTTATCCTTGGTTTTTCCTCAAGCGTTAAAATGAGAAAAATACAACACAAGTATATTTACATCAATATATTTATGAAAAGTACAATGGCACGAAACCAACAATTTCCTGGCGTAGTTTTTTTGATTAAATAGAGCACTGTCTGGATCAAGTGAAAAAAAAAGAAAGTATTGTCGTATCGCTTAAACAAAACAGCCTAATGACGTAACCACGATTAGCATAAATTTATTTACTCAGCAAGCATGCAATGTGGTATGTTTTCGAGTTATCATAATATTTATGAACAACGTGCGAAGGTAATGAAAATGATGAACTTACCTTAACATTTAACCGAGACTTGTCTTTAAAGGAGCCTGTTAATCCTGATAACCTATTCACACCTTAAAGCCACCACGTCCATTTGTACTGCTTTAGGAAAAAGTTTTGAAGGAACGCTTGCCCGCAAGCGTGGGTATCCATTTTTTTCTCGCACGAAAAGTTGACGATCGCCAATCCAGCAGCGTACAGACGCACACGCACACAAAAACACTTCCACGTCCGTCCACAATTTCGCCACGTACAGCGAAGTAGATTCCTGAGAGCTGCGCGATTATCTTGTGTAAATTGGAGCAGTAGTTGAACACGAAATAAGAGCAAAAGGAATAAAAATTAACAAACTCGATCAGCAGGGCACCCATGACTCCGGCGAGCAAAAAAGCAACAATGGCGCGGATGGATACAGTGCATGCCATGCACATCACAATGAACATTACATTACTCCTTGAGATCAATGGTTTACGCACTTTTCACTAGAACTAAATTTTCCTGAGCTTATTGGCGAACGACGTTTCGTTTTTTAACAATTATTGACGCAATGTTATTACCATATGACTGAATGCTTGTGCAAACTATTTTCTTCGTCGTTACTTGAAATGGGCCGCGGCACTCTCTTTCCTGCTGTGTCGACAGACAGGTGTAAGCCACGTCTGGGCTGCAGGGCGCCTACGTGCGCTTCTTCGAACTACGTTCTCCGAATTGTCCACCCATTCGATGGGCGCCCTTTTTTGTATTTTTTTACTGTGTGCACCCCTTGCAACCAATGCAGTCAGGCGAGTTTTTTCCGACAATGGATTTCAACGTACTCCCGCGAGCCGAAAAAGCTGCACGTGGAGGACCTTTGAGACAGGCATTCCGTGGAGCTGAAATCACTGCTTCGTGTACGCTGGCTACGAAGACGCGTTTCAGCCAAATTTTCATCTTATTTCGCAAGGACTTATAATGATAATAATATAATTCAATCAACCAATAATCAATCAATCATTTTTAACGTATCCAAGAACAACCACAGGGTTTTTCACGCTGGCGCATGCGAAAATAAAACAAAAATAAACAAGACATTACAGACTGTCCACAGAAAAGCAAATCAATGAAAAGAGCAAAAACGAGCTGTCGAAAAAAATCAATTCACAATGGGAACAACAAACATAAGAGTAGATATTCATGGCATGGGACTGAAAAATAATGTGGAATATACACAACCGTGCCGAAGGCTTCCTGAAAGACGGAAAAAGAAAGAATCTGTGCATATGCAAATCTACGTTAGGACAGGGCAGCCCTCACTGACAAAACAAAATGACTGTAGACTATGAAAAACATAACGAATCAAGAAAGTTGACGTTAGAGAGACTCGGTATTCTGTAAAGGATAGAGTCTTGAAAGAAGCTGGTAGGTACATGCAACAGTCGATTCTCTCTCGATAACTTACGCAAAGTTTGAAAATTCTTACAACCGAGAAGGGCAGAATATCTCACCCTGAACTAGCTTGTAAATAAATAACAGCTCTGCGCGATTTTGCCAGCCATTAACTGATGGCAAATATAATATTCCAGCAGTGTTGAAAGGATTCTAGTGAAACGATGGGGGTAAATGCTTATGAAATTTTTCTGGACTCACTCAGTGGCGCTACTGCTGGATTTAGCAAGGCCATTCCAAATCAGATATGCATATGTACTCAAGTTGAGCACAACATATCACGGTGTACCATTTGTAGAAGGCTGTAGGAGAACCGGATTCTCGCGAGATGTTGAGCCAACAGGAAGAGAATGAAGGCCTCGCATGGCAGCACATTTATTGCAAGTAGAAAAAATTCAGCATGCTATCAAAAAGAACACCAAGATAACTGATCTCATAAAACTTACTTAACGACACAGTATGACAGCATATCGATTTGCTTTTGGACGTTTTGCGAAATACAACAACAACAACAACAACATTAATAATAATAATAATAATAATAATAATAATAATAATAATAATAATAATAATAATGATACACTCATATCATTCTGACATGGCCGAAAATATCTAGCCACATTGAATGAAATGCCAGTGTCCTGGTGCCCATGAATCTCTATACGCGAGTGTGCACTTGGGCAGTTTGGTGAGTATGTACCGGCATACATATCTTATAAGTAAGTGCACTACCATGTTGGTGTTGAAAGGATATGTTCGCAAGCAGTTTGAATCGTTACGCGCCTGCACAGCAAGGGGCTGTTTACATAATGTAGAGTTTGGCTTAGGTATCACGCCAGCCCGCAAAAAAATGTGTCATACTAATTGTATTCACAAGGCAATGTTTAGGCTAATCCTGATGATGGCACGTGCGCTTTAGTGACCTCGACCAAGTAATGACACACCGACACAAAATAGAAGTTTTGTGAATTCGGCAGCCTACGTTAAATGTTGCTATAAAGCTTCAGCATTTCATTACATAATCCATTAAATATGTATCACATGTGAGTCAGTTGCACCTTTCTAACGTACATGTCTATGACGTGAGATTTATTTGACACTTGCAAACATTACAATAAATTAATTGTTCACTTGTGCAATCATAAAATTTTTGATAAATTTACTATGTGCACAGCCAGGAACATTATACGTAGCCAAAGGAAACGCAAGATGTATTTTTGCAATAAATTAGTACAACTTCCATCTTGAATGTAATCATAATAGTGCCTGCAAGTTGCATTCACGTAAGTTCTTTTTGTTTTTGAAAATACTCCCTTAAACATTGCACTGCGCATGCAATTTTAGTAAATGGCTGCTGAAAGCAATCGCAGATGAAGGGTCAACAGGATTAATAGAAATCTTGTTATATGAAGGGAGCATATAGCCATCAAAACTTTCAAATAATCAGAAATTTTGTCCACCGATGTGGAAGCTAAAAGTGCATTGAAATTACTATTTCTTGCTGCCACTTTAAACAATGCATTAATGCGAACAATATAACTTGCATGCATTTTGTCTTTACATAATACTATATAGGATTGCTCTATAATAATAGCGAGGTTCGGAAGCTTCAATACGTTTTGTGACTTGACACGATTCCTTCCTCGTAAAACATGTCTGCTCTTGTATACATTATTTACGTCGTATTATTTGCAACTTATTGTTTCAAACCTAAATGCCATGAAAAATGTACGAGTTAAATTACACGAATGCATGCATATATGCATTCAACTGAGTTGCAACTATCACGTACACAAAGCTCACCTGAAATTTCGGTTTTTTTTTGCATGGCAGAAACCACATATATATTTATTACTCCTATTGTTATGAAAATAAGCAGGTCAGCTTTGTGTACAAATTGTTATATATTACAATTCGCATAAAAGTGTGATCACGGTGCTAAATATATACGGGGTTCATCCCAAATAAGAGAGCACTTCCACATATAAGGACCCACTTGATATGTTATATATGTGGTGGCCGTGCCTTATTTGGCCGGATTTGACTCCTTATATAGGCCAACCGCGTCATATATGGCCGTATATAACCCCATACATGAACTGACTCCGCCAGATATACATCCATATATGCTTATATCTGGCCACATATGCTGCCATATATGCTTATATGTGGCCACATATGCTGCCATATATGCTTATATATGGCCAGATATAACTTATATATGGGCCATGTATGGCGTTTCCGTAAGGGCAAGGCCGAGTGTTTCGCCATCGCATTGGCGATTAAAAGTCGGGAGCGCAGCGACGGCCAGACGTACATCACCATACTCTCAGATTAGCAAGTGGCGTGCCGGCTATTCACGAAAGGCCGCCTCCCATTAAACATTTGCAAATTTTTAGGCGGCAAATTGAGCAACACTTATATGTTGGTCTGGTGCCCTGGACATGCAGGCCTAGAGCGTAACGAGAGGGCGGACGCTCTAGCTCGAGCGCCCACGAACCGAGCGGAGCGGCAACCACCCAGCAACGACGCCTTTCGCGAGGACGAGGAAACCGACCCGGCTCGGATGGCTCCGCGAGAGCTTCTTGCTCACCAGCGATGCACGCGGCATAAATGTGGCGCCCCTAACAAATCTCTCAAAGGGGAAGACGCCATAGACGTCCATGAAATTCAAAAGGGAGTTTACCCAAGTTTATTACGACTGCACAAAATTCATCCAACTTTGTATGGGTGCGATTGTCCGTGATGTCGTGACTCGCAACCGACCCTTTACCATATCTCGTGGAGTTGTGCTAAACGGCCAAATGAGTTTGATCGCTTACAGCGTATGTATAGAATGGAAAACTCTTTGGAGCAATGGCAGCCACCCCTCGCTAGCTCAGACCCGGAGGTGCAACTAGCACTCCTGGACCACGTCCGGCAGGCGGCGCAAGCCTGTGGAGCCTTGGACATGGGGCTCCACAGGCTTGAACTCATTCTACCCAACCAGTTATTTGAACTCATTCTACCCAACCAGTTATTTCTCACAATTTACGGCATAAGCTTTGTTTTGCAGTGGTGTGAGCTATGTTAGAAACAGAATTTTTGGACTATTCTTAGGCCCTGTATTGTGACTCTCTCTGTGTGAAAGACAGAGACAGTGTTCAACCGCTCTCTTTTTTATTTTGTCAGGGTCAGGTAACAAGAGCGTTTTGCAGTCAGAAAGAAAGCTAGAATAAATAAGTGCCGCCAGCTGTATATACAGCACTTCAGATAATGGGGGTCATTTATCAAGGCACCACCCGGTGGCACGGAACACATTCTTTAGGTGTCGTTGCCGAGCGTGACATGCTCCGCCCATGTCGCCGTCGCTGCCGCCTGCTGCGACCCACCTCTAACCGGACGTGTTCTTTTTTTTTTCTTGCTAAGTATAGCCATGTGAGTTTTGCTGTTTTCGTCATTGTAATTATACGCGCTCTTTGTGTCAGCAGTACTTTTATAGAGTTGCACTTTTTTCGATCCTGGCGTCGAAACTGTGCACTCTGGACGCAAAGCTGCACGATAATGTTACTTCTACGAAATTCTGAGCTACAAAAAGTGAGCTAAAACATTGATGTCCTGAGTGCGGCACAGATGACGAATGAATAAAATAGCGAAACAGGGCCTTTAGTAGAATCAAAATATTGCCAAACTACATCCCCTTGCCAAACAAGGACACAACGCCCCCGAGTTGGCGTTGTGTTGTTGCCCAAACATTCACCAAGCACAACGCTATTACAAAACTGGAAATTGTTGTGAAAGATACAAGAGCATCACTACTTGCTCGTGTCACTGAAAAACCAAAGATGCCGAATACGATATGATTCCAAAAGTTGAACTGAAAGAAATGAACCTTCTGACAGGTGCACCTCAGTCTAACTGGAAAAAGTAAGCAAAGCAAAACAATAACGAAGAAAGTTCTTGATTGCAACGATGGATCAGCAAGCAAGTATTCTGTACCTATTATTTCGGCAGAACTGCCGAAAAAGGCCCGTGATAAGTGTCAATTCATACTCCACTCTCTTTGCAGTGGTGGCGAGATGGATCACTGATGCCACCAAGGTGAAAATACTACTGTGCAGTCATCGAATAGCCGCCTAGAAAACTTGTTTAGCAACGCAATGAAGATTGTTCATGTGCTTTTCACAAAGAACAGTCCATCGCATTTTGGCTGTATTTTATTTCTGTGTGCTAAAAACTCCGAGGCTGCCTAAGCGAACACATTGGCAGCATTTTTTTAGCATTCTCGGCGTGTCTGTAATGCCTTTGTGTTTTGCAATGCTGTCAAGACCTTTGCTCTCATTAGTGATACGAATAAAACATAACGAGAACGATGGTATTGCTGAAGAGGGGGGGGGGAATTCGTGGCCGCCTGCAGCGATATTATTGATGCAAAACGTCACATCGACATGCACGCACGCTCAGCGCTCTAGGATAACCGTAGTCAGGACTATGGTAGTATACATGAGAAAGCTGTTGTATCATGCGTCAGAACGGGAGTTCTCTCTAAATTTTGCACAAGCGTGAATAGCGGCTGCTTTTACGTTCCGCAATGACCTTGGGCAAAGCGGCGTTTTTTGACCTCGTTCCCAACGCATTTCCAAATTAGTTTTATGGCAGCAATTCTTATAGGCTAGCACACCTAAAAACTAGCACTATGCGCAAGCTCATACGTCTTAGATTTGGAGCATTATTAGCGGAGATTGACGAAAACTGCAATCTCGAGATGGCGAAGTTGATGGAGAATGTTTTCGGGTTGGTCGGAGTCACGTACGAAGACAAAGAATTGATGCGGACGGAGAGATGAAAGAGGAAAGGAAAATTACGCTATGAAAGCGATTCCTTGAAAAAGAATGCAATAGTCGGCGGTGCGCACTCCCGTGGGAAGGCGACGTCGCGATACAAAAGAATGCGGCAATCCCATCTCTGCTCGCTTGGCTGCCTTTCCGAGCTAGGATATGATGCTTTTTTTTTCTGGGATTGCCGCGCGCACGTCTACTCGACGCAAAGCATAGTTGTCGCTGTTGCGTAGGAATTCTCCAGGATGATTTTTTAAATGGAAATGTGAAAACGGTAGCGGTTGAGCTGTGCGCGCAGTCAGCACACCCGGTGGAGAGTTCGCCCGATGCTGCAGCGACTGTCGATGAGAAATCACCGAGCCAGTTACGGCGTCTTCTTGTAGCTGGAAGACGCAGTAGAGAAGCCTTATCGAGGATACTATTTCTTCAATAGGTCCCACCCCTAAACAGCGCCTGCACGTTCGTCTGTCGCTGCAAATGCACGTGCTACATCACCATTGGAACATCAATGAAGACATTTTACTCACTCTCTTTGTCTCTCTCGACCGGCGTTTATGCTGAGGTTGTGCCGTGTGTTGATGCCAGTGTTTCTACTTC
Organism: Rhipicephalus microplus; assembly: GCF_043290135.1. NCBI lineage: Eukaryota > Metazoa > Arthropoda > Arachnida > Ixodida > Ixodidae > Rhipicephalus > Rhipicephalus microplus. Next base: position 70,332,734 of record NC_134709.1, on the reverse strand, counting down.
GGAAGTAGTTGACAAATGAAGATAAAAAAGGCGAAGGAAACCTAAAACTTCTTTTTTACTGCGGAAATGTTGGTCATTGAAACATTAGCCTCCCTGACTTTTGTTATACCATATATACACGGTAGTGTGGCGTAAAATGAGAGACGGGCCGAAACGCCACCTTTATTTTGCCGGCTTCTGTAACTAATGCAAAAACTGTTTCTCTTTGTTTCTTTTTTATAGTGATAATACTTGTCTACCTTTTCATTTTTAAATGTCGACAGTTTCTCGCAGCGTTCACGCGGGAAAACCTACGTGGCTGGTGTCAGTGCTCTCGTGGCCCGTGAAAAAGGGGCGAAATCCTGCTCGGCCGAATTTTCAGAACCGTGCATGAAGTTACCCCCACATCAGTTCACCAAAGTAAATATTTACTTGTTCATTTAGACTACGGGTAAAAGGACGCCAAACGTCTAGTTTGTTTCGTCGTCGGGGGCAAAGTGGAACTTTTTTATTTAATTCAGTGATTTGAGAGAAACATGCCGCACTGCTTAGGGAGTGTGTGATTATTTGCCAATAACGTACACTCATTACACGTTACATTTTTTGTTTAAGATGGTTTGTACTTACAAGAGATTGTCCTATAGAGCTTTCTGGGAGTAAAACGACAGCAAAAAAACGCTGATTGCCGTTTAGAACATCACTCATTCTATTCGCGCTGCATTGAGGTTTTTCCGGGTTCCAGAGGATGCTCTTGAGAGACGTATAAAAAATTGGCGGAATCTCGAAGTCAAGTTGTTTGCAAACACGTATTTGAATTGAGTTCTCACAGCGTTTCTACAATAACCTCATTGGAAAAAAATACAAGCACTATAAAACATGAATCTAGCACAGTTCTGACAATCATTCTCTCATAAAGCCCTATGGACGAAGTTAAAAGCTATGACTCGCCTGATTAGTTCTGCATCATAATGGCAAAAGGAGATGAAGGAGATGCGTCCAAATATATGTAACCTCCAGTTATTGAATATTCCAATGAGATGCAAGCGCTCAATAAAAGATCACATTACCACAAAGATACACTGGCATGTGTTTTATCTGCAAGGAGTTTCGAAGACACACGGCCCCAGATTTTGTCTAGATTATGGGCGGGAAGTCTAGAACCAGATTTCTTAAGAATGCGTAACAGCCCACAGAGTGAATATTATCAAGTGCTGCTGCAAAAACTGAAGGAATGAATCTTTTCTCACTGTATCGTCTTGCCCCATGCAGCATCTTGTTTTGCCTGCCGGTTGCGGCGAAATGCGACTTCTGGAGCATGATTTATTTATTTTTTTACAAGAATTTTTCGAACCATGGCAATATGTAAGTAGAACAAACCTTTTTATTCAAAGTAAACGTTCTGCTTTGTTGTTTATTGTGAGGAGTGAATTAAAAATAAATATTCAAGATTTCAAAACTTTTGTCGCATTTTACCACACTTATTCTAGTTGTTGTAAACTTTTCATTCCTTCTCGCGCAAGACAGCCAGAGGCTTTTTTGTCTGCTAGCCTTGATCGCAGGGTGTAACGATTCACCAGCAATTTAATTTTGCCTACCGTGCATATGGGTACGTTGGTTTTGAAGGCTGCTTTGGGTGACAGCGACTGAAGGACTAAAAAAAAACTGCCACGAACGTACACGTTAGCGTGTACATGTGGGTGGCAATGATGACTTACCTTCACCATATAATTAACGTGAAAAGAACATAGTATAGCCCAGCTAACGTATAGTCGAAAAAACCTAGAAGCAACCCTATTAGCGTCGGAATACTCAGGTTTTATTGTTCTAACGCTTGCGCATTTATGTGCAGGCTTCAAGAATTCTTTTCAGGGCCTGTTTTATATACCCTGTTCTGCTTTCTTCGCTTCATGCGTCACGTCGTCTGAGGCACGCACTTAAAGAGCGGGCTTTCGAAAAGAATGCGCTCGTTCCTTTTTTGAGAATTACGATCCCTGTAGATAATGGCTGCCGTATATCTTAAGCGCTGTTCGTACTTTTTGAATAGTGTCACTCACACGCTATCAGCAGAGTCCAGACTCCACACACAACCGTTGCATTTTCTTGTTTTATTTCTCGAGTACCAGTCTACCCTTCTGAGAACTGCAGCCACGGAGACTCCGTTTCCACCGAATCTTTCTTTTTTTTCTTGTTTAAGAAACCAGATGTCGCGATTGTGAGCGGCGACTCACCGAGAGTGTCAAAAAGCGGGGAAGGCAAAAAACAAATAGTAGTGGTCAGTTTTGGTGTTTTTATTTCATGTTTTTTTCTGCATCCCTGCTTCAGCACCTATATAGCGCATACATGGGTTTGATAGCACAAAATATTCTAGGGGATAGGAAAATTGGGGTGTGAAGTGGTATTATATACTAATGAAAACAAAAAAAAAGACTTTGAACTTCTTCGATTAGGAATAGGCTACTCGTGTCCTTTAACACGAGTTTTAATTGTTTAGTTATGTTAAAAAGGGCTGCCGAATGGAGTCAAATGCAGGGCCAATTGTATTCTTCTTTAAAATGCTTCAAGCCCCTCATGCATTTTCAGAGTGCCAATGGAGGGCAGGCTACATGTACACGCTGGGACAAGATAGATTTCTCTTTTTTGAGAAGTGCTGGCGATTGGCTAGAGCCGCAAAGAGTCTTTCCTCGAGCACTGAACCTTAATTCTTTCTTTTCTTCTGACAGATGGGATTGATTTTGATTGCTAGTTGGTACGCCGACACGCTGTTTTGTGCCGTTTCTTACGTGTTCTATTTTGTTTTGAACCGCTTAACACTAGGCCTACAGCAGCAAATGTGGAAATGTTATAAGCGCCCGATTAGTTTTTTTCAACGAGTCAAAATAACGGTATACCAAGTCAGTCCACTTTAATCTCAGCAACGACATAACGAATTTCAATATGTTTGTATGCAACACTTTTCAGTTTAGTAGGTAACTTGTGGACAATAGCTTACAGAATATGCTGCGTATAAGTACAAGGGTATTTTAAATATAACGATTGCTTTCGTGCAAGCATCACTGCAAGAAATATGTCCCTCTTATTGTAAAAATTTGCTTGCCTCAAAGGCAACAAGTTTTTTTTTTCTTCAACGAAGTAACATGCGTAAGTTCAGGAGCTCCTATCAAGGCTTCAATATGTCTTATAAGGTCTTAGAACCGCGACTGCAGTATACTGTCTTGTATGCTTCCTTTCTCTTTTTTACTTGCTTGTAGGTCATTTTTTCTTATTACACCTTTTGAGATTAACTATTATATCAAATATCGATGCTAAAGCAGGTCCCTCGTGTCGTGCTCACATATTTTAACTTTCGTGAGAGGCCCGGACCCCTGACACTTGAAAGCCTCTATTGTGCTCCTCTGAGTCGCAAGAAATGAGCAATGGGGGAAGGAGGACGCCTTCCCGGAATCGTGTATTAGTGAGAACCGATGATATTCATTAACCCCCGGGCACTTGTAAATGACTTTGGGGTTGATACCGAAGGCTTACTCGAGTTCTAGTTTGCGGATCTCGCTCTTGAGCGCCTGTTTTTCTGCTGCACGTTCACGTTTTATGTGATGTCTTTCTCTTTCAGATTCCCGACCGACCGACCGACCGAGCGACGGACGGACGGACGGACGGACGGACGGACGAACGGACGGACAGACGGACAGATGAATAGACTATTGATTAGATAGATAGATAGATAGATAGATAATAGATAGATAGATAGATAGACAGATAGATAGATGGATAGATAGATAGATAGATAGATATAAATAGACAGATAGATTGATAGATAGACAGATAGATAGATAGATAGATAGATAGATAGATAGATAGATAGATAGATAAATAGCAGTGGAATTGGACCATCAACTTGACTTTTTCAAGTCGTTACAAAGCGCGGTGTTGTTCAGGACTACCCCAAAGTGCAATATGAACCGTTTCTTCCCGAAATAAGATCTCTACGAAAGCCGGCACCGCCAGTTCACAGAGAGCTTTTAGTTGTTTTTTTCTTCAATTACTTTTTGTAGTAATAAACCTCTTGAGCCTTGTCCGATATATTTGGAGTGGTGTCGCGATCGTGCATGCTTTCGAGAAAGTTTTTTTCATAATGCAATACGGGAGGGGTAATGCCAGCGTCGCTTTGATGTACGGCTGCAACTATGTCAAATGCAGTAGGCCGATATGATTCATCTATTTATTTATTTATTTATTTATTTACAAGATACTGCAGGCATGGAGCCCAAGCAGGAATGGTACAGGCAGTAAGGCAATCAAGCCAAGCATCACACAGCATACAATAATCCAATCATCACACACATACAACAATATTGCAACCAAGCTTATCATAACGTATGAATTAGGTGAGATTGCGAGAATCGCATTTGCGTGAATCGCAAAGGGAAATAACATGGCACTGAAAGTAAGCAATCAACAAAAAGGATCAGTGGAAAAAAAACATTTTTACATCCTCCGGAAAACATGTGCGTCAATAGAATCTGTCGACAGCAGGGCGGCAAACGGTAACTTGTTCCACTCACAGATTGTGCGCGGGAAAAACGAAAATTTGAAGAGATTAGTTTTGGAGAACTACGGAGTTAAGGCAAGGGACTGTGAATGACGACCGCGCCGTGTTTCCAGGCGACTAATGTATGGGCTGTGATCAAATAAGAGCTTCCGGTTAACTAATTGGTACAGTAATTTTAGCCTAAACGATTTACGTCGTGATTCTAATGTTGGGATATCATGTCTTTCCATCAGGGCAGAAACGGAGTCTGTTGAACCGTACATACCATAAATAAAGCGGACGGCCCTTCTTTGAATTTTTTCGAGGCAGTCGATATTGGTTTTAGTGTGAGGATCTCAAATAACGCAGGCATATTCAAGTTTCGGTCTAATTATCGATGTATATGCTAAGTATTTAACCTCAGAGGGGGCAGTATTGAGTTTGTGTCGTAATAAACAAAGTTTACGGAAAGCGGCAGCGCATATGTTAGTAATGTGAGAGTTCCAACTTAAGGTACGGGTTAATGTTACGCCAAAATATTTGTGTTCATCTACTTGCTTTAGCGGTTGGTCACAAGTACAATAAGAGAATTCAAGGGGGTGTTTCTTTCTAGTCATTCGGAGGTGAACTGTTTTGTCATGGTATGCTCCATTCTCACCGAATAATTTTTATTTGCCTGTGCATCAAGAGCACTTCCAACCTTATACTTCTACCGTGAACTTCCGAGAGTGGATCAAGCGTGCGTGGGTACTTTAGCCGCATGCGCACTCTCACTGCGCCTTAGCGGAACACACTTCGGCGGCACACGTTATAGAGTGTATGTAAACGCTTGCGTAGGTCCTTTATCCCGCCTCATACAGCTCAACTTCCCTCTGTATATTTTTGTAGTTCTGACTTTCAACAAAATATTCGAAGCTGCATGGATTCATGTTTTCTTTCTTTAGATCAAAATTCGTTCATGTGGTTGTGTGTTTCACTTGTCATTGAGTTTGCCCTGTTTTATGTAAGCGTGGGTCTCTAGTTCTTTATGTACTGATTCAGCAAGCTTCACATATGCCAAACACAGCAAGCTCTACATATACCAAATTTGGTGTTAGGTGACGTCAATAGATGAGAAAATATATGGATGGTGCAAACAGGAAAATCCTGATACGCGTGTTATGTAAGAGCATGACAACATTTCACGCTCATAGCGTGCTCGCGGATGTTTCGCAAGATCCACATGTACTGAATTTGGTATGACGTGACGTGAATAGATGACGAAGGTATATGACACATCCAAAAATGATAATCATGACACGGAAGTCATATATGGCATTATTTACCTCCACGTCGTAACGATGTGCTGAATGTAAAGTGACATATCAACATCTCTCATTTGTACTTCGCATATCATTGGTTCCCACTGTAAATGGGAACTGCCAATTTTTTTTCTGTGCGTATCTAGCGACCACACTGATTGGAACATAGCTCTACCGTTTGTCACCACCTACATAAAGTCGCCTGATCTACGTTTTATCTACATTTCAGCCGTCATAGTTTGCTACACTTCGACACCCTGCTTTCATCGGACTAATCATTCTCCATTCTCCAGCGCCTCCAGTATAACATTCACCGCTTTAATTGCACAGAACTTCAAATAAACGGTTCGTTCACTCTCTCCAGATTCAAGACTATCGTCTTTCGACGACATTTTCACTGTAACATGCAGATATGGGGCCAACTTTTCCTGCAGGCTCTCTTGTTCTCGCGTGGCTCCCATCTCGACGTTTTCTACTGTGCGAGAAATTATTATCGAGCTACGTTAGGCCCTACCGTGACCTTCGTCAGGTCACACCTGTCACTTATGAGATTTACGCTACAACATGCTCATCGGCTGCTACACCCAGAACTCAAGTAGCCCACATTTCTCGTTTTAGAATCTACCTTGGATACTCACTCATTGTAACTCGGCCAGGGCAATGACACGTGAATGAAACGGTAGCTCCGGCACAAGCGCTGAAACTACATCCAAAAAAAAAGAAGACGGCAACTTTGTTGTTGTGGGTTGAACTTTCGTGCTGCCCTGTTGTCCTGCAATACTGTGTTTTCTGCGCGGCGTTAGCTAGACCCGCTCTCCACGAATAAATATTCCCCATAAAAATATAGTGTGCTCAATTTGATCGGTTGTCTTGAATTCATAGTAAGAATTAACGGGGTTTAACGTCCCAATATCAGAATATGAATATGAAAGACGCCGTAGAGGGGGGCTGCGGAAATGTTGATTATTCAGGGCTCTTTAACTTTTTCTTAAATATAAGTACAAGGGACTCAAGGGTAATCGTCTACACTACCTTAAACGCTTCCCGAAAGCGTATTACCTTAGCGAGACTTCATCACATTTGATCCAACACTCATCCTGATCTAAAATCGCTTGTTATCTCTCGCTAACGAACTTAACACGAACAGCAGTGCCACTAACAGTAGCCAAGCTGTAGGCTCATTGCAAAGCACAGTCGGAGATTACTTATATACGATCTCGAAACTCAGTCATTGACGCTGCTTGAAAGGTAAGCGTGGGCTTACGCTGACGTGCATATCAGAGTTGTTGCCAAAGGGCAGGCACACTCTCGGCAGCGAGCAGGAGCATTCCTAATTAAGGCCGGGAGGGGAAAGGCGAGTCGCTTGTTCCCGAGTGTCAAGATGGCGTAGGGTTGGGCTTCCTAACGAGCCAGGAGCATTAGCCACAGCATGCGGCGTTGGAACGAAGCAGAGGTTTTATTCCCACCCTAGCATTCGTTGCGTTCGCCCTTCTACATTCCATTGTACTTGTTCATTCTATTTCTGTCTGCGGTGGAATAATGAGCTTTCGACATTCCAGAGCGTCCAAGCACTGCCCCTCACCCCCCCTCCCACCCTCTTCACGAGTGTCGAGTGTGCGGTCTGAATTCTTTATTCGATGCTGTTCTGCCTTTTCGCTCTTGTAACCACACAGTATGCTAGCTTTAAGCACGTATGCTACACCGAAATATTCTTTTTGCATAGGGTGAGATGCGCGTGCATACGGCTACGCTGGCCCAAACAGTTTAATGATCAAACAGATGCGTGCAGACGCAGCAGAACTAAATGGCCCCGTCCTTCATCCTAACTGAAAGCTCTGCGCACACCTATGGCTGCTTGTGCGTAGAAAACTTTGTACGTATCTTTAGCGTCATTTCGCAATGTTTAGCTCAATAAAACATTACAACACAGTCACGTTCTACCAACATGCTTCGCATAACATTGATTCGCAAAGTATGTTGGATGTGCCAAATTTTTTCATGTTTGGTACTCGTTCAACATGCTCATTAGGATTGGCTCAAGTTTTGCTGTAAAAGATCGAAAATGTTTAGAATTTATTACAATTGCAAATTTGCAAAACCTCCGACACCGTAGCGCCTACCTATTTGGAACGCCTTGACGCCTTCACCGAGTCGTAATCTGGCGTGTCCATACCGGAAAGTCCTGAAAAACATGGCGACGCGCAGGGAAACGCGTGCATTTGTGCTAAAAGTGCAGATTTACAATATTGTTTAACATGCGGGCACTGTAGAGGCAATACTTTGTACTTTTATGTAAAGGCTTCTGTCAATGTATAAGATACTTACACTTATTACCAACCCGCATTCTTCCACTAACGCTGTGTGCCCAGAAAGTTGTAAAAGCTGGGCACTTGACTGCTTTACGGCTACTATAAAAATGAATAGCTTCGCCCGGGAAAGTCCTGGCCATCATAGCCGTGTTTAGTTCCGCTCTCAACTCTATTGGATCGACCATTCAAAATTTGGCGGGAGAGACAAAGACTTGGCCCAACGTAGCACGTAAGCCAACATCTGTAGATAATACGAGCGGCAAACCACACATGAAACTGGAAGCCTTAGAATCGCTATAAAACCACAAATATCTTTCTAGAGATATCCCGCCATTCGAAATTTGGAAGGAGAGACAAAGACTTGGCCCGACCTAGCACGTAAGCCAACATCTGTTGATAATACGAGCGGCTTACCACACATGAAACTAGAAGCCTTAGAATCGCCATAAAGCCAGGAATCTCATTCTAGAGATATCCCGTCCACCCGATATGTTCCAGAAGCACGCAATTCCTTAAGGTTAAAGCATGCTATCATTTTACCTTCTTTTCTCGGCGACCTTCTGATGAACTCGAGTCAGAAGCCAAAATGCAAGCAATACACAAAAACAGGAGTGAAAAGAAAAGAGCGGGATGTAAACCAAGTGTTTACTCGATTGGCAACCCAACAAACACATCAGGGGGTAGAGTGTAATACATTGAATTAAATTTATTTGAATTTAAATTTAAATTGATTCCGCACAACATGTTACGAGAAGGGGAAGTAAAAGCTATTCGAACAGTTTGAGTAGCCTCAAATCCTTAGTACACAAGAACGTAACTCAATAGTGAATGATCATTTGATTGGGGCAGACATTTCTGCCGAAGAAATTACTGAAGACGAGAAATGGAAGACGACCGGAACGCCGCATTCGTCAATCTGGCCACGTAGGGCAGACTCACTGTACGACATCGACGCAAGCACGATTATTCTTAGACATCGGCATGCAAGGTACAAAACCCAAGAATGTAAAAAAACGTTAATAAGGTGGGGAACATTCCCAAACTACCGACATCGACATCGCCAAGGTCGGCGCCCAAGTAGTTACCAGTGCCGTCTTCGCGGGTGCCAGTAGACGAAAAAAAAAGTGCGGAAGTGACGACGATCTGTCCGACCTCACACCAGAACGTTGTCGTGAGCACTCCGTAACGAGCGAACACGGAGCGCTACGCCAAAATGGGGCATATTCACATTCAAGGGAAACTTCAAAAATGAACACGTCTCGACTGGGGACGTGTTTACTGACGCGCATTGTGAGGCAATCCCTTAGGGACGCGTCACGATTGGGACGTATGACGCAATGCTTATAGCTTGCACATTGTGTCACAAGCGAATGGTGTAATCTGACCAATACAGCCGCCTCAGCCACCCCGCGGACGTTTGTCTGAACCTCGAGTACCACAGCTTCCACGGATGTGACCTCTGCAACTCCCACCAAAAACACTATTGTTTGCCCAAGTGTAACATGCGCGGCGGTGTCTGCATGACCACAGACAGGACATGCAAAGCAAGGTAAAAGATTAAGTACGTGGTTCGTGGACGACACTGGAAGCATGAATATGAAAGTAACCAACTTGTGCACCATGACTTCTCATCTAACGAGAGGATCAGTTCAAGTTCCAGATCATGATCGTGTGGCTGATCCCAGTCTCCCAGCAAAACAATGCACGACTACGCTCCGACAAAATCCAGACCCACGGGGCGCGCTTCCGTATAGGCAAGGTGAACTGGCGGATAACATCCGGGTCACTGCGAAAGATTACATAAAGTTCCAAAGCAATATCAATTGATCCATTCCGTCATCACACAGATACTAGAGAATGCAGCAATGCAAGAGTTATTTCAAAAGATAACGCAAGATGTGCGTGAAGTCAGACGTGCACGCGCCGCAAAACAGCAGGCGTCAGCGAGCATTGCTGAGACGGGCGGACCGGATCCGAACATTCTAGCCATGCAACCAGAAGCTTACGAAGGAGGTTCCAAGAGACAGGTATGAGCAGAAGACACTATATAATACAGCCCTTCGGCTCTTTTGATAAATGACCATTGTTTAGCAAGCACTTCGTTCGTGTTGTTCCTATTTAACGTCGGGACCATTTGCAGCTGGCTCCATTGCAGCTACACTGAAAGCTGGCTCGTGCGACGCCAAAAGCTGAGGACGGAAACGCATTTTGTGCTTCAACTAATAACTGTAATGTGTAACAAGGGGAGTGCTCCTATAAAATTTACGCTATCGTTAGAATTACAAAATGTCCACTAGAAAGTACTCGAGGCCCTGAAAGGACTGCATAAGCCTCTGGTTGAGCAGTTCATTAGGTGAAGCAGTTCATCAGACCAAGGCGATGCCTTTATCGCCGTGCGCACGTACTAATCACACAAAAAAGAAACATAAAGCAAAACTAAACAAACGGTGGTAGGTGTCGACTTTTATATGAACTCAACGAAACATGAAATGTTCAAAAGTATAATTGGCTTTGGGTACTTTCAAGCCTAGCGTGTGGGAAAAAACTAGCTATTCTTTCTTTTTAGGTGAGGTATGTGAGCTCATTATTTGAGCTCAATTAACCAAGCGACTCAGCCTCACCAAATGAGTAGGCGGCTATTTACTTCTACAACCAGCAGGTTGTCTGGACCTCACGTCATCCCGTTATAATGTCCCAGACCAGGTCCTATGCAGGTCTATTTTTCCTCTGCATCGTCTCCTAAGAAGATTTTGAGTGTACTTGCCATGATTGTGGGGAAGTTGGTTAGTTTTAGCATATGATCCAGCAGTGCCCCTCGTTATGGGGCCCAAGTCGACTCCAGAACAGGATTGTGACTCTGCCCTATAAAGTTGAGAGTTACTATACCACAACTGCGGACTGTCCAGAAAGCCCACGATGCGGCGGTGCAGCTAGACCTCCCTGTCCCCAAGCCGTTGTTCAAAAGCGGCCCACGGCGTTGCTCTAAAGGAGTAGCGCTTTTCAAGACACAAAAATTTGTGGGTCTGTTATTCAACTTAGAAGCAGCCATCGACAGGAGGCTGATTCAGGAGTCAGTTAACGAGTGCGGCAAACGCTACAAGGTACAGCAAGTCAACCATCACAAAGAGAGACAAACAGGGTGGCTGTAAGGAGCCTCTCTACGTTCACGTCATTCTTGCTTTCACACCTCGGCCTATTCCTGCAATCTCAGAGAGTGGGAAATAGTTGTCGGTGCCGGGGGTTGTGTACAGCAGTGCTTCCTCCCGAACCTTTTTGAGACTGGCCCCAATGGTGATCATTAGGGAAGTGGCCGAGCGGCTAACGGATGTGCTGATGCGTGACAGCACACCTCTTTCAGGGGAATCGTGAAGAAAGAGGAATACAGCAGCACTCTGTCCTCACATCCTACAAACAGCCTTGTGCCGTCGGATGATTACATGCATAAAAAAAGCAAGCAAGCAAGCAGGTAATCAGTGAATCACAATACGAGAATTCATCTCCCCGGAGAGAATCTAAATAGCGGTGGCAACACATGAGAGTAGAAGCATGGCAATCTTTTCCTCGGCATTGTTACAAAAATACAGTAATTTTTTGCTGATAGTTTCTTCATCTAATTGAAAGTAAGTGATTAGTCACCCGCACGTCTATACTCAATAGCATGTGTACAGAGTTCACGCTTCCTACGAAAATGCTCATAAAGTTAGCTTAGACTCCGAGAGAGTTCATTATATGACTTATGCGAATTAGTAGGTGCAGCGCATAATTTATTATGGGGGCCAGTCAAGTACAGCTAACAGAAAAAATGTCTAGATTGAAATTTCTTGCGCAGACAAAGACGATACCAAGTTGTTGCGACAAGACTGTCCCTCGGTCACTTATCTCATTGTTCAGCTTGCGAAGAAACGTTTTGCTGATTTCTGTCATTTTTAATCTATTGTTACAAGCTATGATGACAAATACACGCTCCACGCGAGGCGTTGAAGATGAATAAATTAGTTCTGGAATTATTGTTATTGGCCTAGAGAGAAAAAGGTACTGTTCCGTCCTTTTGACAGAAGGATTCTCTATATTTCATGAAAAAAAAAAGACTCAATGGGAGCAGCGCAAGAAAACTTCGAAGCATAGTCCTGAAAAAGCAGAATAGGAGCATACTGTGAAATGTGTCGATCGCATCGAGAACAAGGGCGACACGGCTTCCGACGAAGCTGGCTTGTGGACGCTACAGGCAAGTGCCCTCGACCATGTCTTTTCTTGTTTATGAGCTCACCAAAAGAAAAAGGAAACGAAACAGGGGCATTATTGAAAGTGTGACAGGAAGACGAGCAGCAAGCGAATGCAAAGGAGTTTGGCTTGTTGGCACTAGGTGTGCTCGATCCTGTTTATTTTTTTTGTGGTACTCTTAGTTCATGCACTTTCCGTCTTTTTTCTTAGATTTATCAACCCCGTCACTATTTGGTAGTGGTGTGGAGTACCAACACAGTATAGCGGAGCTTCCACTTCGGCCACTGTTACGACAACTTTCTCCTTTTTGAGTTCAAATATCCCGAGACGTTTTGTGAGACTGAAAATTTCAACTTTGACGGCACCTTGGTGTGGCATAAGAATAATTTTTACACCGTGCTGGTTGGTCATGCTTGAACGTACAAGCAAGTATTGTCGCTGGTGTGACACACTTATATGTGTGAATATTCCGTTCTACGCGAAAGGAACAGCAAGGATTTGGCTCTAGAAACGCGAAGTAAAATTAAGTGACCTAATTTTCACGGCAAGAATGCATGCGTGCCCTGATCAGTCAATCGGCTGGTAAGAAGACATCGACCGAAAGGAAACTAACACCACATGCTGCAGCGTTGACAGAATCCTATCTCACTTGCATAAAGAGTGTGTTCACCCTTTGCTGCAAAGCGGGCAACCGCGAGGAAGAGTCCTAAAAAGCGACGCATATCTATGATGACATGGAAGATGATACAATACGTTTGCTTATCTGCAAGGGCGGCTACACAGTAGGCGCCATCGGATGGACCGTGTGTGACCGAGTTTCGAGCCCGCCAAAAACCGACGCATTGTCCATCAGTTCGGTCGACTTGCTAGCACCATAGCAGCATGGTCATGCGAACGCATACCACCACAGGCACACCTCAATACACTTCATGTATTGAAGATGATTTTACATAAACTCGAAGCAGTGCTTTCTCTTTCCACGTGATTTGCTTCCTGTTTTCTGGCTTCCAAATGGTGCAATGATAATCTGTATATGAACAGACGACTTTGGAAAAGACTAACCACGTTAACAATGCTGCGATTTGTCACAGTTGACGTTAATTTTTGTGAGTCCGAATGGGCGCACAGTTCGAGACTTTGCGTGTGAAGTGCGTTGAATAACTTGAATGTTTTCTGGTAGGCTGTCTTGCACGAGAGATTTTGCCTCGCATAACGCAGCAGGTCTTCTGCACTAGATGAAAACGTACATTTGATACACCACATCACTATAGCGGCGGTAAAATGAAGTCAGCGCTCGTTCAGCGTAGCTAGTACAGCAAATGCAAAAGCAAAAGTAAAAAAAAATGACATTACTATTGCATGTGATGGTGAACTCTCATAACTTTTTTTAGCATTCATGCTTGTCCTGCAAATTTCAGCAATGCTAGGAACACTCGTATTTGTTGTGTGTCTGCTAGCTACAACGGCGCATATTTACTGTACAGGATCCCAGCGTCTTGTGACTGTGTGTATACGAGGAAACCTGATCGAGTACAAACGTGTATAGACTGAATGAATGCATTATAATAGCTGAGGTCTTTAAACTCGCTGTATGTCTGTGACAGGTGAACAGAAATAATCATCATCATAAAGCGGCATGCTCTTTTTTTGACCTGTTGTTCTTCTCCTTCGCCTTCATGTCCTGCTTCGCTTTAAGAAAAGCGTGCTGATTTGTCTCGCGTGGAATGCGGCAACTCCGATGGACGGGAGAAAGATGAGTACAGAGAAAGAGAAAGAAAGAGACAACAAAAAATAACTTTGAGAATGAAAATTGTCGTTACGGCAAGACTTGAACCCAATATTCTTGATATGAAAGTGATCATCGTAGCGCCTGGCCTATCGGGACACGCAGGCAGAGAGTAGCATAGATTATTATACTGTAGTAAGCAAGTGGATGACAAAGGAGAGTTTGACGGAGGAAGAGAAATGAAAGGCAGAAAGGAGGGAGAAAGTAAAGCATAATATAGAAATAATGACAAAGAGAAATACAAGAGAGCAAGTGGAGAAATAGGAAAATAGCTAATCTAAAAAATTAGAAATAAATAGAGAGAAAAAAAGATTAGAAAGAAACATGAAACAAGCAAGTAAGATATATACAGCAAAGGAGAAAAAAAGCTGGAAAGATGAAGAAAGAACTTGATAGAAAGAGATATTGGAAGAAAGAAATAAGTAGAAATAACCAGAAAAAAAATCGATAAAAAGAGAGAAGTGAAAAAAAGAAATCGATGATGACATTAAATGAAACCTAAAGACAAAGAAGGGACGCAGCTCCGTATTTCCCTGAGGTTTGGAACCAGAAGTGCATTGATCCCTAATTTTTTGTCACTTCTTTTTTTGCCAATTGCAGCCTCGTAATTGCTGACAGATTTCTTGTTTGATTGTGCAACGCCTACTCTGATCTGTCTATTTAGCATAAGAGTACTGCGCTTTACCAAACTTTTCATCATCGTAGTCAGTGCGTAATCTTATAGTTAGTCGCTGCAAAACTGTGTCCTCGCCCAACTTGCCCTTTCTTGAGCAAGCCCAAATAATGTTACATCTGCCCTATATTTCTCTTTCAGTTTCATCACCTCACGTATAATCTCACACGCATCGTTTTGTTTCTCATATTCTGATGTACATGCTACTGTTATAACTGCCCATCGCTAACTAGGTACTCTCAACATGTGACCTCTTCTAACGATGAACATTTAATAGGCTGCTTTTGTTTTCGCTCCGATGAATTCTTTTCTTATGTGTTGTTGCTAGGGTCGTCATTCTTCTTTCAAGTTTGGGTGCGATGATGATGTGATATTTTGGCTGCTTGGAAGCGTTTAGGACGTCTTTCGTATAAGAAATAGCTGAACACTCAAGAATGACTAATTAGAGTGGGAAAAATGAGATCTTATGCCTGCGTATGCAGCAACAACTTTTCAAAAAAAAAAACGAGAGATGCAAGAGCACTGAGCAATAAACCAAGCGCGCCTTTACCGCACGGAAAACATGGCGTAGTAGCTTCCACTGACTTTCTACATGTCTACTCTCTTGAACACCAGATATTAGTACGAAGAGTGCCGAGTCCATTTAAGAGCACAAAAACGACGTGACCGTGCCCGGGTACTTGAATGTAGGGGTATGTTCATGGCGATGAAGCTTTCTTCCATGGCTCCTAGTTACTGCAACTAGATCTGACTTGGCGTCCGCATTGGCTGGTTTGAGGTCATCCATCAATTAGGCGTCATGACGGTTTCATCCAGTGTGCTTTTCTAAACGCGTACGTGCCAAACTCCAGGTTCGTTCGTTATGTACGTCCTTCCATAAAAAATTTGTTGGGCGTATATATGAACAAAGCAAGTAACGGCTAAAGCTTTTTTCTTTGATCTTAAGACTGGAATAAATTGTGCACCGACACACCCAATCTGCCGTACTTGTCGAGTGACACCTGTGTCTATGTGATTCCGAAAGGAGGCTTAGCTAGCCCGTCAAATATTTCATAAAATGGCGGAGGAAAAGCAGCGGCGAATTACTTATATTATATGCAACACGAACACAGTGCATAAAAAGTTCAGTGCTACAAATAAAACAAAAAACTAGAGGAGACCAATAAGTTGAGCACCAATATTTGGTGACTCGAACGGCTGGACATAAGTGTACACATTCAGTGTATTTTTTGTCGTTTCTGGTACATTCAGTGGGACAGCCAATTACCCATTTCTTGTCTACGTTTTATGCACATCAAGTCTCGCTTCAGTACTTTTGTCTCACTACAACGTCTTGATGGCGGTTCAGGAGGGACGGATTTAAGCTCTTCCATAGTAGAGTACCTAGTACTCTAAATCGTTACCCACTTTTTCTAAACACACTTTTGTCTCACCGATGAGACAAAAATCTTCGCGGAAAGGATACGGCAACATCAAAACGACGGGCGTAGCTTCAACGCTGCACAAAACGCTCTTACCGAACACAGCCAAATTATAGACCATCACATCAATTTCTACGCCACTCGAATCATCGACAAGGAAGGAAGCCACCCTAAAAGACAGTCCTTAGAGTCCGGGCATATTCAAACAACACCTGAAAACATTAACCGCTCAACTGGGACCTTACCGAATATATACTTGCATGGTCTATGGAATAAGTGGAGAAAATACTGCAGCAACGAGAACGGTGGGAAGAAGGACGATGGAGAGGAGGTCACAACCAAGAAATGTCGCTAGCTTTGTAGTCGGCCGAACAGTCACCCTTCGAGAAAGTACCAAATTATTCCCGAGACGTTGGGTCAGTTCATTTTTTCTGGTGTCTGAATTTTAGAAACATTCGACAAAAAGTCGCTGATTGATTTATAGGTGGGGTTTAACGTACCAAATTTACCATACAATTATGAGAGACGCCCTAGTGGAGGGCTCCGGAAATGTCGAGCAAAAGTGGCTGGAAAGTTTGTTTTATTCGTATAAATTTTCACCCAGCCGGGCAGATCTATGCCGAGTATGTTCACCATTAAAGAAGAACATAAAAAACGCAATGAGTGTTAAACTTCTCGCTTTCATGTTTTTTGGACACTTATTCCTAATAAAATTCTCGGTGAAGTAACAGAGCCGGCTGACATTATTATGCGTGTGTAGTGGAACTGAATGTAGTGGAACTCGCTTCTCGACCACGCTGACGGGTAAAGGCGTTATCGTTAGGACGTCACTTGAATGAATACGACGGCCATGTATCGATTACTTGCAAAGCAGAATCCGTTTCCATGTAAGATAAGAAATATATCGAGATGGTTTCGCATGACTGACAACGGTACGATGTGCATGAGTGGCCGATTGTTTTCAGTAAGGTGGTCCGCGTGGCACTTGCCGTCCACTGGGCCCGTGGCAATATCTGTGTTTCTCTGATGGCCGAAGCTGTAGCAAACATTGCACTAAACCTAATGGATCAACATAGATGCGAATGGTGCGTGGACGCAAGTCTCATTACGTGAGCGACTATTGCTATCCCCATGCGCGCAACGATACGGCGCGGAGTGCCTAGTGTTTGTAATCAACCGCAATATTGCTTAGGCACATTGGGAAGCTCAAGCCATTAAAGGCAGACCAATGCAGAACGACGAGTGCTTTCTGTACATCAACGTTAGTTTTTTCCGTTTGTTTAGTACAATGTCTTTTTTTTACTATAGCAAATTAGGATCGTAGATAGGATCACATAGACAGCAAGGCTGAGTCGGACAACAAATGTACTCACAATAACGCGCTGCGCCCGAACAGGAACACGCAGTATCCACGGAGTTCCTTGAAAAGGTAAATAAGTATGCAAGAATTACGGATTTATTTTCAAGGCTTTCGTCTATCTCACAATCACTTTGCAGTGCCAATGGAAATATTTATTAAACTGATCATCAATGTAATCACACGAGATTCCTGTGGACCATGACCCTTCGAAACACAATTAGAACACTGACTTAAATTGCGGTGGTTGTCACGTCTCTGTCATTACAACAACAAACTCAGTATGAACAAATATATTTCAAAACTGATTTGCAGAAACGTATTGCACTCATACAGCTGCAGTATAGTTGGTACCGCACTGCAATGTTCGATTGATTGATATGTGGGTTTGAACGTCCCAATACCACCATATGATTGTGAAAGACGCCGTAGTAGACGGCTACGGAAATTCGACCACCTGGGGTTTTTCAACGTGCACCTAAATCTGAGCAAACGGGCCAACAACATTTCCGCCTCCATCGAAAATGCAGCTGCCGCAGCCGGGATTCACTCCCGCGACCTACGGGGTTCAGCAGCCGAGTACCTTGACCACCAGACCACCACGACAGGGCACTGCAATGTCCGCCAGGGCACTGCAATGTTATAGGCATACTTGCTGCAGCCTAACACGGCTCAATAAAGCAGACGGAGGAAGAGTGACTGCACTGATACGCATTGCTCCAAGCAATGGCGCAGGGATCTTAGCATGCGGAAGCTCGTTATCCAACCACACAAAGAGATGGTCGAAGGAGATTGGGGGAAAGGGGACGTGAAACAGGAAGCACTGTACACAAATCCCCCGCATGCAAAGCCGCCTGCGACTGACGTTACGCGCTTGTTAGTGAGCACCGCTTTATATTCCAGAGCAGAGCTTGCGGGCAGACGCACGGGCTTTCAGCAGTCGGCTTAATTAGGTGGGACTCTGCAGAAAAACGAAGCAAACTTTTGGCAATGCCAATGCTTGCTTGCGCACGAGGCCCTCTTTACTGTTTAAGAGCATTTGCTTGCTTGCATCACATGTTATAAACGCTGCTCTGTTGCTGCGGTCAGCATAATTTCGCACGAGAGACGGGTGCTTCAGGAGCACGACTTGCTTTCGTATTTTACGATTCCTGTGACGGATGGATTACCTACGTTTTCAGCTCGAAAGTGTTTTATGCAAGGGTCCACCACTGCTCTGTGACGTGTTTCCGTCACGAATATGACATTGTAGATTATCCACTACCAGATTGCAAAGAGAAAAAAAAAGAAGAGAAAAAGTTCCGCAGCGGAACAGCGAAACAGCGACCTCACGCTCTTCTATGCGTGATGCTAACCACTACAAGACAGAGTGACGCTTCTGCAACATGATAACAACGAGCCGTTTATATACACTATGTACCACTGGCACTCCTCTGAACTTGGATACTTCAGCATGTTTTAGTAATCAGTAGCGAGATGGCACGATGGGCGCGCGGTGTGCGCGCGCGATCTGAAGGTCATCGTGCCATAGTGCTATGCCACCCTGTGCGTCGCTATGCGCGCGCGCTTCAACATGGCGTGGTCAAAGTGCGTATAGATGTTCTCTAGCGTGGCGGCTCCCTCACGCGCGCGCTCATCTTGGAATTCGAGTCCTTTGAATATTTTGTGCTTCCACCGCAAGTCTGCTTTAAGGTTACAGTAGGTAAATAGAGTACGGACGCCAATTCACTCACTGCCATGGCCGTGGTTACGAAATGAGCGCGCTGCTCCCACACGAGGAATGGTGACCGTTGTTGGTCCGCGCTCGTCCTGTGTTTTCAGATTTCGTGCATGCCTTCTGATTGAAGTGTGGGCTGCAAGTTTCAAGCTGCTTGCAGCTTTAGACGTGATATTGGAGATAGGTATGGCAGCATTCATTCGTTCGCCCTTGTTGTGAAACATTGAACAACGAATGCTCAACCACCTCTGCGTAGATACGTTTCACTTTCGTGTTATACCGATTCCTAAAACGCCGGTTCAACCACATTTTCGTTAGGGGTGACGCTTATTAGGACTGAGCCTTGTTGTACGTGATGCTTCATAAAACCGCAACCGGAAGAGGACACCTGCATAACGATAACAAAGCACCCTTGTAAAAACATTTTTATGCGTGCACCAACTAGGTAGAAGAAAGCACAATGCATGACCACCTGCGCCGTTCATCTGTCCGTCCGTCTGTTTATGCATTTGCACGTTCATCTCTCCGCTCGTATGTCCATCCACCTGTCCATTCATCTATGCTTTCGGCTGTCCGTCCATCTACTCGTCCATTAGTCCGTCCATCTGTTCGTGCAACTGTTTGTCTGTGCGTCCGTTTATCCGTTCTTCTGGCCATCCATTCGTGTGTCCGTCTGTCCGTGCACCTGTCTGTCCATGCGTCCATCCGGATGTCCATCTCTTTGTCCAAGCGTCCATGCATCCATGCGTACATCCACCTGTCCATCCACCTAGCTGTCCGTCCACCTCTCCACCCTTTATACCAGTTGGCGACTTCAACGTAGACCCTATAGACCGAAGCACTTATGTTCACTCACTCGTCGTCATTCATTTCATGAATACGTGAGAAATTTTCCCCCTCTTTCAGCACCGGTTTATGAAACTATCACTGAGGACACGTTTGGAACTCAGAAAGCAGATTTGACTGATCAGAAAGGAAGTTGGTGGGTTTATCGAAAGTTTGAATGACGCGTCTTGAAAATTGTATGTTTCTTGGTCAATGGGCAGGACTTTTTTCTTCTTAAATACTGTCACGAATTTTATCGTGTTTTAGGGTAGTTTTCGGGCTCTTCAAACAGCCAGCGAAGAAGAAAAACAAAAGAAGAAGAGACACCTGTTTAGACCTTGCACATGAGGCTCATCTGGCTACGAAAACCAGCACTGTACGTGTCATTCACGGAAAACAGCACCCATGAGGTTTTGAGAATTTTTCTTCTTTTCTACCTTTTTTGTTGTTTTCTTCTCTTTCTGTGAGGCCTTGAGCTGCAGAACAAAACGGTGTTTCTGTACGTGACCGAGTGGTCTTGCCCGACAACGACATTGTTTTCTTTTTTTTAACAAGGTACCACTTTCTTGAAATCATTTTCACTCCATTGGAAACGCTGCACCCCTTTTCGTAATTGATGTCCCACTTTTCAGAATTGGTTGAAGTGGTCTGCGCTTTTTTACGAACTTGACTTTTTTGAAGCAGCATTCGCTACGTCAGTAAGTTGTGCGTGTGGAGTTGTGCGCAGCTGGGTTCGACTGTCGCCGGTGCTTCGGACCACATGCCCTGGGTGCTCATCCCGGTCGAGCGTTACAAGAACGCCTGCAAGTCGTCATGATGCAGCGCACTCACATCGAGCTGAAGCCAGCAAGCTATATGAAAACGCTGGTTCGCACCATAGAATGGAAGCTACAATGACGGACATGACTCCACACATTGCCCGGTGCTACGGTCATCACAACGACGGAGTGCGTGACTGCTGTCGCTGAGAACTCTGTGGAGTGTGAGTGAACTGCCTTGAATACTGAAAATGAGACTTTCGTATAACAGGAAAGAAACTGTATTGTAGGCTTTTTATCATTTTAACGACGTATCACCCACATGTTCTCTTGTGTCCTTGTTCTTCCTAAATAGATGCCTCAGGCGCGAACCTCTTAAAGGGGCCCTGCAACACTTTTTGAGCATTGTCGCAAAACGCTGCCGTTCGGTAGTAGAGGCTCCCGTCTATACGCGAGCCAAATATTATAGCGCCGCACACGGCATAGAATTCACAATAAATTATCAAAGTCAGCTAAAAATAGCTTCATCCTCTCCACAAATCACGGAAAATAAGTCCAGTAAGTCATTCTATCATCCATTAGCTGATTTGAACATGGCGTGGTCGGTTGTTACAGAGGTCGCTGCGAGAGGCCGTCACTGGTTCACGCGTGCGCGCGCGATCACACTGAAAAAGCTTCGTACTCGAAGAAAAACAAAGAGAAAAATGCTCAAGTTCACAAGACGCAAGTGACGGTTTTTCTTTGCTCCTCTAAACCCTCCCTTCTCAGCCTTCAGCGCTTTCGTCGGGACGAGAGGAGAGAGAATGTGATTACAGTGCGTGACAAAACTTTGTAACTCCACTCGTACTGAACGAATTCTTGAAATTTTTGTAGCTTTCAATACGTGAGATAATACGTTTTTCCAGTGAGTTAATTCCATGGTTACTCCAAAAAATGTTTCAAATCACCTTTAAGGCGTCCATTCCTTGTATGTATGTAGTAGTACGTAGCCACCAGTGGTACATACCTGCTCTAGAGTGGGTATGTACGTACCACAGGGGATGCGAGATGCATGGGAGATGGCGGTACTTAGAGTGTTCACTAGATGGACGCATGTACGGACGGACAGAAAGACTAGCAGACGAACGGACGGATGCATAGACGCGCAGACGTACGGACAGATGGACGCACGAACAGACAGACTGACAGATGGATGAATGAACTCACGGACGGACGCATGGACAGACAGATGGACGCACGGATGGTCACGCGGACGGACGGAAGCACGGACGGGCTGACGGGCGCGTCGCCCCACTCATCCTCATTGACTCCGTGGATATGCTGTGATGTTTTTCAAGTTATCGAGCTGGCTTGAGTCCGTCTGATCACCTGGGCCAATTTATTAAGCCCCTCAAGTATCACACGCATACAATGTCCTGCCAGCAACCGTTGGTGCAACAATTCCTTTTCTACACTGTATCGCATGTTGATGTTTTCACCTGAAGAACCTTACTGTAGGTGAAAGTGGTTTTCTTCTGCACGCGCCAATGACCTCCAGCTACTAGCTGAAGTAAACGACAGGTTCTTCATGTTCACAAGTCATACTAGACGCTGTTGAATTGCACAGATTTTTGAGGAGGGACGTGGACGTGATTGTTCACGATGTGTTCAGGGATGAGGATGTCATTTAAAGTGTCCGCAAAGAATATGAGAGTGTCGACGAGAGTGACGAAAACCAAACAAAAAGAAGCACGATAGACTCCTAAGCTCAGGCGATGTTCTAGATCCTTTGACATCATTTGTGCTTTCATCAGCACTCACAACGACGATAAAAGTATGTAAAACTTATCATGCTGAGAGGCTCGAGCCGTAAAGCTTCTTCAAATCAACGTGAATCAGGGCATTATGATAAGCGACTTCTTTATTAGAGAGAGTATCGATGTTGTGCCACCTTACGCAATGAGAAACAGTAACTTGCGAAGCACAAATTTTTTTTCGTTGAAGTTTGAAAAATTGAGAACCACATCTCTATCGAGACGAGATTTGTGGCCGATCAGCTGTGTTCCTCTTCCCTGGCACTTTTAATGAATGTCTCACGCCAAACAGCAGTAAAAAGCTTGGCAAAATAAATATACCAGGCAAATGAATGCACAACAACAGGGGGGGCAGAGATATTAACCAGGCACATGCCCGGTTTGCTACCCTACGCTGGGGGAATGGGAAGGGGGCATAAAGATGAGAAAGAGAAGAAAGAGAAGAGAAAGAGAGAAAGAGAAAAAATAAAAACAGCATTGTCAGTCAATCGGCTGGCGCGTATGCCACGGTGGCACTACACAAAAGTTGAAGGTGGTCACGTGTGGTCCTCAAAAAGCACAAGCACAAGGCTGTCCTCAAAAAGCACAAGACAGCTTTGACTGCTTTTTGAGCCAACGAAAGGCAATGACGGTGTCCCGGTAGCATCTGCACAGAGAGTGGCCCATCGTCCAATTGTCACAATGCGTCCGAAAGCTTCTGTCTTTCAGAGGCAAATCGAGGGCAATGGCATATCAGATGGTCGATGTCTTCTTTGGTGCAGCAGACATCGCATTCAGCATTGTCGGTCAATCCGATGAGGGTTCTATATGCTTTTGTGAAGGCATCGCCCAGGCCACGTTCATGGGAAACAAATGGTTACTTGGCGAACAAGTAAATTTTTCGAATGAAAAACGCTCCGTTGCCTGTTTCATTTTCGTGGAAAAACGTGAGTGCCGTTATCCACGTCTGATGTATGATAAATGAGTTTTGCGTAAGGCACGGAAGTAAGTTGGACAACCAGAAAGTCATCATTCCACTTGGCGGCAAGTAAAACGTAAGGTAAAGTGCGAAGAAGCGTAGTATAATAGAAAGTGCAGCTGAAACGCAATAACAAACAAACAAACGAGAAACCGCTTGAGCAAAACTTTCAACCAGAACTTGTTATGTATTTTTCTTCGTTAAAGAACTTTCCCAAGTGGCTCCCATTTTATGAGCTCAACCATGGTCCAAACCTTTAAAATGAAACCGTATGATATTCAAGAAACAATGCCGAAATAAACTTCTTTGCGGGCATGTCTCATCACTTCAGTTTTGCTCAGACCAAATGAAATATATTAATACAAGTTATTATAAAAGTTATAAAACAATATCAATAGTAAGCTCTCAATTTTAGACCGCTGATTTCAAGACGAGAGATTTGAAGTTTTGCTCTCTGCATCATCTACTTATCATATGATCCTTTTCGTCTTAAAAACAAATAGATGAATGTTAATAGCAAAATGGACAATTTCGGTGTTTTCCTAGGCACCAGAATATTCGATGTAGGTGTGGACAATAGGGAACACTTAGAACCAGATAGCAGAGTCGCGATATATATAAAATGTTGAAGCTCACGTTTCAAGGATACAGGGCAATGTACGCATGCTCTTCTTCTCTTGACAGCCGACAATGAAGCATTACACTGCACGGCGTAACCAAAATACAAAATAAGGATAAGCACGACTGCGAACTGAGGCTGGCTGGTACAAGCTAAAATGGCATCACAAATACTGCATGTCTGGTTCACTATTTCAATAAGTTAAGAACGAAGCATGAGTTCTTGACAACATAACTTTTTTCATTGTACTTAATAAAATAGAGATTTACCACTTTCACGCCCCCAAAAGTTTGAGGTGTGTCAGCAGCAAGGGGATGTGGGGTAGGTTTCCCTGAGGAAAAAACTCGGTTCAGTTGTTTACTTGACGCATTAACGCTCTGAATATGTTCACGCTCACATCAGAGCTTCCCTGATACTCGAGCTTGTACCGAGAGGTGGCTCTCTTTAGACGCAAAACCAAATAACTGTAACGTCTCGATATGATTGATTTTTCACGTTGGCCAATAAACAAAAAAAACAGCCATACACCTTGCATAGTAGATAAGCGCTAAGGCTATAAGCTACCCAGAGAAAAAAAAAAAGACGACGGCAAATCTCTGCAATATAACTAGCATGCCTGGAGAACGTCGCAGCCAGTACTAAAAAAGTTACACTAAAATTACACTTAAGAACAGCCACGCTTGATGATACTGGCATGAATAGACCTCTTTAGCGAGTACGGGAGCTCGCAGTGCTTTGACAGGCTCTTGAAAGCACCGGAAGTCCAGGTAAAAGCTCCTTTAGCACAACACCATGAACATCATACACGTATTGGTGACATGTAAAAGAGCCTTTTACTTCAGAAAAATATGCGCGAAGATGGCGCAGCAACTCGAAGCATCTTCAGCCACTATTTTTGTGGAATGCTCTGTCGCTGTCAATTTCTAATGCAAGCTATTTTTAACAATATTATTTTAACCGGATAAGTATAGTTTGGGTCACATCCAAGTATTAGTACATTTTTGTAAGTTTATTACTGTTTTATGTGAAATCTTTGTGCACGCCCTTCATTCAGTAGGAACAATGACCTCACCAAGAATGCCTTTTTTCTTTTCCAACCACCATTTATAAGTAACTATAGGTTCTTCTCAGCGTTGTTTTGCCACATTGCTTCTTATACCAACATATACTTACCATATGGTGCCTGCTTGTATAGGTTGTGTTAATTGTGATTCGTCCTTGCAGAACAGCTACATTACTAAATGGACAGTCCATCTAGAGCACAGCATTGTCAGACTAGACGCATGTTTTTTTTTTGTTCAGAAAAATATTATCACACACTACAACAATTCCCGCAAGGGGCTACAACAGAGCCGATGAGCACCCACGTCCTCCTTACGTTGCCAGGTTTTTATTTTTTCACCTGTCTCTTTCCGACCGCTTGCTATACTATACTCCTTTGCACTGTGCTGTAACGTACTAAAATATACTATATTACACTACACTCTACGTTAAATGACTCCAATTCCTGTATTTTATGCACCGAACAGTTTAGACGGCCGTGCTGTCGTATGCCGTCGTCGTATGCAATCTTAGCCTGGCGTCACGTGAGAAAAACCGTGGATAGCATAACCATCCGTAGCGGAGAACGTTAAGTCTCCTTTTTGTTTATCGAGCGTCTCGATGGCGAATAGCAAAGCCACTAGATAATGATGATAATGATGATGATGGTCCTTGTTACTCTGGCGCACACCCTCAAAGGGGATCGGCCAACAACCAGGTGGCAGGATCTTAATTAAAAGGCTTATAGTTTTTCAAACACAAAGTAATTTAGGACTGAAAAAAAGATTTATAAAGAAAAGCTAAAAATTGAAAAAGGAGTATATCTGAGCAGGAATCAATGCAGGCTATCAGATGTCTCAAATCGCAAAGCCATTCGCGAAAAATTGAGCGTGCTCTCACGTCGAGGATAGCTTTTCTTCTTATTTTCTATCGGGCTCCTCGATGACGATAGGCGCGCAAGTCTACATGGCGCTCTGGTTGTCTAAAGTTGCGGATGCTGTCATCGCTCGGTGTAACTCGTGCAGAACGAAGAATGAAAATGTTAAAAGAGGAAGCAAGCGAGAAATAGAAGTTGTGAGAAGACGAGGGGGAAAGTAAAAAGAAACTTTGAAAGAGAAAGAAAGAGCTAGAAAGGGATAAATGCAGCAATAAATAAAATGGAATAACAAGAGAAGCTGCAGAAAGAAACCTAAAGAAGAAAAATGGCGTAAGTGAGAAGAAAGTTCACAAAAAAGAAAGCAAAGAGAAACAAAAAAGTATGCTCATCATCGCACTTTCTGCACGCTTGATGCGCCTATTGGAATATGCTTCAATTTCTTTCTGAGACACCTTTCTTTCCGGCATATCACGTCCATGGCTTGCAATTTTCATCTTTTTTTATTCTGCACATTTCTATACGTTTTTCTCTATATCTGAGGGAAACGTCATCCACGGCTGCTTCGTTGTCAAACTCCAAATGCCCCATATGTGGGCAAAGCCCACTCACTACTCAACACGCTGGTTCACTAAATATCAGTAATGGCACACATGGGTGACACACCCCGATTCGTGGACGTACATTGCAGCTAATCTTTGAGAACCACCTGTACCAAGTGCTTAGGCGGGAATGTAGCCTGTTCCGGTTCACAGTGATGATAAATTTCAAATTACCATGCATCAGCAGATATCGGCTTATTAGGTTTGTTGTAAGAACGGAAAAAAAACGCCAGGCCTGCACGACAGCCACAGCACAGGCACAGCGAAAGATATAGAGCGGCTTTTCAGAGCCTTTTCAAATTGCACATAGGGTAACTACTGCAATCACACTTGCTTGATACCTACTAGGGTATTATAATACAATTTTGGGGTAGTGGGCCGGCATTCGCTATGCTATTTTTCGTCATTTTTCTGAGAAGCGTGGTATCCACCATACAGTCGAAAAGAATTCTGTGCCAATTGTTCATGCAGTGGCTGATTACGATGATGAATTATGGCTTAAGTTGGCATGCACCACAGTTAATAGGGGAACAAGAACAAACTTTTGTAATGGGTTGGAGTAATGAACGGCTAAATCGTTACGCTATTCGCATTGTGCGACGACTGGTTGTTCTTTCGCTGTTTTAAAACGCTTTATAAATCCTATTAGCGCAATTGCTTTCCCGACATCAAGCATGCCTAAGGCAAGTTTGCCTACAAGTCACAAGCCTGCCTAAGGCAAGTTAGCCAACAAGTCACAAACAACTGGCAATACTACAAGTAGACTTAGCGAAAGCCTTTGATTGGGTTCGTAATTCTTTTCTGTTTTCTTTTCTCGAACATGCCAACGTTGACTCCACTGTATTTAAAGGTGTGAAACTGTGCTACAATGAATGTTCAACCCGTTTAATTGGTAATGGCTATCTTTCAAAACCCGTGTCTCTTAACTGGTCTGTGAAACAGGGCTGTCCGTTGTTACGAATGCTTTTTGGTCTTTACATAGAGCTACTGTTCTTAAGCGTAATTTGATCTGGTAGCATCCATAGTTTCATTGCTTATGGAAATGATGTAAAGGTATTGGTGAACGCGGATGACCTAGCGTTCTTTTGCACAGATCTTTCTATTATAAAAATGGAGACATCAACAATCAGAGAATTTGAAAAAAATTGAGAGGTACGAATAAACTTTGCTAAAAGCTTGTGACTGTGGTTTGGCCCATGGACATATAAACCAACCCAGTTTCAGGGTACAGAAAGGTCTTGTGTTCCGCCAAAATGCCTAGGCGTTGCAATAAATGCATATTAATCAAGTGAACTTCATTGGAAAGAAGTGCACCCTTCCTAACGTGCTTTGCCCAGACGTTCATTCTTCATAACCTCCCCATCAATGCAGAGCTAAAGCATGCAACCTGTTTTTGGCAACAAAAAAAGTTCTATATTCTGCAAATAATTTGTTGTTCGAGGGTTTACATACAGAAATTTCACCGTATATATTCTACCTTCATTTGGTCATCAACCAATGAACCGATGAGGCAAGACAATGTTTTTAGACCTGTCTGCACAGGTGGTCTTGGGTTGGTACACCTCTTCATTTAAAAACTGGTGTGGCACATTTCCTATTTTCGTGACTCTGCTCATCTACTGCTTCGAACACTCTTGCAAGTGAATTTCGCAGATATTTTAAAAAATTCAGTGAAATCTACTAGTTTTGCATCGCCTCCCTATCTACAAGTTTTCTTGCGTGAAATATGCGAATCAGTGCGTTTCCTGACAGCCAGATTCTCTAAAGAGTACTTGTTTTCTGGATCAAGAAAAGACCTACGTTATGCTGTGTTAGATGTAATATTTTCGACCCCACTTTACCACTCACTATGTATTGGATTTTCTGGTCATGACTTAATAACACGTGTAACGAAAATGCCTATTTCACCAATAACCACGAAATTTTTCACAAAGTGCATACATAAACAATACCTGTAAAAACCTGGTTAAAGGGAAAAGACATATTTGTATCCTCAAATAACTGCAGCCTCTGTGAAGTTCTAGTAACAATAAGACATTGCTATATTAGTTGTAAGGGTGCCATAATTTTCTTAGAAGTCCTGCATAGGGCTTCTAAAAACGTCTGGATTTAAATTATCATAGCAACTGTTATCTTGTATCACCCAAATGCAACGGCATGACAGTTGACATGCTGTTGTAAATGGGCATGCATAATTTATGAAACACTGGCATGTTGGACAGGCATGTGGAACCACGATGCCACTTAGGGCAAATGACTGTGCGGCTAAGGGACGTTTATGATCAATTGCAATCTCAGCCGGACTAATATGCTGAGTTCATGAAGTGTGTTACTGAAATACCGCTTTAGAAAATGTGTTGTATGAGATTTATTTTGTAACGTCGATTGTACATTTGTGGACTTGACCCTAAGTATTTTGTGTGCTATATATATACTATTCTTGTGCGATTGGTGAATCTTTGGTTCGAAGCAAATTCGAAGCAAATAGTGATTTCGGTCGAATAATTTTGAATGAATTAATTCGAATGTTATGTATGACATATAAAAAATATATTTATCATGACAAAACTAACCTGTACAATATTTCTTTTAAATTGAAACTGGGGCTCTAAGCAAATGTCATTTATTTTTTTCGTTCAAAGGAAGTCAAAACAACTTTGAGTAGTAGTTTCGGTAGGATGCGAGTGATAACCTGTGAGATACTTAATGTTTTAAATTTTATTATACTAGGATTATATAGGGTGTCATAATGAGCTTAACAAAATGAAGAATTGATCTGAGGGTTATATGTTCCTTTAATGGCGCCCTGCAACACTTTTTCAAGTAGCCATGGAGCCAGTAAACATGCTTCTTGCCTCACAAATGTACTCCAGCAAAGTTTTTAGAGGCAGAGTTCCGACATTGGCACACGCTGCGATTGGATTCTCTCTTCTCGTCTTGACGAAATAGCAGGAAGCTAAGCAGGGAGGAATGGCACGGCGAAAGAAAATACTCCACACGCAGCTCAAGACCTTGACCACCTCTTTTTTTTTCTCTTCAAATACGCAGTTTTTCAGTGAGATCGCACACGTAATCGTGGATAAGCGGCGGCCCAGATAACGATGAGTGCACCATGCTCAAATCAGCCAATGCCTCTGACCAGAGCCGTATATTTCTTCTTGGCTGTGACAAGTGATTTTTGAGCCTGTAGTGTCATTTCCCGAGGGAAAAAAAGCAGTTTTTAGCTTTGAAATTTTATTCTGAATTACAGGCCACGTGCTGCGCTATAATATTTGCCTCGCGTTTTTTCGGTAGCCTCGACTACCGATCGGCAGCGTTTTCTGACAATGTTGAATTAATGTTGCAACGCCCCTTTAAATTTAAAGGAGGGCTTCACGGCAAAACAATGGTTCTTTAGTTATAAGTTTTCACTGTGTAACAATTTCACATTGCAGTGAAACCACGTATACAGGCGGTTACCTGCAGAATAATATACACATCTTCGTTCACTGCAAATACTTCATCGATAATTTAAATTTGAATCGAAGCCAATTTGAATACTCAACTAATTTTCGAATATTCGGAGCATTCGAATATTCACACAAGCCTAATATATACGTAAGCCACATTTGTATCAACTACCTTGGAAGAAAACAAAATGGTGTAGCTCAGTGGTAAAATAATCGGCTGGCACCCACCGGACCCGGGTTTGAGCCCCTCTGTGTCTTTGGTGCTAGGTGTTTTTTTTCTAATTTCACACGGTGTGGTTACGGACGCCGGTGGCGACGGTTGACAATTGCGCGTGAATCGAGTTCTGATCTCATAACAGTTTTCACTGTAAAGACGTGGGTCCTCGTTGCAGACATGCGCATTTGAAAAGAGCATTTCTGGTCGCAATTTGAACCTTTGTGCTACTGTTAAGCCACATTCAGACTGCCATCGTGTCTATAATGAGTGTCGTATCACGTTAGTGCATTATCTTTCGTAGGCGTAGCTAGCGACCACGTATGTTCACAATGATATTTTCACTACGATTTGTTTTTTTATGACGCGCCAATCACTACTGTGACTTTGCATTGCGTCCTCACTCCAAACACTGTAGCCTAGCAGGGTTCACGTGTTTGACTATCGCTTCACTGTTCGGGCTAAACGGAAGACCCGGCGTGTGCTCTCATTCATGGTCGTCGCGTCTGCCATCTAGTCTGGCAAAGCAACAGCACAGAAACGCTACTCTATAGCTTTCAAGACGCGCACGAAAACGCAGGATCTGGGGAGGCCGGAAGGTAAGTGATCGGAACGTGAAAACCGAAACTGCTTTGTTCATTGACCGCACGTAAGGGTCGCATCACTATTTTTAAGTGTGAATACACTCTATAAGCGACCCCAAACCATCCACTGCCGTCGGCGGCGTCCGCAATCTTCTCTCCATCTTTAAAAAAAAAAGAGGACTTGGCGGGCCGCAGCGCGACGCTCTACCGAATAAGCCACGGACGCGACGATGATATCGGCGTCAGTAACGCGCCTTATACCCCCTCCCACTT